>NC_072014.1:9108252-9415382 GCF_027791375.1 Indicator indicator | reverse complement strand
TTGCAGGCATAAGAATGTTTTGTAGAGATTTGGATTGTTCTGTCTTAAACATGGAAGTATTGATTAGAAGTTGTCAGCTTTCGTGGCAACTGTTACGTTGGCCAAATCTTGATTCTGATGTGTAGACTAAATCATCAGGCTGTCCTTTAGAGCTTTCTACCTCTTTTGTGGGGTGCAGGAAATCCTTTTAAATGCCCAGTAACCCAGGGGCCTGTGACTTTTTTTTTTTTTTTTTTTTTTTGAGAGGCAAAGGTGGGAGAGTGAGGAGGAATGGCTATTCAGAATATTTTGTATGAAATTTGTAGCTCCTATTGGATCAATCCATGATCCTTCATTGTAAGTGAAGGAAGTGGCTGCATTATATTTCAGTATGGTTTAATTTCTAGTGTATTCACTGGGGGTTATCTGCTGTTGGGCTGCCCTTATAGTGAAGCCCAGGATGTGTCATTCTGGCTGGGATGGGTTTGTTAATAGAGGAGGTGGTACGGGAGCTGGTACATATGGTGGTATGTGGTGGTGTGTGGATTGGACCCCAAATTCGTGGATTTTTTTGCCAGTCATCCCCAGTAGGAGAATGATCCTGTTTAGCTGTGTGCCCAGGATGTGCACCTGGAGGGCAGAGATCTAAGTTTTGACCTTTCTTTTTACGTTCCATTGAATTGTTTTGAGCTACAGCTCTTAATTTAGCCTTAATTTGTATCTGGCTGAATTGGAGACAAAACCATGAGAAGCACATTTCTTAGATCTGTACTGAAATGAATGAGCAGTGTTCATCCAGCAACAGTAAAATTATGTGCTAGGTAAAGAGTTTTCTATGTTCATTAGCCCCTGGCAATCCCTGTTAGTAGGAGTTCTGGCTGGGCTAGTTATGTTTTCAGGTTCTATTCCAAAAGGTTTCGGGTTAAATATTTTGGCTTGTGTTGGAGTTGTCTGCTGCATCCTTCAGCCTATTATCATTTTCAAGTATCTAGACAGTATGCATAGGTTATGGATACGGCTGACACTCAATTTTCCTTGTGAATGAGATGATCCTAAAAGATAAATCACAGTAAATCGTCTGTCATAGCTAACTAATGATCTTACATATCCCTTACGGTATGTATCTGCCTTTAGCAGAATGCTGGATGTGTGTTGGCAGATGCTCTGTTCTAAAATACTTTATTGTCATTTTATGTAAGCAAAGATTTAAAATATGTGTAAATAGTCAAACTGAATTGGTAGATAGATTATCTCACTTTCCTCTACTGCAAAAGACAAATTAGTGCTACACCTGTGGATCCCAGATGATACATTTACATGCCACCCCAACCTGGAAGTCCAGATTTTCTTCTGATCTTCTGTAGGAGAAGTCTACCAAAGGCTAACACTTAGAGCTTGGTATCAAAGGCCTGCTCAGTTAATTTTGGGTTGGTTCTAGAGAGTTTTCTGCATGGCCCTAAGCCCTCCTGTAGACCCCAGTGACTTCAAGGGAGCCTGTCATGATGCCTTCAGGGAATATTGAGCTGTGTTGTAAATGATCAGGAACTGGCACGCTAATTAAAGGCTGATAGGGAACCCTTATAAAAGAGGCTTTAAAAAGAAGTAATTCCCAGTCACTTCCTCATAATAACACACTCTGTTCTTACTATAGTTATTTGAGATTTTTTTTTTCCTGTGTCTTAAAATTGTCTTGAGAAGAACATCTGCTTTAGGAACTGCAGGAGCATAATTGTTTGGTTAGTTGACTTGATGACTGCTTTGTGTACAGTGAAGAATACTTTGCTAAGACCACTTGCCTGGTCTCATAGGGAAAGTAATAGCAGCCATTAGCATCTGACAGTCAGTTACAGAGGAAATTTCCTCTTATAGTGTGTGTCCCAGATAACTTTCTTATCTTTGCTTTCATAGACAAAAGGAGCTCTTAAATGAAACGTAGTCAGAGCAATCATAAATATCAAACCCAGCATCTGATGTTTGAAACTGATTAAAATTGTGGTAAGTTTTCAAGATGTGTTTATATTAGCTTAAAGTGTTACTAATTTATGAGAAATAATTGATTAAGAAAATATGCATTGTCAACTGACTCTGCTGAAAATAATGAGGCAATTGCATTTTCTTGGTGATGGGGAATGATTGCGCTATTTGACAAGGTAGCTGTTGGAACAACAGTATTGTGAGTGATCTCAGCAGCAGTATTTAAAAAGAATTTGGGCAAGGTCTTTATTAATATAGACTGCTGTATTTCCAGTTATCAGGTTAGACTGGAGTGACCTATCAGTTGCCTTGGGTTTTTTTGTGTCTTAAAAGCTCTAGATCTTTCATGATTACTTTCATTTTCTGACTGTTCTGTCACAGTTGTGTTGACCTAAGCAGAAGGTTTTGTGTACTACAGCTTTATCAGCACCATATCTGTGTGGATAACAAAATGTAGCCATGGATCCTGCCTTTTGAAGTGAAGTTGTAAAATTGGAGGTTGCTTAATGCCTCAGCCACACAGCAAACAAGCCTTGCCATCACCACAGTGATGCCATGCCCAGGCACCTGAGGATGTACCTTGCACTGGGATTCTTCTTGGCTCAGTGTGGTTTTTTTTTCTGTAGGATGGAGTGACAGAGGCTGAGCCTCTGCAGGAGGCTATTCTTTAGGGAGCATGGTTGAAGCTGTCTGGGCTGGGTTGCAGGGGACTCTGAATTAGTGCTTTGCAGCAGTTGCTCCCCTGACACGTGCACTGGGGCGTGAAGAATTCTGGCAGCTAAACTGCTTTGCTCTGAAGTGGCGATTCAGGTCTCCAGTTCTTCCAAATATCTTGGAAAGTGTGAAACACTGCATATGATGATAAAAACCTGGACTGGGTAACCTCAAGAGGAATGCTGAGGAATCTCTTTCCGCAGTAGCCTTTAGGGTATAGGATAAGCAGCATCTATTGATCTGGGTGTCTTTGATCCTGCCATAGTGCAGGGAGGTGGACTTCTGACAGTCAGTCAGTCCTCCAGTTCTTTGTGTCTGACTTTGCAACCTTTTCAGTTTGATATTTAGAGAGCTTAGTTGTGAAATTTCACAACTGATGCAGATGTACCTGTGGTTTCACAGGTGGAAGGGCAATGAGGATGGACCATGCCAAGATGAGCTTAGACATAAGGGATAAACTCAATGAAGTGTGGCAGGAAACTGCAAGAAGTGAGCTCCTTTGACACTTAAAGGTGCACTGACTTTACTTCATTGTTTTAACCTCAAACTCCTTCAGGGTTGCTGGGGGAGTACTCATCAAAGCTTTAGCCAATCAGTTTAGCTTCCTTGAAATTTAAGGAGAAAAAAATAATAAATAAAAAGATGATGATCAGGCTTTAAAAAGAAATCTAGGGGGTTTGTCCACACCTAAGAAATGAAAGCTTTGCAGAGTAGTGCTGCTCTGTTTCTTTCTTTTTACAAAAAGCGAGAAAAAAGGTTGACCTGGAAATGAGTTACTTATGTGATGTGCTTTGGGTTGCTTTAGCTTCATCCATAACAGTTTAGATATTTCACTATGGTTAAAATAGTTAAATAGTTCTTCTGATACAAACTCTGTATGTAAACAAATACAGAGTATCCTCTGAAACTAGGAGGTGTTTAATTAACTACTGTCTATAGGTAACACTTCAGCTATGGAGGGTTCCCTATGTATTTTTCATACCTTCTGTCCAAGCCTTTCTGGCATTCCCTATGGAGTCAGATACTTGGCTGCAAAAACATTCCTCCCTCTCAGTGAGTGTTATAATGAGGGTGGAGCAAAATGATCAGTTAATCTCATTAAATAGGTTTTTATTCATTCTGATGGAAGTCTTTTGAGAGGTCATCTGCCAGGGCTTTGTTGCAGCACACACCTTTCTTAGGGAGCTTCTGTTATTCTCTTGGACTGTCAGGTTCAGTTAACTTTCCTTGGTACACACCCTATTACAACACTCAGTGCTCTTACTAGCTTGGTAGTCAGCAAGTTTTCAGTGTTTGCTTCTGGAATTTCAGTTCCTTTTCAGACATGCCAACAATAAGAACACTCCTCATCTTCCTTGAAATGTGCTTTGATAGCAGCTGGACAATGAGATACCTGTTAGAGAGCACTCTGTCCTTCCCATCCCCATCTCCAGGGGAAATTGCCACTCCTCTTGAAATCTCTGGGTATTTTTTCCTGGGAAATTGGATTGAGGGCTTGTTTCCCATTCTTATGGGCCACAGCCTCTGTCTAGTCCTCCAGCTAATGCCATTTTCCATGATGAGGTTTTACAGGTGGAAATGCAGCTACCTGTGTCTTCTATGCACTACTGAAGGTGAGCAGTGGTCATCCTCTTTCCAGTGCCAAGAGGGCACTGTGAAGGAGTGCTGTGTTCAAGCTTTCAAGAAAAGGCATAGCCCCTCAGTAATCTCAGTGAATGAAACTTCTTAGTGGATCCACTTTGAAGCAGCTCCGAAGAAAATTTAAGAGCCACTGCTTTCTGTAGTGACAAGACCTGTTGCCAGCCCAGGCATGGAGCCTGTGCTGTGGTGTGTTATCCCTTACCTAGAGTAGTGAATCCTTGTTCAGAGTTCAGGCAGCTGACTGCTGCATCCCAATGGAAGGAAGCTTAGTTGTTGCTATCACTGAGAAGCGAATGAGGCTTGACAGGTATGGCTCCGGATAATGGCTGACCAGAGGCCTAGTTTTCCTTCTGACTCTTGTATCATGGAGGTGTCCTTTCATCTTTTGGTGCTGCTTTTGTTTTCTCCCCCTTGCCTTTTTTTCAGAATCACAGGGGCTGTAGATCATGTAGAATGGAGGCTTGGATGGTACCTGTTAGGCCTTGTCAAAAGTAGGAATTTCATTACAATACCTCCTTTGCTTAGGGGTTGGTTTACATCAAATTTTCACAGCCCCACAATGAGACACATTCAGAAGTACCTTAACACCAGCACAGCTTATTTCCTGTCCTGCACAGGAATAATTGTGATAGTCCTAAATATGCCTTTTCTGTTGTGAATACACTAGAGCAACCACAACATTTTAACTCTTCCCATACAGTTGAGCATTATCAGGTCTGTTTGGACAAACCCCTACTTACACTACCCAGGAAAAAGTGTCCTTGATCCACAGCCAGGTCTACGTTATCAGCTTCTTCTGGCACTGTTTTGTCAGCCTGTGGCTTTGAAGAGTTGTAATCCCTCACAAGCAGAGTGATGCTGGCAGAAGCTTTGGCTGTGAGCATAGCCCTGGCTGGCAGGGTCACCTGCAAGTGGTGTTACAGGTGGCACATGGGAGTGTACTGTAAAACAGCAGACACTGTTCCTGGAAGAGCATGGGGGTTGATCGATCCCCCTCGTTTCTGTGATATTAGGTCATATAAACTTCTGTGAATTAGGATCTCTTTATTTAAACTGACTTTTGCTTTCCCTACATCCTTTATTTCTGGGGTTTGATCCTCTAATTCTGTGTGGCCAAGGCACAGCATCACAGAGGCGGTGAACTCCATATGCATCATACCTGCTCTTTTAGCTCATGGTCGCTGCATTTGGCCTGTCCAGAGAGGTCATAGGGCTCTCAGTTTCCCCCCTGGTGAAGCTGAAATTGCTGTTTGGATTTCTGTACCCCTTCAGGAATGGGGCAACACCTGCAGGTGTTTGGAGGTCAGTCCTTGGGCCAAACTACACTCCTAGCCCCTGCATTAGGGGTGTGAATATCTGCATCTACCAGCCACTGATGAACAAACAAGACAGCAGTGTTTAAGTGCATCATCCCTCTTAAATAGGTAGGAGTCGCTCTTCTTAGCAGGCTGTAGGTTTTGTGTAAGGCATGAGCCAAGGATTCTGATTCACTCCAGACCTACCTCTGCTCTCCCAACGTTGGTTTCATGTTACCTGGAGAAGCTGCAAAAGCTGTTTACTTTCACCCCCTCTTCCTGCTGGGGTATTGGTACCACCTGTGAGGCTGTTCTGGGCACAGGTGTAGTCACTGCAGTAGGGGAGGGAGAAAAGTAAGACTAGTGGGAATATTAAAGTCCTTTCCCTATCACTGGGCTGGGGAAAGCCTTTTGAGGGCTCATCTCTTCTGTTCCCCCTGAAGCTTCATTCAGTGATGGTAGAAGACCCAGCTGTATCTGGCTGCTGTTGCTTTTGCCCTGGAGAGCAGAGTTTTGAAGCAGTTTCCAAAGAAGGTAAGAGGTGCTGAGGCACAGAAAATCTTCACTTTGCCTGTCCCACTTACCTCCTTTTTTCTCCTAAAGTTTGCTCTTACGTGAGCAAGTAAGACAGTCCATGTTTCATCTCCAGCTAATGGAAGATCTGGGCAGGGCTTACAATTGCAGTGCTTCATTTGCAGTTAAACCACGTATGCGATGAAGTTAAAGTTTTGGATGAGGGATGTTTTCTTGTTTATCCCTTTTGTTCCTCCACCTGAACAAAACAAATGTTATACTAAAGATATTAATGCTGTGACCTCCAACAGGAAGCTGGAGTCTTCTCAATTCCTTATCAGTCACGTTTCCCTTGCATTCCCCTCAGCCTGCAAAAAACCCTAATTCCATCAGAAGAGAGTGATGTTGTCCTTTTATTCTCAGGGGATATTTGTTCCTTCAGTCCATGAAAGTTATGTTGCTGTGTGACCCAGAAAATTGACTAGTGAAGCCTGCGATATGCCTAGGTCCTTGTTAATTTTTCTCGTAATTACTCTGATTTGGGAATTTGTATATGCACAGTCATACAAGAAATTCCACCTACTCTTTCTTAGTCCTCAGCTCAGCCTTTGGACATTTTATGATTTCTTTTGAAAGAGAATGTGTTCTAATAGGTGGCAATGGTGTAGCCAATAAAACAGAAACTGAGACTTGATAACTGTAGCTGTGCATCTCTTTAACTTCAGCAGTGTGGATTAAACACCTGCTTCTGGCAAAAGAGCAGAAAAGAGTATAGTGTGAATTCCCCTTTGAAAATGGAAGTTGCTCCTTCTATATAAAAACAGCGATTTTTTTTTAAAGTTTGTTGGTTTGGTTTTTTTTTTTTTAATACAGAAGAGATATGAGGTCTCTTCATTTGGAGAAGAGTAGCTATTGTTTTTAAGCCATAGATGGATTTAAAAGTTTTCAGGAAAAAGTTGCAGCAGGTTGAAGACCTTGTTCTGTTTAGCAGCCAGGCCTGTAATAGGGGGAGAAGGCTCAAGTAAAAGAAGAAAATGGGGATTGGTTTTGGTGGGTTTTAATCTTGTTTCCTGAGAAATTCATATCCTGGAGTGTGAGTCTTGCCTTGTCCAGATAATGGCCCCTGAAGTGGAGCAAATCTTATTAATTAGCAGTTTTGCATACTGCTTTTAACTGTCTGTTCCTAGGTACTGCCTTTCACTGCACTGTGCAGTATCATGATGAGGCGCTTCTCTCCCTGCATCTCTGGAGAGTCTGCAGTGATCTGCCACCTGAGCAGAGTTTGCCCAAGTACAACAATATTTTGGAATATACTGTTGGTCCTCAAATTCACACCATGCCTTAATCCTCCTCTGCTTTCAGAGGTAGGCATGTCCTAGACATAGATGTGTGTAATAGTTCTATGGTTTAATCTCCCAAAACTGGGTCAACTTTAGCAGTTGTTTTGACCTCGTTACCAGAACAGGTGGTCTCTGGGTGAGTTTAATGCATCTCCAGGCAGCTGTGTGGAACAATTGTGGGTATCAGCTTTGCTTGAAATTCCCTGTTTGAAAATTTCCTTTAGTCTAAATACACTGGACTCTGTCCTCATCACTGCTAGGAGTTATCCTTGTTCTTGTGTGTAATGTAATAATATCTCCTTATTATAGCATACTCTTTTAACAATGGATCTTAAGAGCTTCACAAAGGATGCCAGTTGAAGAGATACAAATGGGTGAATAAAATTTCAGGCTGAAGAGGTGGAGAAAAATTGGAGAAATTAGTGTTAGTATGAATCCCTTCTGTAAGTGGGAGGCAGTCAGATTCATCATTTGTGTATGTGACTTCAAAACATCAGATTATAGCTAGCTCTCAAGAGTTCAGAAAAATGATGTACTAGTTGTGTATTTAAGGGTCAAGTAGTATATGACGTTAGCAGACTACGAGCGCCCTGTGAGTTTGTTCTTGCATTCTTTTAAATATGTATTCTGTAAGTTGCACAACTTCTTTATTTCTCCAAAACCCCTTGTATAAGAATCCCAAACCAGAGTGTTTTCAGAGTATAAATGCTATTGCTAGTTAGCTGCCCCAAAATTAGCTCATGCCAAGTAGAAAAGGTTGGCAGCTGGAGAAAAAAACAAACAACAAACACGCACGCACACACACACACAAAAAAAGGAAAACAAAACACAACACACAGTTGAGTCCAGCCCAGATTTATGACAAGCCCGTACACGTGTAATGTGTGCAAATACAAATTGAAGGCACTTACAGGGAGTTTTGGTCACACACAAGAAAGATGTACAGCCTTGAAAAATACTAGAATTGTGCAAATTTCGTGAAATCAGGAAGCCAGAAAGAGGAGAGGTATGTGAAATGTGACTCTGCTGAAGGAAAAGCTATTAAGCACCACCCTTTTCAAATGTCAGATGCATGGGAAAAAATTGTTGGAAGCCAGTCTCTGCTAATTTTGCTTTTCACAGAACCTACCTTTTTGTTAGATGTTTCTGCTGGTCAGCCTGTGTGACCAGACATGACTCAGGCTATCAGCAGGTAACATGGTTTCAGGTTGCTGACTTACTGCTCTTGTGCTAGAATGCTGCAAAGAAATATTTGCTTTTTTCTTGCACTTTTAAAGTGCTTCTTTTATTTAATCTCATTAGTGCTATTGTTACTTAAATTTAGCTTCTAACTGATAACCATTAAATATTTATAGAAAAATCGATAGTAGTGGAATTTTTTCTCTAGCGAATATATATCACATATGTATTCAAAACCAAATAAAACTGCAGTGTATTCCAGGAAAGAATCTATAATCATGCTCTGTAAAGTACTTGCTCATCTTCATGTCAAGATGCTTTGTCTGTGTCCCAGCTGCAGCCATTTTTGCAGTGGAACCCTGCTTTTTTGCCTTTTTTTTTTTTTTTTTTTTTTTAGCAGCCTAGAACAACAGGCTACAGTGCCTTAGGAAAAGGGTAAAAATAATGTTTTCATTGTAGAATCAAAAATGGTAATTGCAGTATAATTATCCAAGGTTCCTTAGTGACTCTGTACAGGGAGATCCTTAAGTTTTATGTTGCATCTGATAGACAGCACCCCAGCAACAGACTACTGTGTTAGAAGAGAGTTGTGCTAGGGTATTTGTTCTGCTTTCCTTATGCTGATCACTTTTGTCTGTTCTGGTTTCTGACACATGTGAATGTCATTTGGTGCCCCAGCTTGTCATGTTTTCCTCACCTTTGCTGTGGCATGTGAATGCCCTTATGAAACTACTGGTGTGTGAGAGTCCCTTTGAGGAATTTCTGACGTGTCTCTTGCTGTGAGGTCAGTACTTGGGTTTGGGTGGAGGCAAAACCAGCCCTGCATTTGGGAAGGAGAAAGTGTTTTTAGAAAAGGTGGCAATGTGACAAGTCGAGATGATGATTTAAAACCAATGTCTAGTTGAAATAGTAGGACTGTGACCTTAAAACTGGCCTTAGAGGCAGACTAGGATTCACTGGAGGGATATGGACAAAGGTATGAGATATATGGAATGCCCAATGCATGGAGAAGACAACTTCTTTTCCAGATTGGGTCTCTGTATTGTTCTCTTGTATAACTGTAATGAAATAGGTCTTGGTAGCCTATCAAGGAGTTGACCTGAATGAATTGTTCTGACCAGGTGTTTTGGAAGGAGGAAAGCTTCCTTAGGAACTGGCAATGAAATTTCAGTTTATAATTATAAGCATAGTTTATAATAATTCTAATTACATATATAAACAGTTTAATCTACTATAATGTAATATGGTAACATTTGCTGTGCTTTGTCTGCTTTCAGATTGTGAAAATGTGCTGGTGGTTGTTGGCTAGGATTCAGAAACGTTTGTCAAAATTTTGTGCACTATGTGAACAACTAAATTTTGTGTGGATTAAGCAGTTATTAATTCTCTCCCATTATCTGCCAGATAAAACTACAACTACCTCATTAAACAAAATCAATCATAAATAAAGCTGATCTGTTGTTCGGGAGGCTAATTAAAACGGTAATTGTGTAACAATGCTGTGTTTGATTTCAAAATGCAGATTTAAAAGCTACTCTTTTTGTTAGGGATAGAGCAAGGTGTGCTGAAATGAACCTGGTTGCTTATCACTGTTGTCCTCTTGATTAATACGACCAGGATTGCTTGTGTTTTCAGCCTGTCCCCTATAGAGCGTTCAGAAATGTCCTAATTCTGCTCACACTGAAGTCAGTGGTTAAACTGTTTGGTTTTTTTTTTCACTTCCATGGGAAGTAGGTGCTGTGTGGAACTGCTGGTGTGAGGCACTGCACGCTCCTGGATTTAGTACTGTAGCAGTGCATCCGTGTGTCTGAGCTCTGGGAATACCAGCTGTGCTTTGGGATTTGCTACTGACTTGCCATGGAGATAGATCTGGAGGTTCAGGCCAACCAAACTGAATTGTGACTCAACGTTTTAAAAATGATTGAGTAATTTTCCATGCAGTTTCATTACATTATTTACTGTAGATTACCTTCCAGCAGTTTTTCACTGCTGTATGTAATCTCGATTTTAATAAGAAAGGAATTGTTTAAATATGACAGTAGGTTTTATCCCAAATTGCCCAGTTCTAACAGTAAAATTAGCATCATTTATTGTACCTGCTAGCCTTTGTGCCCATTTTTGAGAATTTTTTTTTTAATTATTTTTAATCTGTGGTCAAAGTATTTTAAATACTGTTATGGGGTGTTGGTGGTTTGGTTTGGTTTGGTTTGGTTTTTATAGTATACTGTGTTTTATTTTAACAAACTACCATTTGAGTCATTAACCAAAAAAATGGGTATTGGATCTACAATATGTGATTCACCTTGTCTCAGCATTTGTAAGCACTCTACCAATTCTTTTCCTTCTGACTTGGTTTAGAGGAAATTATGAAACCAAAGCATTGAATTAAACTTGAATGTTCCTACTAATCTGACTGGAAGGGAATACTGAGCATAAATGCATTTTACCTATTTTATTTTTAACTTTTCCTCTGTGTTTTTTTTTGTTCTTGTGCTTCCTGGTTCATGGGGACAAAAAAACCTACAAGCATGTTTTAGTTACATCACTAATATTAGAACTGAGTAATCGGGTGGCTTTGGCAGCGGTCTCGTTTATAAATTGTTGGTGAGCAGATGGCTCACCAAGTTGGCATGCCAACTCCAAACTTTTACAATCATGAGTCAAGTTTTAAATCACAAGAGTGTCTTATATGCCGTGAGATTTGTGTGTGTGTCTATTTGTTTAATAAACATAATTCTCAATGCACCTTTTCGTTTCTGAGCTGTGTTCTGCGATGAGGCATGGCTTTTCAGCAGTCTCTGGATTTGGGAATGCCTTTTTTCTCTTAATTTAATGGAAGAAGACATTCTCGTAGTCACTTATCTGAAAATCTTGCTGCTAAGAAATCAGCAAGTACCAGGCTAAGAGACATAAGTGAGACTTGGTAATCCTGGCTAATGTAAAATAGCTCAAATGGTTGAGATCATTCACAATTACACATCCAGCAATTCCTGGTTTGTACGCACAATAATTTGCTAGAAATAAGTTGCCGATTTTTGTAATCCTGGATATGTACATCCGTGCCAATTTGTTTGTTTCCTGAGTGCAGGGCTTAAGTTGTTAGGTGGTACAGAATACAAATGTTACATTTCGAAATGCAAGAGTGAGTATTTTCTGTAAGCGAAATGTTGCAATAAGAAAACAGAGCTGAGCTGGAGGGCTCAGATGTCCTCACTGTGAGCACATAGAAGTTCCAAAAGGGTCACATCATCTTCTACTTGAGAATTTGGATAAACACTACTGGAAGGACTTTTTTCTGTGTTTTTTGTTGTTGTTGTTGTTGTTTAGGTTTGGGTTTTTTTTGTTTGGTGGTTTTGTTTTGTTGTTGTTGTCATTCTTTTTTAAGCTAGTCCTTCAAGGAAAATTAACATGGTGTATGTGGTCTATAATGCATTGTGGGACCTGTTACAGAATGATAATTAGACCTTATTTCTAAATGATTCCACACAAAGTGTGCTAAACAACTGTGTTTCATCCATAATCATGTAATTGGTGTGTGCGGTTAATTAGTGTGTTCAATTTAGGCCTAGATTTTTTGGAAATGTGTCCTGTTCTGGTCCTGATTTAGCAAAGCTCTTAAACAGATGATTAACTTCCATTGACTTTAATAGGACTTAAGCACATTCTTAATCAGGGCCAAATCATGTCTCTTGGTGACAATCAGAACAACCTGCCAGAGCTGTAGTAAAAATAACTGTATGTCCTTCTTAAATTTATATTAATTATTTCTTTAACTTGTGAAGCATTTTAAGCACTTTGTTTCAGAATCTGAAACTCTGTGGAGTTTTTTTTTTTTTTTTTAGAGAAAATGCTTATTGTCACAATCTAATTGTATGTATAATGTTTAAAGATTTTTAACTAGCTTGGCAGGAGGCTGTTTACAATCAACTCTGCTTAATACACCTTTGAGAAGGAGAAGAGGAAAATATGCATCTGAGAATGCCTTGCTGGAATATAAATGTCAGCGCTGATAGATATCTGTGATAGAAAATTTGTGTGGGAGTAATAATTTAGTAATAAAATAGGTCAAATTAATTCTTATGCTGAAGGGGATACCTTACAATAACCATTTTGTAATTTTATGTTTGACAGTTTGCTCTGCATTATGTGGATAGGTGGAGCTGAGATAATGTAATCTATTTCCAATTGTAAACAAGATTGCTTTAAGAGCTGCTGTAGTAAGATGCATGTTGACTGACTTTAAGCTGAAAGGTAATTGCCTCTGAATATTAATGTGCATGTGGGGATTTTGTTTTTAATTCTGGGATTTCATCTTTGCCCTATAGCAGCTCTGAAGAGGCCCTTGTTTTCCCAAACCCCACTTTGCTGCTAATTGAAGCTGATGGCAAGTGTTGCACTTTAGGCCCTTAGCTTTTATTTTATGTGGCCTGTGTTCCTTGGAGAACACTGCATTCATTGCCTGTATTTTTTTTGTTAACTAATTTTGAGTAGATGAGGTTTTCTTGAAGTTGCTCTTGCTGTCCTACAGTGGCTGTGACTAGTTCCTGGGCTAGGGAAGCAATGATATGAGAAGGGGAGAAGTTGCTGCACTAATTGAATTGTAGCTTCTTAGAGAAATGAGAGATAAGGTGCTGATCCTGTGCTGTGTAGCTGGAGAGCTTCCATAGGAATAATTTAGGACCTATCCAAAACCCACTGCACTGTGTGTGAGATTCTCCATCTGGTTCCACATGGAGACTGCTATCATTGGGGCAATTTGTAAGTAGTGACAAGCTTAGTCTGAAGGAACATCAACTGGCTGCATTTGTATATGAAAATGTTTTAGGCAAGGAAGGGAACAGCCATCTTACAATCAAGATGTACTTCATCTTTCCAATTAAATTCTAGCAGTTGGCTTCTACCAGCTGTTCTATTCCACACTGCAGTGAGGCTCAGCACTGGTGCTTAGTACAGTAGGACTGGTGTTGAGCAGGGAAGGTTGAGCTCTGCTGGAGCAAACTGCAGTCAAACAGTGCTGCAGGAGATTGAAAATCTGTTGTGTGCCAAGTTTTAACCTGCATGTGTTTTAATGACACTGTATGTGTTGGCTATCATTAGTTAGAACTGTTTAAAGATGATCTGACTGGCAAGTGTCCCACATGCCCTTCTAGCAGAGATGACTATTCCTAAGGCAAGTGTCCAAAGAAGAGTTCAATATGTCTTGTTCTCTGTGGCAATGCCAGCAGTATTTTGTTTTAGTTTTCTTTGTGGGTTTTTTTAAGAAGAAAAAAAAAAAAACAAAACCACACCACCCCCCTCCCCCCAAAAAAAAAAGAAAAAAAGAGGTATTTTTAGTTTGGAATGATTATCCAATCCAATTTATTGCATTTTGTCACAGTGTGAGGGGGTGATGTCTGAGCAGGGGTGGGAGCTCCTGGTGCTGGTGTTTCTGCAGAGGCAAAAGTATGCTGAGCTGTGCTAATGCCTGGAGCTAACAGATCTATAAACTGTTTTGGTCAAGGAGGCAGTAAATTGGCTTTTTTGCTGCCTCTGCCCCAGTGCAGAAGGTGATCATCTTGTGCAGAGAGATGTAGCCAGCAGCTCTGAGGCACTGGCTTCCCAACCAGCCCTTTCACGGGTCGCCTTTAGCTCCTGGCTCACAATTGGACTATAAAGTCTCTTGTTAAACCTGAAGTTAGGTGATGTAATGGGTGGGAACCACTAAACAGAGTCAGACTTAAATCTTCACATTCCTGCACCTTGTGCAAACTTTGGGGTACTAAGGTGGTGGGTTTTTTTAGGATTATTTTAAATTTTTATAGTGCCCTGTCTCCAGTGATTTGGTCTTCTTGAAGTCAGGTGGAGTCCTTGTGGCAATTCAGTTGTTTTTGCAACATGATACTGCTTGTAGCAAAGCTGTTCTGTGGATGCCTTTGCTAAAAAATTACTTAGCTACAGAAACATTTGACTGTAGGCTGGCAAGCAGAAAAAGTGAGGGTGTGTGGGCTCCTGAATATATGTTGCCCATTAAGGAGTCTCACTCTCTGCTGGGGCTGCTTCATTATTATGATAAAAATAACATAAAGGGACTCTAATTAACTTGTTCATTAATGGATCAAACATTGTCTGTCTTAAGGGCAGCAGCTTAAAAGAGTCCATTTAATCCAATTTGACTGGTGGTGTGTCCTGTATCTATTGCAAACTTTGTTTTATAATAGCATGTATTTTTCAGTAGTTCCTTGCCATGCTGTAACGTGATTGGGGTGGGAGAAATAGAAAACTGGCCATTTCCCGGCAGATAGCGATAAGTTTCTACATAGAATGTTTTATAGACTGTGATAGATTTATAATTATTATCCTAAGATTGATGTTCTTTGAGGGGAGTGTAAATTTATGCAGCACTAATCCATTAAGAAATCAATAATCATTCCATCGTGAAATGCAGTTTCTCTGCAACATTATAAATACACACCAAAGATTTGAAACTCTGCTTGTCTCCCCTTCTCTGCTCTCTTCTTCCTGCTTCCTTGAACTCCAAGTTCAATGTCCTTCGCTGTGTTGGAGAAACAATTATGTGGTAGAACTCTTCTGTTTAGAAAGAGCAATAGTGGTAGTATTAGCATAATCCTGAGAGCCAGTAAAACTTTTAATGTGAACTTTACTTTCCCTCCAGTACCCTTTCGATCTTGGGGGAAATCCCCCTCTCCTCTGTCTCAGTCTCATCCCTGGTAGATGAGGAGTGTGAAGATTCATACTTTATTTCTCTAGAGAGCTGTGGAGAGGAAGCATTGTTTAAGTGTGAAGTTGGTGTATATTTCCTCACTCAATCTTGGTTTTTCGTGTAACTGCACAGAAGTTTGACTATCAGAGGCCAGCACATCCTGCAGGACTTCCCTTTTTGTTCTATACTCTCCCCAGTTGGGCAAACATGTTTTCAAAACACCTACTGGAAGTAGATCTGGAAACCTACTTTATCTCAGAGTAAAGGTGTTTGTAACTGATGAATAGTAGACTGTATAAGGGAAACTGAGAGCATTTTTATGTTTCATAGTGGAAGGCTAAATTACGTGGAGCAAGATACTGTGCTGGTCTGGCTTTGGTTTTGCAAAGAAAATTGTGGATGAGACAGGGAGATGCTATTGCTGTAGCAAAGGCCACAAAACATGGATTACTTATAATATTACATTTCCATATCTTCTATTTTCATTCTTTCTCTACTTCTGTTTTCATAGAGCAGTTGAAAAATCAGTTTTAATGAAAAATACCTCTGTTTTCTGTTTAAATTACTGTTATTTTTAGCCAGCTCTGCTATTGATTGAAAAATGGGACATTCCTTAATGATAGTGTTGTGTCTTTGATTCATGACATTTGTTGTTCAGGCCTAATTTTACTTTTTCTCATCTGCTCCAGTAAAAAAACATGCTTGAGTTGGAGTGGGTGTGACAACTCAGTACCTGTCTTGTACTGTTCTGAGAACGTTGTCAGCTAGTGCATGAATGCTCACCAGCTTTTTCAGCATCAAGAGGGAGAGAAAGACCAGAGTGTTCATCACATCTTTCCTTTACAGGTTTGAGAATCTAGGTTGCAACCAGATATCCAGCAAGTGTAAAGTTTGAGTTTTGCTTGTGATTTGACATATGTATACCTTGGCTTATCTGAACAGGCCATGGGAATGCCCACATGGGTAGAATTATTCATGTGCTTCAGTGTTCAGAGGCTTGCATCTTAGGCATGGGGTGTAGAAGAGCTGGTGATGAGCAACACCTGACACTTAGAAGTCAAACACTGATTTTCATCTGTGCAGATACTCTAAACCAATATAAAGGTTACTGTGGTGGTAAATTCCCTCACTGTAATCCTGGATAGGGAGAGATTTCCCACATGGCTTCATTGTGGAGCAGCTTGCCTTTCCCTGGTTTGCATTGGAAAGTGTTAAGTTGTGATGCTAATAGGAAAAGGCCCAGATGCCAGCAAAAAAGTTGGTCTTGTCAATTGTGTTCAGTACGTTTCCAATCAGCATTGACTTTTTGTCTGATGAATTGCTTTTTTACCTTCTTTAAGGCCACAAACCCCATACTGAGTTGCTTTCCCATCAATAATGAGTACTTCTTCATTTACCTAAAACTCAGCTGCTGGTAGCATATGAATTTAGTGAAGGCTGGGACTTTGTGGGTTTTTACTCATCTTAATTCATTCCCATGTAAATTGCATCACTTTTCTGTTGACCCAAGTACCAATTGATCACTTTTGCACATAAACACAATTCTTAATTTTCAAAATCAGGGGGTTTTCCCCTGCTCTGGTCAACTTGTGATATAGAAGCAGCAGCTGATTGACAGCTGATTTTTCTGTAATGATTTGCTTGAAATGTTGATGCAGATGACACATAGCTTTTGAGTGAAATAGGGAGACTTTATCACATCTTTTGGGGTTTTACCCATTACCATTTTTTTCCAGTGGTTTGCTGAATGGTGTGTGCTAAAAGCCCAGTATCAGCACACAGGATGCTGAGTTTAACAGATAGGGCTTTATTAGCTCTCAGTTGTATTTGTCTTTACTTCACAAGTGTGTATTTAGAATTACCTGTGCATTGTTATTTTCCAGTGTGGTTTTCTGAAGACAGACTATTCTTTTTGGTTTTGTTTCTTTGTTACAGCTCTTTTTGGGCGGAGTGGGGTTTTTTGTTGGGTGGTTTTGTTTGATTGTTTGTTTTGTGGGTTTTTAACTGCTAAAAGCTCATCACTGTGTATATAACTCTTTGTAATGTGTATGTGTCTACAAGTAGATTGAGTGGCAAGTTAGAGAAATTGGTGTAAGTGCCTCTTTGAAAAGAATTTTTCAGAAAGAAATACTTAACAAATCGAGTGATTTAGAAATGCCATCAAAATCAATAACTTAGAGTTAATTGTCTCTGTACAAAGCATTTTTAAACTGTGCATTTTAGAATTAGTGCCTTTCTTTTGAGGCTAGACTGTGAGGCTACTTTCAAAGAACAGTTATTTCTAAAAAGTGCTTATTTTCAGTTTTGTTGATTTCCTGATTTCCAGAACCCAAACCATTGTACATTGTAGCTGTGAGTCTCACTGAGTTAATTGACGATGGTTTAATAACAGCTTTATAGTTCCTCTTTCTTGTGCATGTGCTCCCCCAGAAGTATCCCATGCACTAGTGACTGCAAACTTCTGCTCTACAAAACAGTCACCAGCCACTCTCAGCATGTGGGTGACAGCAATTGCAAATGTATTGTTGTCAGGTCTCTGCATCCCCTCATTTTTCTGTTTCTGTTGCTGTGAGCATTATCAAAGTCTCCTGAGTGCGACGCAGTGACCACCAGCCATGTGTAAAGGCCAGTGGTCCTAAACTGCTATCTCAACTTTGTGCTTGTAGACATGGCTTAAACTCAATTAGAATTGAAAGGGTAAAGAACCCCAAACCCCCTTATTAGTGCTGGCAGGCTATGGATAAGGTGCAGAAAGCGTATTTCATTCAACGATCTCAAAGCTGTCTTTAATGATGAACAAGCAGCGTCCTCTGTACTTTCAGAGAATAGAGGTGAGAGCATACTCTCAGCAAGAGCCACCTGGGATGCCTCACTTGGGATATTGTAGGCCTGGATTTTGAAGAGAGCGTGGATTGTTAGACCATTTGAAAATGGGTCAAGTATATGTGAAGTTGGACCGTTGAAGAGTTGGTCCTAAGAGACTTGGTCAGTGGCATGCAGTGAGTCAGTGACCAAGCCACAAACAAGCTGAAATGCTTGTCTTCCCGCTAGGATTTCGCTTCACCAGACCAGTGCTTCTTGCTATGTGAGTTGTGTAGAAGTGTTAAAAGTATTTAATTAAGCTCTTTGATGGTTTATTGGGGTTTGTTGTTGTTGTTGTTGTGGGGGTTTTGTGTGTGGGGGGGGTTTTCCCCTTTTTTTTCTTTTTTTGGGTGGGGCTTTTTTGTTTTTTGGTTTTTGTTTGAACGTAGTGGGATTTGAGGGGTTTATTGGTTGGTTGATTGGTTTGGGGTTATTTTGGGTTTTTTGTTGTTGTTTTTTCTTCCCCCAAACGTCACCTCTAAAAGTCAAGGTAAGCTGTAAGAAAGAAGGAAATCCATAGCATAAAATCAGTAGAATTAAACAGTTGAAAGCAAAATGCCTTCTCTTCCTTAAATTCTTGTTCTGGAAATTGTCTTTTGGCCCACCAAAGGTCTTCACCAAGACTGGTGATCTGAAGGAGGGTAACAGTTCACAAAACATTTGGGCAATGCTGTATTCAAATGGAGAAATGTTACAAGTTTTGTTCAGGCTAATTCTCTCTAGCTCGGGTGGGAAAAGGAGGGTGGAGTAAATCATTGAGTAGGTCTATCTTCCATTCAGGAGGAGCTGCACATGATGGGATTATTAGTATTTCTAAACTAAAGCCCCTGACAGATCCTTGGATGCCTAAAGCTGTTGTGATGCTTTACCAGATGGTTCAGAAACTCAGACTGGAGTATCTCATTGGCTGGTGCTGAACAATGACATTTCAAACCCACACATTCATTTGGATTTTAATTTTCAGGAGGATTAAAGCTTTTTGGGATATGGGCTGTCTGTTTCCATATATATGCTCAGCACCTTATGTAGTTTAGATGCTTTAGCTGTGTCTTTATAAATCATGCTATGAGTTATGAAAGAGCAGTATGAACTGTTGCACTTTATCTGTAGAGCTGGTCCAGCAAAGTGCAGGCAGGATAAGAGTGCAAGTTGTTGCCTCAGTGCAGCATGACGACTGCAATTTCTTTGTCTTGTATCTGGTAATTGTGTGAGCAGGTGATTGTGCAGAAACATGCCATTTCTGATGCTGTATCCCTCTGTTCTTTTCACTGTTCAAATCTTGTCTTTGATGCTCCAGTCCTGGCAATACTAATGCATTTGCGTAACTAGTTATCGAGTGGATTGTTGATGTTTATTCCTGCTACATGTTGAGCTGTTGAGTCCTGACTCTACAAAGTACTTTGAATGAGACCCTGCTTCTCTAGAGGATCAGATCACTCACTCTCTCTCAGTCCTATGGCATTTTGAAACAGGATGGAGTGTCCCCCTGGCAAAATGGAAAAAAAAAAAAAATAGGGCCTGTCAAGTTTCAGGCAGCCTTGCCTGGCTGCCTTCATGACTCCTGGTTACAGCTAGGACCTTTCTGCTATTCCTGAGCTGTCATGCAGCAGGGATTGGATTCTCTTGTAAAATTTCTTAGGGCAAAGATTGGTGTTTTGTAGTATGGAGTTATACTAGGTGTCAATAGGTTACTGTTAAATTGTAAGTGCACAAATGATTTGGGGATTGATATTTGAGGGATGGAAAACTTATTTATAAGTAATGCTTGTTATAAATAAATGCTTGTTTAAACAATAGTGTTAATACACATAGAGCAGGAAACCAGGATGCTTTACTGACAAGTCTGAGAGATTTTGCCTTTGTTTCTGTCCTCTCTTACACCTGACAACTCTATTAAGAGAAAAGCGTTGGTGGGGGAAGAGTTTGGTTATACTGAGATCAAAAAGGACATTTTTATATAATTATTTTTATGTGTCAGACTGCTACATTCAATCCCACTGCTCTCTGTATGATTCATTCTATTTGTACACGAACTGTAACACAGTACTAAATAATGTGCAGGGTTTTTTTCTGTTGAACAAGTATTCCCTTAGCTTGTCACAAAAAGCTGACACATGTTCGTTCTTCACTCAGGGAGTTCTGCATCTGTCGACACTTCAGACATAATCAGTTTAGATTTCAACAGCTGATTAGAGCTCACCTCTAACCAAACTGAGAAGCTGCTCCTCCAAATGGTAGCAAATAATATCCTAATTAGTCCTGTGCATAACGATAGTGAGAGCCTTAGCTGAAAGCTACTGATCTCAGAGGCCTTTCTATTCTAGTTCACTGGCTTTACAGACTGTTAGACCAGCATTTATGCTGAGCTTTTATTCCCCCTGCCTCAAAATGCTTCACAAAGCAATTAATTATGCACCTGAAGATAGACATGATATTCCACACACAGTTATGAACGTTTCATTAGTGCTGGTTAATTTATGTATGATTATGAAAGCAAGAGCAGGAATGATGGGCAGGACTCCAGGATTATCGTATAGCACTTGTAGATGTTAAGTGTCCCTGTGAAGCTGTTTGACCTGGCCAGCCAGTGCAGATGAGTCCAGCTCACATTGCCTTAAATAATGGTTTGCTCAAAGAAGGAACTCACAGAGGGAACAGAGCAGAAAATGAAGGGAGGAGGACAATATGGAGAGCAACTCCTCTGTACTCCAGTGACTGGATGGTTGTGACAGCACCAGGTTTTACCAGGAAGTTTTAAATGGGTTTATGCTTTTCTGAGTCTGATTAGCTGGTTAGCAAAACATGCCCATCCCTGTCTATTAAACTCTGTATACTTCCTCTTAGCTAACACTATTTTGCACAGGCCTGGGGGGTTTAAAATAAATAAATGTCCACAAAGGCATAATTTAATAAATACCACTCACAGGGATGGCACTGTAGCCACTGGCATATCTCAGGACAAAAGTCATGTGAGCAATTATAGCTGGATTAGTGTGACCTCAATAGTACAAAGAATTGAAAGAAAAGAGAGAGAGAAGATGAGGGGGAAAATGCCTTAAGATGCCTTCAGGAACATGTGCAAACAAAGTTGTCCAAAGGCAGGCTGAGCAAGCTGTATAGCAGAGTACATAAGTATCCAATAGTTCAAAAAGGAAGACTTAAATTGCCAATTGGATTTTTAGGTTCGATTCAGTAACTTTTTTAAAATACTGTTTAAGTTGGGAGACCCTATTTTAAAACATAAAATGACTGCAACAGAAAAATCACTTTAACAGCAGAAGTGCTAGTTAAATATTTGCTGCTGAAATGTTAAAGAATGTCTAGCTGCTAAAATTGGGGATGTCACAAAATCACCACCCAAAAGCGGAGCTTGTTGCTGAAAATGCTTTATTACTGTAGTTGTTGCTTTTTCTGTTGGCACAGGGATATTTTCTTCAGTTTATTCAGAGTTCAGTCAAAGCGGGTACAACGGCTAGGAGATGAAAAAGCAGAAAAATTTGTTCTCCTCTGAAAGCTGGCGAATAAAAATTGGTTTCAGAGGTTGAGGCCAATTCCAATTTGTGTTCAGGATAAGGTTGACATTAATAATGAATTTTAAAATCATCTAGGAAATGAAGCCATTAATTATCTTTAATATATTTACATGTAAACCAAATGTGTGAATAAATGAATGTTAAGCTTTAAATAAGTGCATGGTATGTCCCCTGAGGTAATAAAAAAAATTGTAAGCTTTATAGTAGATCGTGCACTTATTTACAAAATCATTGGTCTCTGTGGCTAATAGTTTTTGTCTAGAAAACAACTGAGAAGTCCAAATGTGAGGCAAGGTTAAGCTACAGTATTTAAACTGAAGTTTCCTATTTGCTTTTTTTAAACCTCAGCTTTAAAAGGTGTTTAAATCACTTGATTATGAATTGATTCACCATGTCTTTCTCTTTAATAAAATATACTTATCTTAGAAACAAGACACACAATGTACCTAATATATCTGTATTTTGGTAGAGCAGTTGATCTGCTATTACTGAGAAACTAGGAAGATATAAATTAATACGGCTACTATAAAGCATGTGAGAAAAGGTCTAAGTGGAAGATCATGATTAGTTATAATATAGGGGAATTACCAGGCTGCAAGAAGCTTGCAAGCTTCGTCTAGCTCAGTATTAAAATTAAATTATTTTAAATATTTGCTAATGAATTGTCATTTCAAATGAGAAGGTATTGATGTATCTTCCAAGTCAAATCAGAAAGCAATATCAACATGAAAAAGAATCAGAAAATTGTACAGCAAGAGTTGACACACTTGGGCTGGACCAGTGAAAATGAGGTGAAATGTGGTAGTGCACAGTGCAAGGTAGGGACACACAGGGACTGATAGGAATTTCTGTTGTAACCCTGCATGCCTGAAAACGATAGAGGAGGAAAAGATCTGAATATTTGTAGGTGACACCAGATACTGTCAGGTCAGGCACCAACATGGCAGTTATAAAAAAGGCCAATGCCATGATGTGATATTGCAGGTAAAGCGTTTCCAGTGAAGAAGGGAAATACTGATGCTGCCTTCTGAGCTTGAGAGCCAGGGTAGCTTAGCCCACGCAGAGGTCTGTGCTTCAGCGACTAGACGTCTTCCGTTTCACCATCTCCTTTTTCAAACTAGTTCAGGAATCTCTCCTTTCTGACAAGAAATGAAGGCGTATTCTGCCACATCTAGTCAGCCTGGTTAATTAAAACTTTTGAAAGAGCATGAGATTGGGCCCATTGAAAAGAGGCAAATATCAGGTAGGAGGTAAGCTATTTAAACTTACTAAATTGTCATGACAGGCAGCAGACAACAAATAAAGCAAAGTTACCCTTCCACTTCTCCAGAATGTGGACAGGAATCTTGACATTTTTTTTGATGAGGATCATATGGCATGATGGCCTGGCAGCAGAGGGCTGAAAGTCACATAGGGCCATGAAGCACCTTTTGACTTCATAGAGGTAACCAAATGTGTAGCTTGCCTGGAGCTGTAAGCAATGCCTTCCTTATCTTCTTGAGTTCTCACTCAAAAGATTGGTGGCAATCTTTCTCTGAAGAGCAAGACAAGGCCTGCAATATCTGTGTCTATAGGCAAGATGTTGCTTTTTGCAGGACACAGTTAGTTGTGCAGCAGCAGAAACATAATTTCCATATACTTTTCACAAATTTGTGAAACTCTAGCATGGGTTTTCTACCCTGTTAATTGATATGAGCTTCAGTAGGGAAAGCAAAGTTTTAGGATCATGGAAACTTTAAGGCTGGAAAATATCTCTAAGATCACTGAGTCCAACTATCAACCCAACAGTACCATGAACTCTAAACCATGTCCCAAAATGTTCTACAGGGTAGGCCTATGGTAGGTCTATAGCAAGGAATCCATTGCCTACAAGAAGCCTCAAGATACATGGAGGTGTGGTTATGAACTTCTGTTAGCTGGAAAATGTGTTCCATGTTTTACTGGAGAACTGGGGGATCTTGGAGTTAGTGTGGACTAAGAGGCTCTCTTTAGTTTGCTGTGCCACAAGGTAATGCAGAAATGAAAGCCTTTAGACATTTGTGTTTCCTCCTCCACTTCCAAAAGGAGGGTGAAAGAAGGAAAGTATTCTCACTGAGCAGCTCTGGAAGGAATCTGACATTTTGGCACTGCTCAGATTTGTTCTTTCATTAGCTGGTGACTTGGCTTCTCTATAATAACCATTGCAATCCATACTCAAGGCTAGCCATGCAGCAGGCTAAATATTTTGAGGAGGGGAAGAATGAGCAGATAAAAAGACTATTTTAAACAATATGTCCCTATTCCTAAATAAATACAATTAAAACACGATTTTTAGTCTGATGTTTTCACCTTGAAAATTGTGTTTCATACACCTCATGCACATTTTAAGTAACTTTCATATTACTTTCTATATCCCTATGCTTGGGACTTAAGTACAAGAGAAAGTAAGGTCAAGAGAATAAATCTGAGGATTCAGTGATTCCCACTGATGAGTGACAGTATGTGTGGCGTCTGAAAACCTACTGTGTTCTTTTTTCCTAGTCACTTTGTTCAGAGCAAGGTTAGGCCCATGTTAAATGAATGAGTAGCTGCAAAAATTAAGGGTCAGACCTATGTCTGGAGCACTGGAGATTTAGCTCTGAGTTGACTAACTGAAATTCTAATGGCTAAGAAAAATTTTGGCTCAACTGTATGTCATTTCTTCCTGAAACCCACTGTAAGTTGTGTATAAATATTCTGGTAAATTTGCTTTGATTTTTATAGAAGATGTTCATACAGAACGAAAATCCTCAGGTAGTGCCAAATTTTCATTTGATGTAAAGTGCCATAAGTATAGATCTAATAAAGTGTTTCTGATTTAGAGCATCTGATGTTCTAGTTTACTATCATTTAGTTAGTTTTTTAAAACATTCCATCATTTTTATTTAACATAAAGCTCCATAATAAAACATTGCTTGGTTTCCTTTCCCATATATTTATCGTGAGGAGGAATGCTCTTCTTCTGCAGTATGGCTGAAATCATGAATTCACTCTAAGGATCAAAATTCAATTTTACAACCTACCTCTCCTCTGCTATAGAATAGGATGGTGTAATGTCCCTTCTGTCAGACAAACAAGGTATGATACTCAGATGCTAAGTGAAACACGGGGTTATTTGGGGCTGGCTAACTGGAATTTTTGGGCATTAGTTAGCAGGACAGTTTTTTCTTGTGAATAATAAATTATAATGTCTTTGAGGTTTGTAAATGTGCATGTTAATGCCAAAACAATCTGGGATATATTTTCAAAGCAGTGTTTGTAATCCTGTTAGCAAATAATGAGATTTGTGCATGTACCTCCCATGAGCTGCTTGGAAAACATACCCTTAAGTGTCCAGAGTTTTCTGGATGCGTGTTTAAGACTTACTGTATTCTTTAAAGACTAAGAACTGGGATTTCCCAGTGTTCTCAGCTTTTACTCTGTCTAGAGTACATACTGAAAAAAACCACTTATAAGAAATTATTAAGAAAAACAACAAAACAAACCAACCCCACAAATGAACAAAAGAACCCAACAAACTACCTCAACTCAACAAAAGAACCCAACAAGCAAACTATCTCAAAATTATCTTTTAATGCTGATTTTTCATGTTTATATGTATCTGGGCTGCCTGATGAAACCGTGATAGAGGCTGGGCTTTTCTGGGAGATAAATACCTTAATTATGTTTATTTAGGAGAATGTATCTGTAGTACTATTCAATCGAATGGCTATTCTAGCCACTCTTACCTCAAGATAACTTGTCTGTGAAACCTGAACAGTAAGAAACTGTGCATGTATATGCATTGAATATAATTTGGTGTTCTGGTGGGTTTTGGGGGGAGTAAGATTCAACATGGAGTGGTACCTGCTCAGCCTGAGGCTGGTTCTTGAAGCATAATTCTTTATCCCATGGTCAGCCCAACAAATGGGGATCAGTTCTTGCAAATTTGTCTACACCTATTTACACTGCTGGATTACGTTCTCTACAAGGTCTGCTTGACAGAAGGAAGGAAAAACACATTTTGGGTTGAAAACTATCATTGAATTTTTACTTGTTTCCTTTAAATGGAAGGACGAAGATAATGCATCTCTACTTTTATCAAGAAATTTTTCTGGAGGCATTCAGAAAAAATGATACCTGAGGTCAATGGGTGCAAATAGACCTCAGTGTAATATAGCATCCTTTAAATATTGCATTAGCAGTATAAGTAAGACCTAACAGGTCTAGGATTCTTCTATGCCCACAACCTGCAGTAAAGCTGGAGGAAAGCAAATCAGCTGACTTGAGAAATATGTGTTGAAAAGCAAGGAAGGAAAGAAGTATCTTCCTCTGCTCTTGTGATAGTTCAGCTGGACAGTCACTTGGCAAACAGCCATAATCCATTAGAGAGGCTCATGGTTGCAGTTTAGGTGTAGGATATTTTGAGAGGCCAAAGGCTTTGCTGACATTTAGCTAGATGTAGGGGAAGCTGTGTGATGAAAATGATGTCCTCTTTTTCTTTAAACCCTATCTGCAGCATTTGAAGTACTTAGCTCTGTGCAAATGATCAAAGCTGGTTTTGTCTGCTTGATAGTGGTGGAACTAGGAAAACTGAGGACACTTTAGGGAAAGGAGGCAGTCTTTGGAACGTTTTTATTTTTCACTTCTTTCCTGAAGAAAAGCTTTAGGTGGCCTGCTGCTCACTGTCTTATTCCTTCCAAGCTCCTGGAACTGGATTTTGCTTATGGCTGGCTTTTCAGCAGAGACTGGTTCAAAACAAACCAGTTGATCTGGGAGCTTAGGTGGATTCATCCAGAACTACCCTTGAGTAAGTCTCCTCTAAGCCCAGTTAAAAACTACAGTTTTCTTCTCCACTGTTAAAAGCTTCAATTTTTTTCTCCAACTTACATTTGCCTGAGATAACCAGGCATTGAAGTAAATGCTTACTTCTGTTCTTTTTACACTGCTCCTTGTTTTCTGGACCTTTTACCACTGTGAAACAGTTGGTGTGTGAACGATGTCTGTCCCTCCTGTACTGATAAAAACATTCCCAAAAGTCTCATAGAAATTGTCTGTTCCACTGGGAATCAACCTGCCTCCTTCAGTTGTTCTTCATAATGTATGAAGTTTAATATTTGGCATTTTCCTGATTGCTTTTCATTGAACTGTTTCTGGAACAGTAATGATATGTCCTTGAGGAACTGAACTGGGATTTATACAAGTTAATCAATATGGGTATTAGCAAATGTCTTAGATCTGAGTTTGATAGCACAGTATTTAGTTTAACAGCTATGCTCTTGTTTATCTTTGAGTAATTCACCAGGGGTATGAAGATGCTAGCAAGCCCCTGTTGGCTTTTACAAGACTTGAGCATACACCTAAGAGCCTTCTAAAAGAATAACCACATACTCTGCTTTTCTTAATGGTTCCTGTGTATGGTACTGGAGTTTCTCAGCCATGTTTCTACTGTGATCCCTAGCCAACAATGGAGGAACTCTCTGTCTTTAGCTGTGTCAGTGGCAACTGTGTGTCAGTTCCGTTAAGCTCTGTCTTGAATTTGGCTAGTCTTTTTGTCCCCTCACCCCCCACAGTTTTTCTAGACCTTTTCTAAATTCCAGAATAAACATCTTTATGAATGCAGCCTCATGTTTTCTGGGTGAGAGGTTTGTTTGTTTGTTTGTTTTGGGGATTTGTTTTTATGGGGTGTTTTTTGTTTTTCTCTTGATCAATGTGCTGAGTTGTGGTTTTTAGTACTTGTATATACTAAACCCCAAATATGAACTATTTAGGCAGACATGGCTGTATACTGATGAGACTACTTCAGGCTTACATCTGTCAAGTCACTTGTCATATGATGGCTCTATTTATTCACTGATCTAGTCCTGTTTCAATTTAGTTTAATTAAATGTAAAATGATGTGCAAATGTTGCACATGGAAACATGGAAAAGGAAAGCAAATTAAAACCACATTAGGAGCTTATTATACTCCTGTCAGTCACATCAGTGGACAAAAAAAGCCTGTATAAATAAATGAGTGCCTATAACAATTTTTTTTTAAGAGGTAAAAACTGGCCTCGTGAGTGTGGTCTTTTGATTTCATACCAGCTTGAAATGTTTTCACTTTTGGTACCCTTTGGCAACTGTTCTTAACTCTGTTTACTGTGTACACTCCAACTTTAGATCTTCCTGGACTCTTCACCTTAGATCTTGCTGCCTGGTGCAGAATCTTGTGATATGCTTTTTAAGTACTCTGAGTATACAACACCCCCCAAAATTCGCTCATGTCACTGCTGTTCCATCCCTAGGAATTCCAGAGGTTTCACTGAGCTTGACCTCTTCTTCCTTGGTGCAGTTGCCGCAGTCTTAAACACATTGCTTTCCCCATTTTCCTAGATTTGATTCTTATGGCAAACTTTCTCCCCACAGTTCATTTTCAGCATTATTGCTAATAATGTTGTTGCTTATCTCTTGACCTGATATAAAGTGATACTCAACTGAAGGCCTTTCCAACATAATTCACTGAAGATTAAGCCTGTGTTGTAGAAATCTTGGTACAGGGTCGTTTGTGTGACAGCATCATTCTTGTGATAGACTGGAGTTAAGCTCCCTTCTGTATAAAAGTTCATATTTTTTTTAGAAGTTTCATGTGAATAAAACAGTGTTTACTCATGAGGATGTAAGTTTGTGGCCTTCCTACTTCTTTTTTCCTTTCAATGGCATTATCTGAAAGCAACATAATATGCTTATTTCTGGTTGCAGAAAAGGCATTTTCAGAGCAAGCTGACAGTGAACCAAAAAGTCTCTGAACCTGAAAGTTGTGGTTAGCAGATAGCCAGTCTAGGAATTTAGGTCACCATTACCTCACTGGGTTTTTTTTGTGTGGTTTGTTGTTGTTTGGGGTTTTTTAAATATATATCTTTTATTTTGTAAATTTTGTAGTGTATCCTGTAGTAGATGCTTTTGCTGTCTTACCAGTGATACTCAAGATGGTTTGCATCCCAAGCTGTCAGCATAAGGGAGACTTGAAGGAAAGGATCTGAGGCTTCAGAGAGAATAATTGAGAGTGTGAAATCAGCGCCAGGAGTGGAGCAACCATGGAGGATAGCTGGCTTCTTTGGGAGGGAAGGTCTGAACTATAAAGTGGTCTTTGACACCATAGGAGATGCTTTTGCTGTCTTACCGGTGATACTCAAGATGGTTTGCATCCCAAGCTGTCAGCGTAAGGGAGACTTGAAGGAAAGGATCTGAGGCTTCAGAGAGAATAATTGAGAGTGTGAAATCAGCGCCAGGAGTGGAGCAACCATGGAGGATAGCTGGCTTCTTTGGGAGGGAAGGTCTGAACTATAAAGTGGTCTTTGACACCATAGGAGAAAGCTGGGTTTGAGGATCTGGGTGGTTTGCAGAGCTTGTGGTAGGAGTTGCTTTCCTGAAGACTCTGGCTTTGCAAAGAGAAGGCCAGGCATGATCATGGTCCTTTTAGGGAGGCAGTTGCAGGTGTTCCGCTTGCCTGAGTGGATATTTGCCTCTGTGCTCTCTCAGCTGTCACAGCCTCCACTGCAGCAGAAATCATTCCCCATGTGGGTTGGTGGGATGAGGTGGGAGCAAAAGTAACTTAAAAACCCATACCTATTTATATAGATACCATTTTTCTTTCTTAGAAATGCTATTAGCTGAGTCTGGGAGTAGCTCAGAGCTTTATTCCCATCTGTTACACTGTGCATGGCTCTTCTAAGGTGTGACCTTATCTAAAGTGGAATCAAAACATGAAGTAAAACTCAATGCAGGCTTGATCTAGTTGAGAGTCCCTTCAGTAGACCATGGCAATGGGGAAACAATAGTTATGCTGCTGAAGTTCATTCTTTTCCTGAGGTGTGGTTTTATCAGCAATTAGTGTGTAAAAAGTAGCACTTACTGGCTTCAGGATCCTTCCCTCTACTTTCAGGCTTGTGTTTGGTCATTTTGCCTAAAAATAAGGGAGGTTTCTATTCCACCTGTAGTATTGACTGGGTCACAACTGACACCAAGAAGGTATTCATGCCTCATCAATGGAATTATTTGCTAAGTGCCAGTTGCAGAACTTTTACTGTTAAATTTTCTTCATAGGCCAGGAAGACAACAATTGAAGTCTTAGACTGTGTTTCAGACCCAGGAAAATAAATCCTTTCAGAGAAAGCTAACATATTCTCTATTGTTGTACAGAGCTTAATTTTATTTTTATTATTTTGGTTGCTTTTCAGGTGTACTTTCAGTGCTTTGTGAAGGCTTTCATGGTCAGTGGGAATATTGTGACTAACTCAGTCATGATACACTGTAAGGAGAAAAGAGTCTGAAAAGGGAAAGGCAGGATCCAGTGGGCAGACTTTGTTATTTGTGCTTGTCTAATCCCCTGATTCTGGCAGAGTGGCAGAACGCTGAAGCAGATAGAGGTGCAATTGGCATCTCCCCTGTTAACCCAAGTCTCTCAGCCTGCTCTTAGTGTCTAGGGAAAATGTTTAACCCTAGGGGTTTGGTTTTATGGAGAGTTGTTCTGGGACAGGCAGTTCTTGATGCAAGTTGGAAGATGGCACCTCTGTTTTGTGTGTTGCTGAAACAGCTTTCAGGACTTCAGCAAATACCAAAGCATCAGCCTTCCCTTTTTCTATTTTTTTTTCTTTTTAGTTATTTTACCTCTTTTACCTGTGACAGCTTCAGTTTACAGACTCCATTCTTCTTGTGGAAATTTTATTGTGTGACCGTTTCCTTGTTTAGCAATACAGTGGCTTGAGAGGAAGCAACTTTATACTTTTGATCTAATTTTAAAGCCTCAGAATAGGTCATTCATTCCTCCAAACAATTTCTAAAGATTTTCAAATAAGGCATAACTTGGTTTAGAAGGCAAGAAGTAAAGTGTCAGGGCCAAAACTTTGAAGGAGCTTTTATGTGTAACCTTATTGGGATTTTTAATGAGCTAAATACAGCATTGTAGGCAGAAGCTGTAAGATGAGAAGCCCTCCATCTCAGCAGATCCTCGGGGATATGCCCTTGGGAGGGTTTCAGACTGCAAGAAAATGTGGAAAAACAAGAAGATTGCTCTGCAGGGATGGACATAATATAGGGAGAGGTTGGGAAAGATAAATCCTTCTGGCCCCCTTCATTATGAGAGTAAAATGACACTTTTGGCTAGAGGCCAGTGAAACCTGGGAGATCTAGGATGGTGCAGACAGGACTAGCAACAAGTTTTGTCAGGGAATGGATTGGATGAGTGCAGATCTGCCTTAGCGTTGTGGTTTTTGTTCTGAATACAGAGTGTTAACCCCTCTGTTCCTGCTCCTTTCCAGAAGCAGAAATGAGGCAGAGGCACTCAACCCTCAGAGCAGATGGGAAAAATCATAGTGGATTTTAATTAAACTTGGAAAAACAAGCAGAGGTAGAAGAATGCTCTGACAGGAGGTGTAGGATTCTTTGAGGGGCATGTTGTTGTGATGCTGACCCAATGCTACAGAGGTTAACAGCCATCCTGACATCCCCACATGATCAAAATTCAGCAGCACTGTGGAGAAGGAGCTGCCAGGCAGATTTGCTTACTCCCAAAAACCATTAAAAAAAACCCCAAAAGAACTTAAAAATTACTTTCTTTAAGAAATGCTGCAGTTTGTCTTACCGAAAGGTACTGATTTTGATTTAGAATTTTGACATGCCCTTTTAGTTTCACCTATGCTGGCCCACCAAGGAATGGCTTAAGTGGTGCTTTCAAGGAGGGAGGGGAAAATGCTTCTGATCTTTAAAGTCTTAACTCTTAAATAAGCTAAAATGCAGCATCTTTCTTATGCCTGTGAAAGCTCATTTTTCTGTAACCATAAATGTGCCAGGTCTGTGATAGGTGAGAGTGTCTCTTTGAAATTAGACCACTAAGGGCTAGTTTTTCAGAAGAATTCAGGGTTGCTCAGCTTCCCTCAAAGTACATCTGTAGTGTGGTCAGAGGCATGAGTGTAGCTTCTGCAGGTGTACCTGGGCTGGCTCTAAATTAGCTCATGTGTACATGTAGGGGGGGCCAGCACTGTACCCCAGCAGCTTTGGGTACTGCACCTGATTGGAGCCCAGGGGAGCCTGTAGGCACTGTGGCCGTGGCACTGGTACCTGCCAGAGCAAGGGAACAACAGGTGCTGCCTAAGAGGAACCTTGATAAAGTTGGCTTTGGCCAGGGTGAGCATTCTTGGGAGCCTGTGCGTTTGTATGATCTCATGATCTTCCAGGGACATTTTTGTTTTGTTTTGTTTTTTAATGGGAGTTGCATGTAAGCATGGGAGGATAGAGCTTGGCCTGCAAATAGGACCTATTTGGGAATAAGCCTTTTCCAGAGGTATATAATGATAGTTTTCATTTCTTCAGTTAGAAACAGATGAGGGCCACAATCCTAAAAAGGCTTACATGGGGACTTTATTTTAAGATTCACCAAGTACTGAAATTAGCCTGTAACTTCAGGGCTTTTAAGTGTGATCTTTTTCAGAGCCTCTGGCCATAGATGGTTTCATCCTGGAATATTTGTACTGTTCCAGCTGCTGTAAGTCTAGGCATGGTATCTTTCTGTTTCCAGAGCCTAAGATTTATTTTAAAGTCCAACTTCTTACAACTGTGAGAAAGCAAGGGATATTACTTTATAATGACATGGGGTAGAGCTGACTGGTTTATTAAACCATTTATAACTAGGAGGAATTAGCAGTTGTGTTGTAGAATAGGAGGTCAGAAGGATGAAAACACCCACGAAGGATAACTCTGAACAGCCTGGTGTCATTTGAATATTTCAGCAATCAAAACCCCTAGGAAATACACTTTACAAGAGTTAAGGACATAAGGAATTTAATTTTACATCCCTTGGGGTTTTGTGCTGGCAGTGCCCTAAGGGATGATACCATTGATAAAGATTTTTCCTGAATCTTACAACTAATCTTTTGCTGTTCAGAGAGGAAAAATGTGGGGAAAGGGTATTGAGATGTTAACTGGGTGTAGTACAAGAGATTAAGGAATGAAATCTGGATTGCCATGTATCTGAAGTCTTCTAAGAGCACTGGAGAAGTGTGAAAGAAGTTGCTGTTTACAGTTATGTTGCCACACTTAGCACAGCACTGTAGCTCTAGTCCTAATTTTATGCTTTTACCTACTCATTTTTTAATACCATAGCCTTCATTATTCCCAGGTTGCTTAGTTATAAATCGCACCAAACCTTTGAATTCTTGAGTCGGTTTTCACTATGAATTTTCCTTCTTTCTGGTATGGAGTACATGTGTGCTATCTGCTTACCTGGAGCAGATCTGAGAGGTGGTGTTGTCTGCAGGAATGAAAACTGGATTGGGAGGCAGGAGGTGGTGAAATCTAGTTCTGCCTCACAGGGCAGACTTAAGCGAGCTGCGTCACCTTTCTGTTTCATTTTTCTACCCTCTGCAAAGAAAGGGGTAAGGATGTTTCCTTGCCTGCTTCCCAGGATGTGTGTTGGGCAGAATTGTTCATTAAATCCTGTCTGAATCTTTGGGAATACCACCATACAGCACAGGAATATCCTTTAGTGTCTGATAGCAGTGGTCTGATACACAGCAGTGGTCTGTCCTTGCTTGTTCTGCTGTTGGTCTGTGTGGTGCATGTGTGATATGTGCTTTCTGCATTCCTGGTCATGTTTACTTGTGGCTCTGAAGGAGATGTAGCAAAGGTCAGCTATCCTCAAGCATTTTAATAGAAACCAGTATAAACACCAATTTTCTGCTGTGCGGTGCCTTTCTCCTCTGATGTCCACTTTGGTTGTTCAGCGTGACCAAAACGTGCATGTCAGTTGAAGACCAAAAAGTCACTTAGGGGAATACTGGTTCTTGCTTTTTACTTTTGTTCTGTAGTTTCACTTTATGAGCACCTTTTCTCCAGCTGAGGGAAAGGCTGGCAAGTGCAGATCATCACACCTGCCAGCCAAGACCACACCTTGAGCTTCCTGCGAGTCATAGCAGTCAATAATTTATTGTAGGGTGTACAAATCTTTTCCAGCTCTGCTCAGACAGCAACCAGAGAACTCAAACCAACTGGTGATAATGCCTGTTAGAATAGTTTCTAACATGAGAGCAACCATTCTCAATAAAAGCCGAACAGTATCTTTTTTCCCTTACACAGAAGACTTGTTGACCCTTCACAGTTCCACTGTAGGAAGAGGTGATTATTTCTTCCATCCCTCAGATCAGGACCCAGACTCACACAGTGCTTCAAAAATCAGGAGAAAACCTGAAGCTGTGAAAAGCCAAAGCTGTAAAACCAAAACACAGTGTTTTCTGGGAGTGGATTTTTTTAATTTTTCATTTCTATTTTTCAAATCTGGTTTAGCATAAAGCTGATACAATTCTCTTAAGCTCTAACTAGCTTTTATACAAATGACTTCAAAAAATAAGAGTTTTTAAAATTTAAAAAGTAGGTATTTTTCTTCATTACTTTTAAGAAAAAGTTCTAGGAAAAAAATGAAACATAACTAGATTCTCTGTATGTTTCTTTACCACCTCTTTTTCTTGTTTTTCCCTTTGAGATAATCCATAGGGTTTCTTTTCTGTTTAAGTTTATAGGTGTCACTGACAAGATTGCTTCTTTCAGGGAGGGTGGGGAACTCTGAGTCAGCTAGCAGGACTTCTGCCCTAGCAATACTTGTGAGCTGTGAGGAGCTCCAGCTTCTCTAGATCTGCTCTTTTCCAGCGGTGTGCTTTCATACACTTTCATAACCTGGGATTAAACCTGGCCTTGCTCAGTGTCCTGGCTGGAAACCTGATGGAAAGAAGGATTTAGCATGGTGGACAGTCACGTGTCCCAGTATTTTCAGGGCAGATCACAGCATGCCTGTAATGAATCCTGAGCTAATTACATTGGTCACACCATTAGAGTTCAGGGCTGTCCTCAGAAGAGCTGTGTATGTAATGTGCTTGTCGTTTACTACCTGCCTCTGGCACCCACAGAGAAAGAGCATCAGTGGTTCAGGGAAAGATAACCGAAAGCAAGCTGTGGCTTCTATGCAGGCATTTATAGGAGAAGCTCAGTGGGTACAGAGGTCAGACTAGGAGATCACTGTAGCCTCTTCTGATCCTAATGTGCCTGAATGCTACCTGAATGGTCTTCTCAGACCTTTCATTGTTTCGCAGTGACTTAACGGTGGGTTCCGTCTCATCCTACGATGGTTTGCGTGAATGCTTTTAATCTCATCATAAAGCCATATTATATGAAAGCTTTCACAGAGGAATGTGTTTCTCCATGTTTTTTCACTCCTGATGTTTCTCTATAATCCTTTCACCCTTGAGAACAGGGGAAAGAAAAGTGTCTGGTTTTCACCACTGTTGAGCGGAAGAGCAGATCTTGGGCATTATTAAAAGCAGCATCATTGGAAGGACGTTGTGTATGGAAGATAAGTGCATGTTATCTTTTCCTGTTAACAGTTTAGGTTTGTATTTCTTTTTCCAATAATCAATAAAATAGTTAAAATAAGTGCAATATTTTTCTTCTGGTATGAATTAGTCCATGATCTATAAAAGGACATTTGGTATAAGAAATTCTGGCATAAAATACAGTAATGAAAACTTTCTCAAGACAAGGCTGGGCTTATAATATTGTAAGAAATTTACTTCAGCATCATGTGGAAAATATGGAAATGAAGGCATGGGTAAGCCATGTCCTTTTAGGATTTTTGAAGGGATACAACAAGCAAGAAAGTAGAACTGAGGCTGTGGTGGGCAATCTGTCTCCCTGAAGTTGGGAAGGCATAGCAATATGATCCATTTTTGCTTGCTATATAGTAAGCATGGCTTGCACTGAAGATTAGTTAGGACTGTTGTCTTAGTAAATGGTTTCAGCTCAAATGGCTTGTAAAAGGTTTTCCAGCATCTATGGAAGGATCTGAGAAGTTCTACACTGAGTAGTACCATCTTTGAAAAGTTCATTTTGTGGAACCTTATGGAAGCTCAATGTCTAGTCCAAACTAGTCATTTAATCTTATTCTCTAGGCTTCTCCAGAAATCATCATCTCACAGAACAGGTGGGATGAAATTATTTGCCCTCTGGAGATGCTTATTTATTTGGACTGACTTCACAGGGAACCTAGACAGTGCTAGCTGGGACTTGGCTAACTAGCTGTTAGATGTGTAAAACTAGGTGGCATAAATTTGCCCTCACAGCAGTAAATGGTGAAGTGATAGTTAAACTTGCCATGGGGAAGGACAAAGAGAGATGGGAATGCATGCACGAAACCATTCTGGAATTTGAGCATGGCAAGGACATCTCTCATGTTGGTTACTTTAAATACAGTGGTTGTTTTGATATACTATATGCTCATAACAGTCATGATCTTTGAGGCGTCATCCAGGGTGCTGGCTGCTAGTGGAACTTGTATGCTCTGTAATGAGGAGTTTGGTTAAATACACTCTCCACCAGATGATTACATCTGAGATTAAACTGGGGGTAAAAATGGCAGACTTCTCGTGTGCTCAAATAGCACAGATACAGCAACTGCTGTACAAGCTTGAAGATACTTTTTATTCCTTCTGACATTACTGTACTGCAGTACCTGGAATCCTTACAGAGGAGCAAAGTCCTTAGAATTATTTGTTTAACTTTATAAATACGAACACTTTCACTTTTCTCTGCTCACTTTGCTGATATGACAAGCTAAACCAACCAACTGACTCCACTACAACCCTAATGCTTCTTATGCAACACTTCGCTCAGGCTTATTCCTCTGTTATCTTCCATTGCCTATCTCTGCTGTGGTTGTTTAGTCTCTGGATTTCATGGAATTTTCTGTGATTTTTAAGAAAGAATTGGGGAAGAACTCTGTCTGGAAAGGGCTTACACTTACATCATGGTCAGAAATACATCAGGAGTCTTCCTTGTTCTTATGTGGCCCCCAGTTTTCACTTCCTTGAAGAAGTAACCACACTAGCATCAAATCCAAAGCGCCTTTGGTTCCCTGTCTCAGTTAAAGCAGATATCCATTTGCAGCTGAATTGATTCAGAAGGACATTAGGCTTCATTTAGAGCAGGGTTTCAGCATCTGCCTCTGGATCTGCAGCTAGACAGCATCACCGCTGTGCAAAGGGCTGGTTTCACTAAAGTGGCCTTTGTGGATGAGGATCCAATTTAGCATTTGTAAGCTTGTCACAAGTAATAGTACAGCCTGACAAACAGCATTGTCAATAAAATAATGCAGTCCCTCTATGTACTGTGGTTCTCTGCTCTGGATGAGGTACAGAGTCAAATTTTGGAGGTATTAGGCCTGAAGCTTCTCCTGTTCACTAACCCACAAATTCTGAAAAATAGTCTTCTGAAAGGCAGCAGGATGTATGCAGCATATAAGATCTGCTGCTGCTGAGTCTTGGTTTGTGAGTGTTGGTTCTGAGTGTGAATGGTAAGAGGGGGAGATATTTATGGTTTTTTTTAGTTTATAACAGCATCCTGATTTCTTCTGCTGATAGCTGCTGGACGTTTTATAGCAGAATTTCTGCTGAAAACATGAAAGGGTTGAATAAATAATGAAATATAAGACCAGTTTGTTATCTTCAGTGCATTCCATACTATCTCTGTTGCATCTCCAGATAGGTACCTCTGCAGGCTGACTAGATCTTTCCATCCTCCACACTCCCTAATCCATCAAACTGTGTCCAGACTGCTACAGTTCTGAGGTTTTCTGCTGTTGTTGGTTTGGTTGTGGTTTGGGTTTCTTTGTTTTATTTTGTTTTAAATTGGGACAAGTCCACATTCTCAGTAAGAAATACCCTGACACCCAGCCAGCACAAGTAGAGAGCTGGCTACTAGTTACTTATCATTTGTTGTAAGCTTATTTTCATGAAGCTCCCTCAATAGATCCACAGTTCCTTAAGAGAGCAACTGTGTGTTAATCTAGTGAGCGGAAAAGGTATAGAGAAGCTGCTGCAGCCTTTGACCAGCAACGAGAAGTCTTGATAGCATCTGTTGTGCGAGGATAAGGATTTGAAATGGCAAGGCCAGTTCTGGAACAACTATATCCTTGTTTCCCTACCCTTGAGGACAAGGGGGACAAGTGCCTACATGTGTTGGATTTTGTTAGCTGGATCCAGTTGCTGTGTTGAGTTAATGAAGGTCATGTTAGTCTGTGGAATGCTGGGAAAGCAGGGGAAGCTGAAACAGAGCTGGCCCATCCCCAGGCAAACTGGTTTTAACCAGGAAAAAGTCAGAGAATGCGAAGAAACTTCTTGTACATCACCTCAGGCGGTTATGTATTCTGTTTCCTAGTTACATTTTTTTTTTTCCTGGTATCAATTCCAAAACAAACAAATGGAGGGAGAGAGAGAGAGGGGGGAAAAAAGGCATTCCTTAAAATAACCCTTTAACATCTTGGGCCAAATTCTCTTCTTTTGAGGCCAGAAGGTGGGGTCTATCTGTGCTTATATTGGTAGGGAGCACCCCAGATATATGCTGCAATGATTGTAAAATGAAACTATGATCTCTTTTATTTATTCAGAAGTAGTGTAATAAGACTGCAGTGTGTATTAGGCATTGCACTAAATAACAGGATAGATAAGTGGGCACTGCAGGTACAGAACATCCTGGCTTTCTGCTGTTGCACCTTTTCCTTACACTGGGTAAAACAAAACACCAGGCAGGAAAGGACCCTGGCATCATTTAGGAGCTCTAGACCCAACTGTGATAGAAGGGGTAGTAGTAAGTCTGTTCAAACAGTAACTTGAGTATTTATAAATAGTAGTTCAGCACAAGTGTTTCCTGTTGGACTTACTGGGAGAAATGGCACAGCCAAACACAGTTCCCAGAGTGCTTCAGCTAGCTGACCTACCTTGTGAATGCTGAAACCTCAGGCCTCCAGTACTGACTGCAAATTTTCACTTCACTGGGGCATTTGCAATGCATGATTGTCATACTGCAATGCTTGAATAAACTTTCCTTTTTTGTCTGTGGGTGATCACATCCATGTTCCCCTCCTACTCTGTGTTATTCTTGTCTTTCAACTAACTTTTGACTCCAAAAATTTAGGGAGTTTATCCTGCCCCACTTTGGAACTGACCATTTGATATGCTTCACAGCCAAAGTAGAAGACATTTCTCAACTTCCCTGCACTGCTGCCTTCTGTGTCATCCTGTTTCAAGCTCCTTTATACAGCTCTTAAAGTGCTATATAAGGTTCTGGAAAGTATCAAGTTGCTTGGCTCGGTGCTTAAGGCAGTAGGGCACACAGTCTATTTGGTGTGTTCCAACAGCCAGTGGAAACAAGGGTAAGCCAGCTCGTGTACATCTCAGCTTTGGTATGGATGATCAGAGCCATAGCTCAGCAAGAAATCAGCATTCTCTCTTGCAAGCAAAAGGTCAGGAATGCAGAAAGCTCACTGCCTTTTTAAGAAGGTTGAAAGTTTGCCCTCCCTTTTTTTCCAAAAAAAGGGTAAATAGGAGGATAACAATCCCATTTTCTGGTTTATGTTTGGCTGACAATGTGTCATCTAATCTATGTGAGGAATGGTCACATGTAATATATTTAAAAGTTTGTAACCTCTGGGTCAAATCCACTCCTTTCAGTCCTGATGTTTGCTTGACTCACTGGTGGGCAACAACGTTTGATATCCAGCTGACATCCACACTCTTCCCTGCACCTAAATTCTCCAGCCAGCAGATAAAGATACTGTAGAAATTGTGTCAGCATAGGCATTTCCTCATTAAAATCTCTGGTGATGTGCTTTAGAACTGACAGTTCTGATGAGTTCAGGATTCTGGGATAACTGTGGAGCACATGTGTGTACATATCTGTATGTATCTAAAAGCACAGGCACAAACGTGCTGTTATTGTCTGTCTTACTGTGAGAGTGGGTGGGAAACTATTCAGAGAAGCTTTTTTTTAATCCTGCTGGAAGCCTTTGGTGTCTAGAAATCAAAGACCTCTGCAGATGTGTACAAGTCTTGATGAGATCTAAATTGAGAAGATTTCTAAAATCCGGGTGGAATTTCTGAGGAAAACAGATGCGTGATCAGCACCCTTGCCAGCTTAGAAGGTTGAGACTGTAACAGTGCCACTGAGAGCCTGGGCTCAGTCAACCTGAGCAAGAGCTCAAAGTGTCACTGTAGACCCCAGTGGGAGATAGAAGTTTGTCTTTCTGCTTGAATCAGGGTCTGCTTCATCTTCATGATTTTCTCAATGACCACCTTGACGTTTATCTGTAGGATGCAGCCCCTCCACAAAACCAGTGCATGTTTATAGAGGGTGCGAATAAAATATATCGGGTAGGATTTTGTTCTGTGTCTCTTCAAGTATGTTATTTTAGCAGATACAGTTACTTTTTCTTCCCAAATTGTTATTAATGATATATTTTGCCTTAAATTAACATCCAGATTCCGGATCTTTTTTTAATAATTGTATTCTATTTGCAATATAAGAAAAATCTACCATAGTGACACAAATGAATTTTTCCTTCTTAGGATAGTATCCAGCCATACTTTTAACATTGACAATAATGAGTCATGCAATCAAGAGCACATGATGTGGTCTTTGTGAAAGATATCTCAGCTGGCATGGGGTCATGTTATAAGACATAGCATTAGAAATTTCTTCCCACTCTCTCAAACAATTTCTCTTTTGTGCACGCATATGCAAAGTCCTGCCTGTCTTTCTTGCAGCCTGTGTTAAACTTCAGTTGCCACTTGAATTTACAATCCAACTTCTTCTCTTTCAATTTCACTGAATCCAACAACAGACAGACAACTAAAAGCATATAGGAGATTTTTTTTTTCCTGAAAGTCTCACAAAAGAGGCAGGCTGCTACTACTTCCCTGAGCCAAAATATATGAAGTGAAAATTGTGCAAGTTTCTTTGCATGCAGATTTATCTTGTCCCTGCTAGAGAAGTCACTGGCTTTACAAATGCTGGAATTCCTGTAAGCACTATATGTCACTTTAGGCTGAATTAGGATTTGTTTCTGCTTCTATTGACTTCAGCACATGAACATTAATCTACAACATTAATCAATTTATTGTTAGCAAACCCCCATAAGATCAAGAATTACAACCTCTGTTTTGTAGATGAACTGAGTTGCAGAGAGATTTAGATTCCTGTTTAAACGTGTGTTTAGGCATCTAAAGATGCAGCTAAATGCCAAGTAAGATTTATGAAAGTGCCTTAACTGATTTTGAGTGGATGTTTAGGGCCCAGAGAAGTCAGGGTCTTTCATAAATTCAGCTAGGCGCTGGTGAGTGTATCTATAGCAGTATTGTGCTGATGTGCATAGTCTCGCCTGTGTTCAGGAGCAGAGCAAGAGCCGAACCCAGGTTTGTACTTCATGGTAGGTAGGAAGTGCATGCAAGACAGGACAGGTGGGTCCTTGAGGAGCCTGGAGATTGTGTTTGGGCACAACACTACTTATACAGGCCTCCACAGCCACTATTCCCCCTTTCTGTTTATTCCCAGTTTCGTACTTCTATCAGCAACCCAACCTCAGGTTATTTTTCAGCTGGATGAGTTCCAGACACAGCAGAGTGTATAGTTCTAGGACCCATGGAGGTGTAGTGGCTGCTATGTTCCTATATCCCTGTTGTAGCTGGGCAGCCAGGAGCCTGGTGAAGGCTTCTGAATTAACCACCTAAACAAGGGGACAGGAGGCACAGCTGTTTCACCACTATTTCACTCTCCAAAAATATTATGTTACCATGTCATCATATAGTTAAGGCTCTACAGAGATTTCAAAGGTTTGCCTTTTTTTAGTTTTAAATTTTTTTAATCCATATTTATTTAGTTTTATACAATGCCTATTTCAGAAATTCTTTGATTTAAATTAATTTAATGCTTCCTAAGTTCCTGATGCAGAAGACTATCTTGAGACTGGTTTTGCCTGCTGGGAATGAACTTGCTGTGGAAACTACTAGGTGAAAATGACAAGTAATAGATTTGTGGGGAAAAGGCAGCTTGTGAGCAGGACCAGAATGAAATTTCAGTCAAGTTAGATGAAAACAGTGAGGGAGAAAACACTTTAGGAACATTGAAATGGCTTTTGATGTTTAAAAGCAGAAAACATTTCCATGTTTGTTTCAAAGTGATGCTTTTCAGCTCAAAAGGGCCAGCACTTGAAAGGGGGAGGTTATACCACTTCAGAAATGTTTTCTTTTTGCTCAAATAAATGTCTGGAGTCAAATTATTTTCATATCAAATGAAACATTTCAGTTTGTTTGACCCATATAGTTATTTCTTTCTTTTTGTCTTAAGTAGTCACTGCAAAAACTCTATTTTCCTTTCGTCTCCCACCAGAACTGAAAGTTGGAGACTGGAATATTCCACCTCCATGTTTCCAGGGTGCAGCTGCCTAAAATAAATCTCCAAGCTTTAGGCATCACAGGCTCTGCCTCATGGTACATGCTTTATTCTTACCCTAGAGTGAGAATCCTTTGTTGATGATGTCTTTAAGGAAGCCAATGATCCCAAAGTCCCAGGCCAGAAACTTAACAACTAAGTAGTAACAAGGTGTTGCTTATATGAACAAGTCACTTTCTGCACAGACCATTTGCCATATATGCATGAATAATGGTGGTGATGAATGTTCAGAAACATTAAAGGAATTCAATGGATCTACTCTGCACATGAAAACAGATAAATGAAGCATCACATGTGATACATAAAATTATATATTCTACCTGGGACTATGCATTCTGCTTTCATGAACCCCTCAGGTCAAATTTGGTACCATACTAGTTGAATCTGACAGGGTTCTGATCGTAACCTTTGCAACTAGAATTGTGCATGCATATAGACTTGGTGAGAATGTGACAAGAGAAAATAGAACGTAAAGTCTGCGAGACAGTCAATAAATTTGGTTTATATCTTTATCTTTTCCTTGCCTGGCAGTTATTTCAGCAGGTGTTAAACTGTTTTCTGCTTGCTGTGAGCAAGGCTACTCAAATGACCTCCTGTAAATTCTTGATATTTCCTGTATTTATGAGAAGACATAATCATCTCAGAAACTTGTATATTGAGTGTGGATTAAGACAATTTTAAAAATAATGTCTTTTTTTAAAACTTTTTTTTCTTTAAAGACCAGGATTGGTTATAACTAATGGTAGCTTACTTATTACTATACATATGAAATGTGTTCAAATTGTCACCAAACTCCTGTTAGGTATTTTTAAAGTAGTGAGGTGGAGTCATGGCTCAGGTCTTTCTGCGTTATTTGTTGGTGGTCAGTAGACTGTTAATGACCACATATTGCTCTTGGGTTATAGCCTTCCTATGTTATGGTTTTTAGAACCATAAAGCAAGAGTTGCAGGGTTTCAGAGGATGATTACAGAGCGAAGTTTATTGTTATTTCTTATGCTTAAATCTGCTAGGTAAGTTTAAACAGCCAAGTAGGAGATCAGGAATAGAAATGATGTGCAGTTAAACATTGAACAGTCTCTACCTCTTCTGTACAGGAGAGCTATTAAAGTATTGCTTGTTGTAAATTAGTATTCTGCATTTGTTACCTGAAATGCTATTACAGGCATTAGTTTGATCAGGCTGTTACCATTTCTAACTTCATGCTACGGTATTCTCACTTGTCTGCACAGTTGACCCGATCCTGTATGTTGTCAGGGAGGAGATGTTTAACTTGTGACACTACTAATCCTTTCCTGAAGGCTTTTCGTTCTTCCTGCACATTGTCCTTTCATTGCTTTTGTGAGCTGGAACATGCTTGCTCAGCCCAGTGATGAATTCAAGTAATTACCTATGTATGTACTCAAATCCTATTGACTTTAATGTTAAAGATCAGTGATTGCTGAAGTATTGCACTGAATCAGGACCCCCAGGCATTTTCACATGCACAAGCTAACTTGCAAAGTGGTTCACCTTGTTGTAGTCTTCACTGATGGGAAGGAACAGCAGGCTCAGGACACTCTTGCAGCCCAGCCATTGCTGCAAGTGCCTGGCCATGCACAGGGGGAGTTGGGAGCACAGCAGCCCAACAGGGTGCCTGTCTTCCTCCAGGTAAATCTGCAGACCACAGTTGGTCTGTGTGCCTTTGCATAAAAAGAAATGGAATAGGTAGAAACAAATCATGATGTTAGACAAAGTTCAGAGTGTGTGTTTGGTTGATCCAGTTCTAGAAAGTCTCATTAGTCTGTGTGCAGGTATGAGTTATGCCAAAGGACGTGTCTGTGCCAGAAATCTGCACTCTAGTTCAGCTCTCTGTGTGTGCACCACTGCAGAAACTGTTGTGCAGGAGCTTGTGGTATAGAATCCATCCTTTCTCAGCCAAGTTCTCACACAAGGATACAAATGACTTTGTGTGGCTTTTAAAAATGTGCTTGTTTCCACATTTTTATTTTGGTGATAAACATACACCTAATACATTGTGATAGTCCTGTGTTTTATAGAGACGGCCACACTACTACCAAGCCTGAAGAGTCTAGGTTGGTCTTGCTGTACGTAGGCATCAAGCCTTTAGAGAATATGATTGTCCTTAGCTGGAATGACTGACAGCCCCAGAGTTCACATCAGAATTACAAAAAAAAAAAAAAAAAACCTTGGGTCTCCCATTCATATGTTGTAATAGTTGCATCACTGTCTCTGGAGGTGTTTATAAGCCTCATAGGTGTGGTGCTAAGGGAGATGGTTTAGCACCAGACATGGTAGAGTTAGATTATGGTTGGACTTCATGATCTTAAAGGTCTTTTTCAACCAAAATGATTCTATGATTGTATAACCCAGTAGACACATTATATATTCCCCAGAGAGGTTCATTTGTGATCCCTTCCAGTATAGTTTGAACTCAGGATAATGTTAGCCCATTGACAGGAGAGGAGAAATTGATGTTAGAGCATCACCTTCTGCTGAAGCTATTAGACATTTCTTACCTGAGTTGATGATGGAGGAGTGGACTTTTGCTTTCTCCATCCCTGCAGAAGCCATCCATGCTGCTTCCTCAGTGCTTTGACATTCTGCCAGCTGAGGGAGGGAAGAGCCATTTATAAATATTTCTGGTAATACAGTAAGTACTCTCACATGTTTTGCTCACTCATTTTCTGTATCCAGAAATCTATTCAACCAGAATTGGTTCACTCTCTTTTATTAGCAGAAATAGATCCACAACAATTAAAATTGATTTTTTAAAAAAAAAAAAAAAAAGAGAAAAAAAATAAAGAGAAGCAGCAGCAGTAGCAAGCACAACATCATATTGACTGACTGTGTGTATATTCACACTGGCTTCCAATTCATGGATAATTACTCCTCAGAGATTCTGTGCTATGTACAGTACGGTGATGGAATTATGCACTTTAAAGAGCTTTAGTGAGTGAGGCTCTTAGGATGCCAAATTATTTCTTTTTTTTTCTTTTTTTTTTTTCCTTCTCTTCATTGCAGTGAGTAATGATTTTTAAATATACATGACCCATCCTCAAAACAAGGTAAGGCATGTCAGTTTTGTGACTCTGAGTCTCATTTTTCTTGAACTAACACCACAGAAGTGTACGCATGAGATCTGGGACATGGTCAGTGGATCTCTTGGGATTGCTGGCCTTCATTAGTGAGGGGGAAAGGTAAGAGAAACTCATCCTGTTTGGCAGCAGGCACCCCAGTTGTGATTAGTGCTAGGAAAGAGGTCTTGAAAGAGGCTGTGGGTACAAATCTATAGAAAGCCAGGCTTCATTAGTGTGGTCAGTCATGGATCACCTTACTTGGACACGGAGAATCAGTGGTGGTGGTTTCTCCGACCTCTTTGTCAGAGCTGGTTGAACTGTTTTGATTTGCAGTTTCACACACACAAAAAAAATATTGCCTATAAATTTCATCCTAAATTGTTTTTTGCAAAGTGATAAGCAAGTAAGTAAAAAACAGGGCCTTGTCGTAGGAAGTGTCAAGCAATCTTAATTTTAGGCAGAGATACCAGCTCCTCCTAGAGGAAAAGAGCCAGTACCTAAATAGCTCCCAACAGATCCTTTACCCAAGGAGACAAAAGGGTGACGTGTAGAAGTTGCTGCTAATGCCAAATTTAAGCTTTCCAATGGGAATGTGTCACATACATGAGGTTTGAATTTGTCTTTAAGATGTGACTTGATGTCAGAAGTGTTTCTTGATATTTTCTGATATTTTGCAGACATTGACAGCTCTCCAGATTCACTGGAGGAGCTCTTTGGAGAACATCTCCAAAGGTACTATAATGGGAGTTGAAAAAGGAGGTATCTTTTGTAACAGAGTAGTCAGGAATGTTGCAGGGCTGCTGTACTCCTCTGTGGCAGGTGCTGCTTCTTTGCAGCTATGTTTATGGATTTTTATCTTTTGTTGGTGTCTTAATGAATGTTTAGTAACAGTGAATGGTGCTGCATCCCATTCCACGAGGCTGCACCAATGACCTGTTGTGTTAAAGGCAGGGCTCCCAAAGGCAACTCGTTGCCCAAAAAGAGACTGTTTAACTGGGACAGACTGTAGCAGCTCGGAGATCCCTGCAGCTTCCTTGTTCCAGTGAAGGTGGGCCTGGGAGTGCTTCCAGAAGTACATCTGTGTGTACAACTGTACAAACCAGCCCTCTCCTCCCATTCTGCCTTCCTCAGGTTCCTGTGCCCCTGGAGGAGTAGTGTTCCTGCTGTCCTCATGTAACTTAGGCTGTAGAAGCTGGAACAAAGCACACAAGGACCTTCCTTGATGCTGCCCAGCCTCAGTCCCTTAATAAAACAAAGGGCACACACTGCTTCACAGATAACCAAGAACAAACGAAATAGTTCTGCGGTCCATCAGAGAGGCTGTGTGCATGGCTGTATATGGTGGTTGAATATGCAGTTTCCACTGACTATTTGACTTTATGGGACGTGCTCAAGGGAGGGCTACATGTACCTTCTGAGGAAGTATCATATGCTTCAGTCTGTGAATCTGTTATGTCTCCATCTTCTTGACTCTTCTGGAATAATATTGAACAGTGCTTAAAGCCACTTGCTGCATCTTTCATTTCGTTTGGTGATGGTGCTTCATATGAATTCCTTAGCAATCTGAAATGTCTCAGCTTGGGGTTCAGTCCTGCAGTCCCTCATCCTTTCTTGTTTGAGCAGTTGATAAAGGTGTCTGCTCAGTGCTCTTGGGTGCTGTGAAGAAAATGTGGTGGCTGCTTTTCATGCTTAAATGTGTCCGTTCCTATTGTTTAAATATAACTTGAGGAAATACTCCTTTCTTGTTAGATATGTAAATTTTAGGTACCTAATTAACTGTTTTACTTAAAAACTCCCTCCAGCCTTTCTTCCATAATCCCACCAGTCTCTTTCCTTCTCTCTCCCTTAAATATGTGTAGCTGATGAATAGCAAATCTTCTCACAGAATTCTTCAGGAATATTTATTGTAGGGTTTTGCTTTGTTTGCTTTTCTAGTGACTTGGAGATGGCATGGTGAGAAAAGAAACATGTGAGCTAAACCTGTTGGTTTGAACATTGTGTCAGAAAATATCCATAAATTGCAAGTTACTACACAGATGTATAGATTTAATGAGACTGTGTAATGCCATTTATTTATGCTAAAGAATCTGACACATACGGTACTGAAAAAAAGTTAATACTCTAAGAGGTTTTTTTTTTATATATATTTTTCCATTGCCATCTGTCACTGCCTACATAATAATGATACAGGTGAAAGCCTAGCACTGCTTTAAAAAAATCAGAATGAATAGTCATTTAAATATCTTGCAGCTTTAATAGCTGGTATGTTTTGTGTTGTGGGAAGGAGGCAATAGCAATACCCTTCCCCCCTTTTTAGTATATTAAATTTTGAGTTTAAACTCAAAATTTAGACTCTTGAAGTGACTTCTGAACGTAGAAAATTACTATAAACTCTTCTGTCTTTTAAATTTGGAAAAATGAAGGGACTAAACCAGACTCTACCATCCTTACAACATACCATCAGCCTCTGCTTCTGAGAGTAGCCTTTTCATGTGGATCATTAGATGCACATGAATTTTGTGCTCTATGTTCTGCCTTTAATGTGCTGGCTTCAATACTGCTGGAATCTCAAAAATGGTCTTTCCAGATCCCAGGTGTCTAAATCCTGGTCCCCACTGGCCATCTCAAAGGAGTAAAGCTGTCTCAAGTGAAAATACATGCCTCACAGCAGTACTGTGCTGACAGAACTCAGCATTTACAGACACTGGCTTTTAAGAGTTTCTCTTCAACTTTATGCAGTCATACTGTGATTAGGCAAAACTGCTTTTTTTTTTCTTTTAATCACAGTGGAGTCCAGCACAGCAATGACTGTGAGGTGTATGGTGAGAAGTCTCTACGTTCAGATGTCAGGGCTACAAATGGTTCTGTATGTGGTGAGCTGCCCATTGCTTTACATCAGCCACCTGCCTCTACAAGACTATGACTCAAGTAAATGAAACCAGTTTTGTTGTTAATTTCCTTTTTACAATATATTGGCAAAGAAAATATTTTTGTGGCAGGTGCTTATCCTATAATTTTCTGTGGGTTGATGAGTCAGGGGAGGTGTTTGCTTTAGAGGAGGAGGACATGGCTAGGTCAGGTTGCATTAAGATGGTTTAGCGTTTATATGATTAAAAATAAATGCATCTTTTCCTGAAAGCTGTGAACAATCCAAAGGTGTAATTTTGTAATGAAATCCTTTCACTTATTTAAAATAATGTCTCTAGTGGTAAAAATGCCAGAAAATGAAGCCAAGTAGCTGGTCCAGACCCAAAGAAGTCTTTCTATTGGCTTCAAACAACTTTTTTGGGTGTATTTTCAAATATAGTGCAGATCCCTAATGGAAAGTTCTTTATAAATGAAATAATCATTACTGTTATAATTGCTACTCTTTGCGTATGTTGGAAAGCATTTTAGGAAGTCCTGTACTTCTTAAGAAACAGAGATGACAATGAGCGAGCAGTGAGGTTTTGGTCACCTAAAATGGCTGTTATAAATCACTTTATTTTTGTTTGTAAGAGATGATCCTTATATAGATGTCATTTGTCAGCATTTTCCATTACAAACTTATAGTTTTGGGTATTGTATAGAGATCTCAGCAGCCTCTTAGAAAAACTACTTAGAGGTGAGTGTGTCTTTGCTTAATGAGTACATGTTTTTTCTGCTCCCTTATTAGGTGCTCTTTAAAACACAAAGGTGTTCATGGTTTAGTGTTTAGAGATACAGTATGTTTCACACAGGAGTGAGCCTGGTTTTATTTTACTTTCTGCTTTCCAGTGGGCATCAGAAATAATTCTACTGAAGTAGAAAAGTACGGTGGTGGGAGAGGAGACGCAGTGTTTAATGTACATGTTGCAGACAGTAAGAGACTTGCCTTGGACCACCAAGGGAAAGGGGCTGTGAAAGACCACCCACATCACTGAACACAGCCTCCTGTAGTTCATGGTAACTGTGAAATAAAAGTTTACAATGAAAAGGGGCCCTGGAGAACACCTGATATGCACCACCAACATCACCTGCCTGTCTTTAACAAGCATAAAGTCATTAAGACGAGGGCAGAAAGTCTTGGTAACTACGATACGTGACAGAAGAGAGCAGGAGAGCACAGAGGCTGACCAGGTGGCACATAACTGCAGAAAGTTGGCTAGATGACATTTACCCAGAAAAGCATGTTTCATGCAATAGGAAAATGAGAGGAAAAGAAAAATCCTACTTCCTCTCACCCCATCAAAGTAGCCCAAATCAGAATGAACAAACAGGTATACAATAATTGCCCCTAATTTGACCTTAAATAAAAGTCCATTAATCCAAGCCTAATAACTGTCTTGGGGTTTGAGCATCAGTGGAGAGGACAGGAGCTGGAGCTGAGTACCACTGTATTCTACTTGTCTTTCACAGGGACCAAGTTCTGGCATTGCAAAAGGATAGGGGGGCATGGAGATGAGGAAGATGTTCCTCATCTGTAAGGAGTCAGCAGAAACCTTGTATTATGTTAAACACAATACTTGTTGCACCATAATTTGTAAGTATAGGAAAAAAAGGAGGAGGAGAATGGGTCATCTGGAGTACTTTTCCTACCATGGGTTATGAATACATGGCTCTCAGTTGTGTAAGTACAAGTTGCATGGATGCATTTGTGGGTGAAATTTGGCCTGAAGTCCTTCTAGAGATGAATCTTGCAACACTGAGTAATCATATATATTTAATTAGGAGTTTTCACTCTTGCCAGATGAAGGTATGCAGCATGGGTGACTTGTAGTGAGCAAACAGTCATGCTGAAAGGCTGGGCATCTGGACAAAATTCTGGTTTGGATACTGTTATCCTTACTTATACCAAAGTACTCCTTACTCAGCATCTCAGATGAATGCAACTGGATACTGCTATCCTTACTTTTGCCAAGGTACTCCTTACTCAGCATCTCACTGAATGCAACTCGAAAATTTTTGAAACAGATTCTGTGATGGAAAAAAAGTTTCAGGTCTCAATACTGCACTTGCCGGGACATAAGCACAATCAGAGCCCTTCAACTGTAACTGGTCTTTTCAGCATAGTATTTGTATAAGCTTGCATAGCCATTTGAGCACAAAAGTTGTTCCACAGGTTTCACTGCTTCAGTCTTCATTCCTTGTGTCTGGCCATGGACAAGGCCATTCCTTGTGTCTGGAATAGGGAAAGGCATCTGGTATTTTAAAACCATTGCTACCGAAGGCGTGCAGTGGCATCCAGGGTGCTGCTCCTCATCAGCCAAAGACAGTTGTGTAACTGCACAGTACACTTAGTCTGGGACCTCATCCAGATCAAAAATTGTTGATTTTTCTCAGGAAAGCTAGTTTTCGGCTGGACTGGTTTACCTCCCAGTTCCATGAGCACTGATACCAATACAAAAGATGGAAGGAGTAGAGAACAAGAGGGTGGCAGGCACAGTTTGTCAGCTAAAACCTGGTTGAAGCTTGGCTTAGCTATGCAACCACATCCTAATTTAAACTAAACTTGGGTGTAACAGACCTGTTAGTCTACACTTACTGCACACACCACCTCCAGAAGATATGAAGTAAGTATTCTGTTGCATTTAGCGAGAATTTAAATTGACTTCAGAGGTATCAGGCTTAAACTGAGATACTTCAATGTGAAAACAAGAAATTTCTAAGGATGCCTAAATAAGCTGATCATTTCTCACTGAATTTCTGGCGTATTAACCACCTCCATGTGGGCTTGAAGAATCCCGTTTGTAGCATGCAGAAAAGGGGACTCTGCACAGAGCTTCTAAATCTTTCCTTTCCCTCCGTATTTTTATTAGTTATGAAGTACTTGGTTTGATTTAACTGTTGCAAATGGACATAACCCTGCCGAGGTCACCATGACAACATTGTGTCACCATATAAAATTTTCTCTTGCTCAGTGGCCAAGAGCTAAGTCTTTGGCAGCTTGCGCTATCCAAATTTGACACCCAGCATTGGGGATGTCCATGTGTAATCTGAGAGGCCCTGCTTAGGCTTTTGTTGCTTGACTAGAGAAAGGAGTTGGGTAATTCCCCGTACTTTGCAGGTGACATTCACCCTCATTTTTTCCATCCAGATACAGCTTCACTTCTCTGTAAGCCTCCTGAAAGCCTCAGTCTATTCTGAAAGCAGAACTGGGTCCCTTGAAATATACCTTTCTAACCCCCAACTGAAACATTTTCCATTCCAGTCTTGTTAGAGCAGCATTACCCACAGGTGTCATTTAAGAGATTTCTTTCTTTCTCCTGAAGATCATGGTTATCAACCCCAAAGCAGCAGATGCACTGCCAGTACCTTGAACAGACTTTCCTTATTCCTCAGCTTTGGAGCAATACCTGATTCACACCAGCCCAGCACAAGGAGAAGGGGGAGGCCTGTTTGTCTCTTAGGAACTAAAGTAGATTAGCTGGAAATTGTATTTTCAATGGCAGCCTGTTTGCCAAGTGCTTTGTGGCTGTGAGGTGACAACAGAGCAGATTCCTTGCCTCATTCTGTCGCTTCTCAGCTGGCATTCTCACCTTCGGTATGCCTGCCTTTTTTAAAAGGAAAGGTTTGTTGGTGCTCCCATGTTTACACATTTAATAGCTCATAATTAAGCCAAAATGGACTTGGAAAACCTCATTAAGAGCTAAATTCTACTAGCAATAAGAAACTCAGATTAAGTTTTCTTCTCACTAAGACCGCTTTCTATTATTCCAGATGGAAAGTATGTTTATACATGCCTCAGAGTCTCACTACACTTGTGGAGTGGTGTAAACACCCTCCTTAAGGACCCTTTTTTTCTACCAGAGTGCTCTTAGGCTGAACAAGAGTTAGGGCTCATTGTTTCCAGCTTTTGGCATTCCTTACTTTGAATTTTCAAAATCCACCAAGATGGAAGAGTTCTCTCTCCACTCTCTTATTTTACAAGACATTTACTGTTTTGTCTTTCCAAGTTTTAAAATCAACTGTATTCCACTCACCATCACTCAGTGCTTTTAATAGTATAAAACCAGGGCATTTAATAGTACGGAATCATTTAGGTTGGAAAAGATCTTCAAGATCAAGTCCAACCATTAACCCTAACCTACCAAGTCCACCACGAAGCCATATCCCCAGGCACTGCATCTAAACAGCTTTTAAACATACACAGGGATGGTGACTCAACCACCTCCCTGGGCAGCCTGTTCCAATTCCTGACAACCCTTTCAGTGATTTTTTTTTTTTTTTTCTTTCTCCTAATGTCTAGCCTAAACTTCACTTGGTGCAGCTTTAGGCCATTCCTTCTTGTTCTATCACTAGTTACTTGAGAGAAGAGGCCAAAACCCACCTCAAGACAACCTCCCTTCAGGTAGTTGTAGAGATCAGTGGGGTCTTCCCTCAGCCTCCTTTCATAAGACTTGTTCTCTAGGCCCTTCATCATCTTTGCCGCTGTTTTTGTACTGTAGAAACACAAAAAGTATCAGACTAGTCTTGGGACATGTAGGAATTACCCAGGTACCCAGGTGCAAAACATGGGAGAAGCTAGGTCATTTTCTCTTTGTCTTTAGCTGATAATTAGCAATGTCATTAATCCACTACCTGGGAGAAGTTCATGATTAAAATAGATAGTGTCACTGACCGCTGACAAGACAATATGCAGAAGGTTGTGCTGTGGCTGTCACCGTGCTGCAGTATTTAGGGCTTGGTCTTTTTCTAGAGGGAAGTAACAATTTGTTTGTATTCTACAGTAAAGACATACACATTATCCAGGCTTTGAATATTGCATTATATTGTGTTCTGAACAGAGAATCTGCAGCAGACCCTGGGAGAGCTAATGCACCACCTACCTCCTATTATTAGATGAGTTTGGTTAGAGAACACGTTGTGTCCACATTAACTGCAAACGTCCTTCTTTTGTGTTCACCCACAGAGTCACCCCAAGGCTCTTCGGGGGCGGAGGTTTGAATTTTGCCTCCTCAAGGATGAGGATCTGAAGCTGGGCCAAAGCTTCATTTCCTGCTGGCAAGAGAAGAGGGATAGGGGAAGAGATGTGGGAGGGCTCGAGGGGTCAGGCTTGCCTTTTCTGCTGCACCAGGGGCAGCAGGAAGAGGCTGGTGATGTGTGGCCACTGCCAGGAAAGGCTAACCTCTAGCTGGAGACCACAAACCCTTGGTGACAGTGGCCAGTCTGGTTTTCCAAGGCCATAGATAAAATAAGAAACGACCTAGGACAGCAGACAGTGGAGGAAACAGGGGGCACAATCTTGTTCCCTGTTGTGTTGGACAGAAGATTTTGTTATTGTTTGGCAGTGGGAATTGCACTCTATCTTGCTTGCTCGAGAAAAGAAGGTGGCCAATGCTTTAATGTACACTCCACCTGGCATCCTGTGTCTCAGCAAGACAGTAAAGGTGGTTTTGCCCCTGGATCGCTCTTTTGAGGGGAAAAAAATTTCCATGACAGAGGATGAAATACTAGGAATATTTTTCTTAGGTGGATCTTCCAAATTCTGGTTTGTAGCTATGCTAATTTATGGGTGAAGGAAATATTTTGGTACTGAAAACTTGCCAAAATGCTGTTTAACAGGGAATTGCAATCTAATTAGCAGTTACGAGACATTAACAATAATTATATTCAATTTGGCCACTCAGGATAAAGTGTGATTCAGGATTAGCTGGTTGGTGCTCTGGGGGGGAAAAAAAAAAAAAAAGAAAAAAAGAAGAAAAAAAGAAGAAAAAAAGAAAAAATAAAAAGAAGACAAAAGAAAGAGGCATTGCTGTGTGATCTGGTGAATATGTGCCATTAGCTTTGTGTTCACAGGTAGAAAGTTTTGTGGCTGCTTGAATCTCTTTTCCTGTGAGGTGTTGTTCTGGACTGGAGAAAAGTGGAAGGAATTTTTATTAACTGGAGGGAAATGGTTTGACTTCAACTTCATGCTTTTGCAACGAGCTGGATTAGTTTATCCCTGTTATCTCTTTTGCTGTGATTTTTTAGGAAAAGTGCCAAAAACTTTTCTTTTTTTCCCCCATTTACTTATTTATGCTTTGTTCTGCCAAGGAATGAGAAAGCCTGCCGCTTTTAGCAAGTGTGTGAGTGAGAAAGGCAAGGGAACCCAGGGTGAAATTTGACGTGGAGACTTGTGTACAATGCAGGATAACCATAAACATCGCTTGAATATTTTGGGCTTTTTCTTTGCAGCAGAGTTCATTGTGGTCTCGGAATCTATGGCTGTAGGTGAAAACAAAGACAGGGCTGTGAAATTCTTGTAGTTTCAAAGAGTGGCTGAGAGCGTTAAAAACAAACTGGAATTTAAGCACCTGTTTGTATGCAGGCTACCACACAAGCCTAATATATACACAGGTATGATGTAAGGTAGCAGAGATGACATGATTAGCAAAGCCCTCACAATGAGCTGAGGAGATCCCTGCTGCACCAGTGCACCACTCCTTGGAGACCTGCAACTAGTCCCAGCTGAAGAAACTCTTCCTGCAGCAACAAGAACTTGCAGAGGGTTTCTGAAATTAGCAATGACAGCGCTCTGTGTGTGTATGAAGGTGAGGGAAATAAGGAGAGTAAACAGCCTGCACAGGTTTGCAGAATAGCTGGCAAATTATGAAAGATGTAACGTGAACTGCTTGGGCTTTGTGAGCTGTGCTTGTGGGAGTTCTGAGGCACTGTGAGTTTGGGACAGTTGTTGCAGCAGAGGGCTGGCTCCATTTTGTTGAGCTGTTTATCCTTTTGGGTGGAAGCCATCATTCGGCATAAAGAAATGATAGTGCAGGATGAAGTAAGTGATCTTCCAGTTTGTGAGCTCTTGCACCCAAGCTTTTATATGTGCTGAGCAGGCAGAGGTCCACAGACTTGAATATGAACTCGTGGTGCTCAGCACTTATTACAGTCAAGTGTTTATTATTTCATGTCAGAGAAATAGAGATAAAAATGTATATGCATAAGACAACACATAAGATACAAGACTTCCTATGTTTCTTGTGACTATATATAAATATACACAATTGGTATGAGGTTTTTGGGTTATTTTGTGCATTACTGTGCGAGGAGAGTGTGCAGGCTTGTGGCAGCCACCCAGGATTTTAGGTGAAGAGCACAGGACACTATTTCTGGCTGAATCCTAGCTACTTGTGTGGCCAAGTGTATTAAATCCTGCTCCTGAAGACAGCAAACCATTTATTCAGGCTTCATTCTCAGACTTGCTGAATACTCCAAAAGGCTGCTATTATTAGAGGGAACTGCCATTCCTTAGCTCTGAAAGTGGCCTGTTCATAAATCACCAACTTGTGCTTTCCACAGGGAGGTGGGACTAGAACCTCAGCTTTCTCCCTATGGGCCCATGGACTGGGCAGATCTCCCACTCTGCCAGCCCCTCCACCAAGGGTGCATCTTTCCTGGTCATGAGGCTAGGGGTTGGTGTGCCACCCACTGTACCTTGGGCTCTGCACAAATGTGAGATGGCTTCCCTTTGCTTCTCCTGCTACTGTAGTGGGCCAAGCCCAAACGTGCTCATCACGCAAAACAACCTTCTGTTACCTTTTTCTGCCTTCCTTCCCTCGTTGAGGCAATGGTGACCCCATGGAAGAAGTTACTAAGAAAACTATATCTTGACCTTGGGGGTGATTGGCAATTACATAAAGTTTAGGGTGTCTGTGTCATGGCCACCAAGAGATTGCTTTCCTCCACATATTTTCCTGTGTGTGCTATTAGTACCAGGATTAGCACTGTGGAGCAGGGAGCTGTCCCTGGGGGACTGCATTCTTCCACCACACTGGGTATAGGACTGGGTGAGGACAACCATCCTGTGCCCACACTTGGACATCAGCTTGGGCCAGGTCATGGTAAAGCTCAGTCTGTGCTGTTATTTCTTTTTGTAAACAATAAATGCATCTCTCTGACTCAAATATTTTGTACTCAAGTATTTTGTAATTACAGACTGTTTCAGTGACAGTGCTGGTGCTGACATTAGTCTGCTGTGATCGGATCTGGCCGTGTCCTTGCTCTCGATGTGCTTTGCTGTAATAGTATTTTCATTCCTTAGCTTCCATTAGTGCCTTGATGAATAGTGGAAGATGTGTTTCAACAATTTTATGATTAAAAAGCAGAATCATACCGTTGTTTGGTCTCAGGTGTCTTTCCCCCATTCATTGTGCTTTACCAAGGAATAACAGCAGTGACTTAGAGTTGCAACATCAACGTCAGTCTCTGAATCTTGTGTTTTCTTTAACTGTAAATTGTAGGGAAGGTGGAGAAAGGCAGATGGAGGAGGAAGTTGAAGTAGTAGAGTTTGTTCGTTTCCAGGCTGACTGTTTGAAACTGAGATGCCTCACAGTGGTCAGACACATTTACTCCTGTTTTGTTGGGTTCAGACAGGGCCCTGTGGGCAGCTGCTCTGGAGCACACCAGGCCAGGGTTTGGACATTGACTATGCCCAAAGCATGCTTTTGCTCTTCAGGTCCTCTGCTGTTACTGGCACTCATGCTAATGGCCTTAGTACAGAGGTCAAAGACTGCTTAGATATGAAGGCTGAATCACCTCTTTTTTAAACCCCTCAGCAGGATCAAGGCTTAGGGAAGCAGACACGTGGGCTTGCCTTCTGGCTGACAGTGTGGATGGAGAGTGTGACTCTGGGACAGGCCTTTCAGCAGTTTTGACCCTTCAATGAGGCACTGAAATGGGGCTATCTGGTGATTATTCCACCTGCACTGACACCTCGATGTGAAAAAGCCCAATGCATTAATTTTCTTGAAAGCTTTGCTGATCCTAAGAGCCCTTGATAATTAGAGGTAGTTTGTCCCGTGATGTGGGGATCACAAAAATCAGTGGTGAGCCCATACATCTAACCAGGTAGATATAAAAGATTTTCAGCTGCACTTCCTTCGCTTGCAGATCAAATGAGCCAGCAGCATAGGCCTTGCTTCAGACCTGTTTGCCTTGGCACTGCCCTGTTTACCTGTATCAGAAGATGGTAGCAAAAAAGCAGTGGACAGTCATCCAAAGACTGGTCTCTCCCCTGTCAAGAAACCTGCTCATGCAGGCAGGGTGATTTGGAGGTTACTGACACAGTCCACAAGCCCACCTTCACCAGGTCCCTGTGTTTTGAACAATCCTGTCTGCAGAGTGCTTCTTTCTGTGAGCTGTGGCAGTTCAGTGCCCTCTCTTTGGAAACCCTGTGTCTTGGTGCATCAGATACCTGGAAGAAGCAGCTGTGGCTGTAGACTTTGCTCTTGTGTTTCGGGCTCCTTGAAAGGCAGGAAGCTCCTGTGTTTCAAGTTGAGGAGCAGGAGGTCAGCTCTTAAGCCTGCTGCTTTTGGTAGGTCTCTGGATCACACCATGCCTTAGTTTCTAAATGTAAAATAGGGATAGAAATTAGAAATGTAAGAAAAAAAGCCTTGAAAAAATATATGATTATTAATTGTGTTGCCATCACCATCATGAGGCCTTCATGTTGGTTTGAGCTTCAAGGCTATGCTTTAATATTGATAATAGTAGAAAACTACAATTAAATTAGCTATTGGGAACACAGAAAAATATAAGTTTTTAATTTTTATTTTATTTTATTTTTATTTCAGCAAATTCAGTAAAGCTAGAAATGCAAAGTGATGAGGAATGTGACAGGAAGCTCCTGAGTCAGGAAGATGAGATCAGGGCTCATGATGAAGGAAGCAGCCTGGAAGAGCCCCTCGCTGAGAGTAACGAGATGGTGGATAACAGAAAGATCCAGGAGCTATCAAGCGAGGGAGGAATCCGGCTTCCGAATGGTAAACTGAAATGTGACGTCTGTGGCATGGTTTGCATTGGGCCCAATGTGCTAATGGTACATAAGAGGAGCCACACTGGTAAGCAGCTGAAAGAAATCCGATGCCTGCCTGTGGCATCTGATGTTGATATGACCTGACAACTCTTTTTTCTTTCCTTTTCATTCATGGGGTAGCAGGGGGCTGGGAGGGGAGAGATGGGCTTCGTTGTTTTGGTTCTTTCCTTCTCCCCAGATTCTTGCGAGGCTGTTTCTGGCAAGCATGATGCTTCCTTCGGTTTCCAGTCTTTGATTCTTAAAAATGTCACAAAAGTCTGAAACTTGTCTTGACCAGGGGAAAGGTGGTGAGAGTCATTCTTTGGCATGGGGGTATGTGTGTGTCAGTGTGTGTGCATGTGCAAGGCTTTCAAGTCTTTAAGGTGAGGCTTAAATAGTCTTCCCCTGGAGGTGCTCACAGCTTGACAACACCAATAGCTTCCTGAGGGTCTCACACTTCATTTGCAAGTGGCTGGGCAAACACAGAACTAACAAGCCCCACACTAGGCACTGGTGATCCTGATACCAGGGTGGGCTAGCAGGCAGATGAACAACAGCTCCATCAGGGAAGTCTCACCTAAACAGCCCTTGTGGGCTAGTGCTTGGCTTCAGCTTCTGCTCACCATTCACATTATTTTTGCAGCACCTTTCAATGCTTGCATTTTCCTCTCTTTTTTTTTTCTTTTTTTTTTTTAATTGCTACTACTACTGTTTAGAGATGAAAGCAGACTACTAGGATGTGAGAGTTCAAGAAGCAGACAAGACCCTTGCAATATACTGTGGGTTTTGGGGACCTGAAAGATGAGGCCTTGAGTTCAAAACAGGGAATTTCAGGAGAGTTTGAGCTAATCTGACAAACTGGGGTAACCAAGAGACTGGTCATCACCCCTACTACTTTTCAGGTGGGAATGAGGGTACACTATAAAAGTACAGATGGCCAGAAGACAATGCTCTCCAGTCTTACAGAGAGCCTTTGATTCCAAAAAGCACTTAAGCTTGTGCTTAACTTTTGTGAGATTTAAGCACATATAAGTCACCCAAAGTGCTACAATATATGCTTAAGGTATGCATTTAAATCTTTCTGGGTTTTGGGCTGGAGCCTCAGTGGGTGTTTGTTCATATTTTTGGGGCAAAAGGAAAGATACTTTGGTTTTTATCTTTCGCTGTTATTATTTATGGGGTGAGAGACTAACACTGGCTGAGATATCTGTTAAGATAAGAAGAGTGGGGGTTCAAGGTAAAGTAAGAAAGACTTTATGTAACTCCTTTGTAAACCTGATAGTTTGCAGTCAAGTGGTGTGTTCTTGGTGAGAAAAAAAATCAATAGAATTTCTGTAGAGAGGAATAATAAATATATATTACATAGTTAATGCCCTGTATATAATCAGTATTGATAATAACTTAACATAAATGTATAATGCAAAGCATTGCAGTATTGTTTATGGTGCAGTCATGATTTTAGACAGCAGTTATGACAAGGGAAAAGCATTAGCTGGAGAACCAAAATGTTGAGTAACAATTTGACTTGCTCTTAAGAGGGAAGGGAAAGAGAATAGAGAATGTAACAGACTGAGTCCCCAGCTTTCAACCTCCCTAAAATTGTCATTGGCTCTTGCACATCTCTGAGCATATGTATTGTAGGTGCATCACAGTCCACGTATTTGAACTTGAGCAGCTAATTTAGACCTGTTAAATTTAGATGTAGGTACTTAATTAAACGGTCAGCATTTTTTGAGATACTGAACAGCTAGCCCATCTTTTGAATATGGACAAGCTGCCCTTTTTCACGTTGTAGAAGGCATGCAAATCCAACAGAATCAAATCTCAGCTGCGTGCAGGCAAGATGCTGTATGCGGGTGCCAGGGTAGGAATTGCATAACTGGTAGCTTTTTCCTTCAGGCTACTGCTTGTTCCTTGTAGAACTATGACTCTCTTCCAATCTGAGCAGAGAAGCTGTGATGTATTGCTCCATACAGATGATTTCAAGCATATCAAAATGGCATTCCTTTTAATGTGCAGCTTGATGCTCTCCTCTCAGTAAACCAGTTGGCAAATTTTGTGGGGGATTTATTTTTCCCCCCACTTTGTTTGTTTGTTTTTTAATGCATGCTGCTACTTCACTGTCCACAGCAGAAGGAGAAGTTTGCTTCGATTTCCACATCCTTGATTTTAAGGAGTATTTTTAACATGCTGGTATCTGTCTTTTAAGCTGCACTATTTTAAAATATATTGCCACTTCCTCGGCAGCTGGGAGTGATGGGCTGGTCCCAGCTATGGAATGAGCCCCGACTTGTGGGTAGTCTGGTTTTGCAGCCCAAGGGAGAATGGTGGAGGGAAGGGAGGTCATCCCTAGTGAGTGAAAATGGATGATATTCTTTATCAACTCATGTAACTGGTATGTAATCTTTACCTCTCAAAGTCCATTTAAGTGTTTTTTGGGAGCTGAATCCTGCCTTGCTCTCCTCTTTATCGGTACACAACCAAAGCGTGATTGTTTAGATTGGCAGAAACCGAAGTCCTTTCTCCTTCCCAAAAAAACTGTCAGCATTCTGTGTAAATCACACAAAATGCTGTGGTCCATAGTAGAGGCTGTAATTAGTATGTATGCTGGGATGAGAGTGTGGCTTTCCTTACAGCAGGGACCCAGGCTTTGCAAGAAACAGTGCCCTATGGCATTGGCTGCATTAGGCACATCGAGGGGCACAGTTTTCACCAGCTGTTATTCATCTGTCCCCAAAGAGCGGTTGTCTTCCCTGACACACTATGGTAGTCCCATTAAACAGATATAGGGACGGGGAAAATAATCTGTGCTACAGATAAACTTAGTGTTCCATATCGCATCCTTATGTACTGGAGCATCATTTCCTCTGATGCTTGCTGTTACCCCTTTCCCATGATAGACCAAGCTGGGGATTTCCCGTTCATCTTCTGGATCCACATGTGCATGAGGATGCAAGATTTCTCTGAAACACTGAAAATTCAGGTGAAACATTTTGGTAATCTGCATGGGTATCAAGAGAAATCCTTTCTATTTATTTGTCATTGTTGACAGAAAAAAAATAAAGCACTCAGTGTGGGAATTAAGCATGATGCAGTCCCTACTTTAGTGAGCGGGGTATCCCCCTTCACCCTCCCTCACATGCCATGTCCTCATGTCAAAAAAATAGCATGCCAACTTTGATTTGTTTTCCTTCTTTCCCGTACTAGTTTCTTTTGGTCCAAATTTCATATTCCGCAGCATATGCCCCAAATTGTGGCATCTTTATCAGAGTTTTTTGTTACTGCAGAACATGACTGGTCACATAATATTGCCACTGGATACTCCAGGGGTTTGTGCCTGGGGTTGCTGAGGAAAGGGGAGAGGAAGAAGATAAGGGCAGTAATCCAATTTGTCTGAGGTGATGAAAAGGAACTCCAGTGATTTCTTACCTCTTTAAGCTTTCTGCTAGTGGGCCTGAATTATAATTGTCTTGCTCCTAATTTTTGGTGAAGCAGAAACCATTTGGTGGTATATCTGTGCTGCTGCATCTGTGATCTGTGAGGTTGCGTGTTTTTCTCTACTGCAACACTCAGTCCTTCAGGTTACTGCTGGGTTCTGAAACAGGGTGTGTTTTTGGTTTTGTTTTTGTTTGGGGTTTGTTGGGTTTTTTTTTGGTAAGGGAGGATTCTTATCATAGCCTCATAGAATGCTATGAGTTGGAAGGGACTGCTAGAGATCATTGATCATCATCGTTATTTTAAGAACAGCCAGAGGTTAAATGCTTTCCCTGTGTTGACGCAGTGAGACAGTGGCAGAGCACAGCCAGGTTGCCAGGTACAGGTCATGATGGCAGTGAGGATAGTTGTGCCTCACACTCTCTTTGGGCTGCTCATAGGTTATTTATAGACTTTTTGGGGTGGTAACTACAGGAGGGTCTCAAATCTTTCCTTACTTACACGTGTGTGCTTTAGTACCATGAAGTCAGTGAAATGAGATACGTTATGTGCCCATGAGGAAAATCTTCAAAGTTCTGCTTTAAGGTCAATAGCATTTTAATTGAACGTATGCAGTACTGGAACTCTGAATAACTTTTTTTTTAATTGTTGTGCAGAGTTCAAGTTTTTGGGATGCAATTAATAAATGAGGAAAAACCCAATCATGCCCTTCACTATTCAAGACTTTTATGCCGAAAGCAACTAAACAGGGGCAGATTTTTTTAAATGATCATATTAATATATTACCTTTAACTCCATTGGACTTGCCTGTCTTATTCTTCTAATAGAAAGATTTTGTTTGTTTAAGTTTTAATTTTCAGCTTCTTACAAATTGAATCAATTTGACATTGAATCAAAAACTGTAGGGCCTAATTTCTAGAAATTATGTTCCTAAATCTAACTTTTCCAAAAGTCCAATTTTCTACTTAAGTAAATGGATCAGGAGCTTAGATTTACTTTTTTTAAAAATCCCACTCTGTATAAGGAGGTATTTTACTCACAGTGCTCTTCTGATATTTTTGCCAGTTCACTTAAAGGATTTTTCTGTATAAAGAATTTGATCATAAATTTGTGTACAGAGGATTTGCCAGGAATTTTTTCACGAGAGATTTGTCACTGCTGTTCTATGATAAACTGCCTTATCTGGAAGCAGGTTTTCCCTGATTTCAAGTGATGTGCAGCCCCTTAAGTGAATCTGATAGAAAAGTAAGTTAGGTGTACAGCTTAGAGAGTCCCCCTAATAATAAATACAAAAATGGAGCAAAGCCTGCTGCTCTGTGTCTCGCTTGAGTAAAGGCAGGTGGCAACTCCCTACCTGTCAGTGTGTCAGTAGCACAGCTCCTGGAACAGAGTAGTTGCAGCATGTGGTAAATCAGAAGAAATGTTTCATTTTAACTGAATATTAACAAAAACCCTACCACAGAGAAGAGAAAAAATCAATATTATTAGTATGAGCAAATATCTTGATGGCAGTATGGGCACAGTAACTTTGCATTTAGAGGTTAAAAAAAAAATCCTATTTGAGAAGTACCAAAGCTATCCTTCGGATATCAAAAGGCTGAGATCCTAGGCATACAGGACAGATGTTAAATATAGTCCTCCTGTACTTGGTTCTTATATGTAAAAGGACCTTATCTTGGCTTTCTTTTTTATTGCAAAGAGACTTCAAAACCAGCGGTTTTTCAAATAACGGTAATTAAAACATCAGCAGGAAGAAACTCAAGCGCCACTGTAGAAATGATCAGGCCTTGCTGTTAATGGGAACTCATGAATTATCTAATCTAGTTGTTCCCCCTGATTTCAAAGGGACTAAAGTTACCAGCCAAAGGTTATGAAAATATGAGTCTCCTTCGTTGCAAGGTCTGCAGGCTCCTTGTCCCCAGTCAAATTTCTGTTTTGCACCAGTATGAAATTCGAAGAAGGATAACTCATAGTGAAACTCCTGTGAAGCGCTTCCGTGCTAAGGTGGGAAAGGAGAGCTATTGTGCAGGGAAGCTTCCAATTAAGCAGAAAGAGGAGTCGGTTTACTTTTTAGAATAATACTTGACATATACATGGTAAAATATGCAAGCTATCATTAGGAAGTTAAATCACTTCATTTACCTGGTTTCAGTTTGTGTCAGCTAGACAGCATTTGTAGCTTGTGCTATGAAGTTTCCAGCCAGCTGCCGTGTATTAAATATATTTATGAAAGGACCATGTCTTGCTAATAGCCCTGATTCTGTTAGCCCACTTCACCTTTCATCTCAGAATTTGTTTACACAACAGCAAGTTAACGTGTGTACTTTAGATACTGATGTAGCTAAAGAGCAGTAATATTTCATTATTATTTTTCCTGGAGGAGACATAGCTGTAATGAAGGCATGTTAAACAATGAACTGTGAAGTTTCAGCAGTATTTTACTGTAATTTAGAGGTAAATATTTGAAATCATACCTTTGAATTATTACTTTATCTAACTGTTAAATGATTAAACCCCATGGATTTATGTATTTGTTAACCTAATTATCAGGGCGGTTTCCTGGCACAGGCCCCTCTTTCTAAGCCTTTAGGGAAGGTAATACTTTGCAGCTCTGATTTACCTTGCCTTGTCCATTCCCTGTGCTGGAGAAATGGGGTTTTTAGGCATTCTTGGTTTTGTCTGGCTTTAGATCTTAAATCTGGAGTTGAAAAGAAACATCTTTTTTGTTTGGTTAGCTCTTCCTCCCCCTCTACCTACTCGGAAAGTCTTTTTTTTTTTTTTTTTTAAATCACTAAGGTTTGAGGTTTTTCTGCCCTGGTTTAGCTCTGAAATAGAGAAAAGGTTTAATACTTAAACTAAACTAAAAATATTTTGCAGTTACGTTGCAGTCACATAGTTTCCAATGATTGAAAGCCAAAAGCTTGCCTAGTTACCTTTCTTACAAGGAGTTCTTATTTTAATAAATCAGTGTAAATAGAGAAACTCGAATGGTAAATGCATAGCTGTAAATGGTGGAAAATACACCATGTTTATAATTGTCCTTACCCCCTAGTAGCTGTGTATGCCACTTGTTTCATAGGTCAGTAGTTTCTGGTACATCTGTGCTGACATCACCCCCAAAGACAGGAAAATAGAGACTGTCATGTTGAAAAGAAATGTGTTTAAAGACTTTTCATGAGTGGATGTTTAATTTGAAGTGTGATTAATTTCAGCCCATGGGTAAAAACTTTTAGTTTTCACAGAAGAGTAAGGAAAGGAGGAGGGTGCCAAGATTTTTATTAGGAAATAATAATGCTGGAGAGTTGCTTACAAACCCACTAGGAAAAGACATCAGGAGAAATAACTGGAAAACAGTCTTCTTAAGACACTGAAGTGATAAAGAGGCCATTTTGTCAGTATCTGGAGTGGGCATCAGACAGTACAGTTCTTAGAAAACCAGCAAAATCTTCTTACAGTTCAGTCTTTACAGTTTTTGTGCAGCCTTCTGTTCAATAATGGTCTCTCAGATTAGCTCTGCTAAATGTAAAAAACTGCTAATCAATAGCACAAAGGTGTGACTAAAATTAAGTCATCCCACAAGACTGCAGCTTAAACAAGGAGCAAGAATCCAATGATTGGACAAAAGTATAACAGATCAAAGCAATGATTTACCCAGAATTAAGCCAGCAGGAAAAATGAATTCATGCTGGCTTTAAATAGGTACCAAGGTCATTTAAGGTAAAATGTGCTATTGTAGCAGGTTCTGTCTGTTGCAAGAGAGGATCAGACTATGGGTGACTTTGTAGTGAGTATTTTCATGATGTCTTTGCCACTGAACACAGTGACTATCTGAAGTCCTGACCAAAGGCTTCCAGCATCTCTTAACGTGCCAGTTTATCAAGGAATCATACTTGCTCGTATGTGGTCTCCAAAATATTCATGATAAGTGGATGATGTAGCAGGGAAAACATATTAACTGTTTTACATATAGCAGGAGTAAAAGGAAAGATTTCAAACTTGGTAAGAAACTCTCTATCTTAATATTGTCATCATGAAACCCACGTAATCATTCCTGAATGCTGAGAAACATGTCAGAGGAAGGGGTTTTGCCTATTTTCTCAGACAATGAAAGCAAAACAGAAAAGAAAAAAAAGAAACAATACACCACCATATATTTTTCGACTGCAGTCTCTTTACATACCTGTGTTATGGACGTTTTGAAATGATATAAATTAAGATAATGGTTAATCAGAACCTTTAAGTATAGTGTGGGAGTTTGAAAGGGAAACCACAAACCCTTTATCAATTCCAATGAGCTTGTTTTCAGTGTATTTGAAGAAGAGCTTTATGCTCTGATTTTTACTTTTATTTTTTAATCATTTACTCTATAACGTTTTTTGGCAAGGCTGTAGGAACCTTCGTATCTTCTCCAGTGCATCTGCAGTAATTTCAGGTGTTATTTCCAGCTCACGCACAGAAAGTGAAGTTGCAGTTGTTTGGCATCCGTATGGCACGTTTGCCTTCCGATGCCCTCCTGGCAGGGTTGTAATGCTGACAGGTGATTTAAACCACTGGAGCAAGAATTGCTCGTGGACATCTTTAAGAGCGCACATCCTCTCTCTCTCCATTTGAATCTGCGGATGTATCTTGGGCTTTACACTAGACACGTTTGATAAAAACATAGCATTCATTTTGTCTAGCAAGAGAGTAATCTCTTTACAGCAATTGAGAGAGAGGCTTTGGAAAGATGTGACAGATCACAGAACGTGTTTTGTTTTTCACAAGATCTGTCCTTCAGGCCAGTGAATTCAACCTCACAAACTCCCACTAGGATTTTACCAAGGCTCCGTAATAGGTGATGCATGGAAAAAATGAATGAGTTTGCTTACATCTGAAACCTGATGTTCAAGACCTTGTTGAACTGGGGCCCTACTTGTTGAAAACATTTCAGCATCTAAAGCCCAGCCACAGCAAAGTGCTTAAGCAAGTGGCCAGTGCAAGTATATGCCTGTGCCCTATCGATTCGCACAGTGGGACAAAAGCTGACTGGCTGCCCAAGAATGCTGGAGCACACTGGGAGTCACCAACAGATGTTGACATAGACTGTACTTTTGATAATATTTCACAAAAGTTGTGTTAGTTTGTCAGGGATTTTCCTCTAAATAGTAATAATACTTTTCTAAAGGGATGTTTGTTTTTATGGATCCATTCCTCACTATCCAAGGCAAATATAAGGGATTAACATCAAAATAAGTTTTGGATGTTTGTGTGTGAATGCATGGGATGAATGGAGAGGGCAAGGTGTGGAGTTTCTGTTATTTTGCAATTTTCAATTTTTTTTCTTCCATCAAACAAGTCTTTTCAATTAGTTTTACTTAGAGCACAGATTTGCTTATTTCAGAGTTTCATGGTGTAGGATTATTCTCAGTGTTTGCTGATCTTCACTTGCATCAATTCTCTTCATATCACTCTAGCAATGCAAAGCAGCCTTTCAAAAAGGATTTCAGTAAAAGCATAATGTAAGCAAAAGATCTGGTTTGAAGCAAAGGCCTTAACACCTGTCCAAGTCCAATTGTTATGGTTCCAAACTACTTACGTACATTGGACCTATACTGAAACTAAGCGCAAAACCATAGCGATAAATACTATTAAAGCCACCTTTATGGGTCTAGACTTGGAGCAGAGCACACGAAACCTCTGAGGTGGAGAACTTTGAGAAAATCAGGCTGCATTAATCACCTCAAAGTAAAAGTATCGAATCACCGTTGGAGGCTTTCACCATTGTGCAAAAGAAACAGCCTTTGACTTGCAAGTGTCTTTTGATAATCGTAATGGCAGACTATGTAAGATGCTACTGTTACAGAGTGTGGGGTCATGGGCACCATGCATCTCATGATGTTTCTTGACAGCTCTTTCCCTGTTATTTCCCTTTCAGGTGAACGCCCCTTCCACTGTAACCAATGTGGAGCTTCTTTTACCCAGAAGGGCAACCTGCTGAGACACATCAAGCTGCACTCTGGAGAGAAGCCGTTTAAATGTCCCTTTTGCAGCTACGCCTGCCGACGGAGGGACGCCCTCACAGGACACCTCAGGACGCACTCTGGTGAGCCTGCCTTGGCTTCTCTTCCCTCTTGGGTTTTTCCCTGTGACATTACTGCTCAGGTGAAGCAGGCAGTGAAAATAACTGTGTTCCTGGTGGCTCTGGGTCTGTATCATCCTCTTCAGATAGCGCAGCTCTCAAGTTTGGGAAAGTCTTGATGTGAATCAGAGAAGCTGTGGTTCAGCCACACCTCTCCTTTTGTGTAACTGAGTTCCTCTGCTGATACTATCACATTTCCCTTTGAATGTCTCCATGGGTGTATCCAAGCTTTGCTGGCAGATTGTTTTTGACACTCTAGGCCCCAAAGTGGCTGTGAAATTCCGAAGATGGCAAAGAATAACTCTGTGCCCTTGGAAGCCTGCTTTGCAGTTCATACCCATTTCTTCATCTAGTAAATGCCATATGCTGGTGGAATTTATATATGTTCATCTTTCCAAAACCTCCTAATTGCATTTCTGATTCAGTTACATCTTGCTGTAAAGACCTAATTGATGACAGCCACAGCACTCACGCTAGAGCAGAAGGTTGTGAAAAGAGATTGAATTTGTCTTGCCTTGCTACTTAATAGTATCTATGTCAAGTCTACTTGATACAGTTTCTTGATGTGTTCTGAAATACCCCATCACATAACTGCATGTTAGTAGTCACATCGGGAGCCCTGATGATGAAGATCAGATATGTTTCTAGTCCCTGTATGCTGCAGTAAGTGGCCACATTCTGCCCACTTACTCATCTGTGTAGGACTCTTGAGTAAGATCTTAACTTGCTGCATTTTTTATCTCTGATGATGTTCAACTTTTGTGTCCAGGCCGTTTATAGGAGACTGTGTTTTTCATTGTTGAATGAGCAGAGATAATTGGACTGGTTACAAGTGACAGCATTACAGATGAACTTTTCTGAGGTGTTAGCAAATGTGTGACCACTGAAACACAGTAGCTGAAATGCAGCTGCAGACAGAAAAACTCCGCATGTGAAAATGTTATCTTGGAGCTTCCCTTATATGTGTTTCTTCTACAGAGTCAGCCTTGCTTCAGTATGGGTTTCTGTTTTGTGAGCATTAGCTTGGTCTCAGGATACAGAGTTGCCTTGACATTTCCAAGATTCAGAAAGGATAAGCTAGTATGCTTCTCCAGGTAGAGTTTGGAGTACACACGAGGCTGTGTGCATGCAAGCATACCGCTTCCAAGGGAGGGCAAATGTGGGACTAGGCTGAGAGAGAATTGCTTAAGAGTTGTCAGATGAGAGGTTTGATCTGAAAGTCAGAGGAGAAAATATCTGCAGAACTGTGAGGTGCAATTTTCACACATCTGACCGTAACTGTAATTTCAACTTGAAATTTAGTAAAAAATAAAACGTCATAAAAATATTCACAATTAAAATAAAAAGGGAGTTATGAGATAAAACAGCCCACATTACAAAATGTGAACATTGTGGTTGAAGATTGTTTTTGTAATATGAATATAGATTTTGTTACCTAGATACAGCCATTGATAGAGATTGTTTTTTCTTACTGTGTGAAAAGTATATGGCTGATGTTTCAGCTTTTTTGCATGAAGATGAAAGGTAAAGGTGTGGGATTTTCAGAAGGCTTGTAAGCTAGTTAGGCACACGAGTTTCCCTGGACCTCTGTCCCTAACTGACTTAGCTGTGTTCAGCTGTGCTCAGATTGTAATTTTGCTTTTTGTTTTCAGTAAAGTGTCACCTCTCTAAGTAGTCAGCCAAAACGGTTTTCAGCAGAGGGCCAGCAGGCAGACGAGTGCTCCCACAATACTCTCCAAGGCAATTCTTAGAGTAGCACTCACAGATAAAGAATTAAAACCTGGAATATTGCCCTAAAACCTGGTACCCACCTACAAGAAGGTGAAATTGCAATCTGAAAGTTGGCATGGTTGTTAAGTTGTCCTTGTGTCATATAGGCAGACATGGCTGGTTTATGCATACATACATGGACCGGGTTCACAGAGAAGATTGGTAGATGTTCCATAGAGATCTTAAACAGTTTCATATCAGTGTACTATACGAACACTTTCTGCTTTAATAAAGCACACATCAAAGTCTGTAAGTAGACCCTGAAAGTACAGCAAATCTGGTAAAGTTCATCAAAGGTCTTTTCCAACCTAAATAATCCCGTGAATATTTATGTCTTCTGTTATTTCTGACCAGAATAGAGGATATCACGTAAAATATAAAAAGAAGAGTTTGAAAACTCTTTTGAAACTTGAAACCAGTTTCAACCCAGCATACTTAATGTTTAAATTGGAGTAAGTCTGAATATGTTTATATCTTTGTAAGAGGAAAGTGTTTTATATCAGATTCTCAGCTGATATGGATTGGAATTGCATCTCCTAAGCAAGGAGAGTTCTGCTGTTTTGCACCAGCTGAGAATATGGCCATGATTTCATAAATGCAAGACTGCCTTTTTTTTTTTTATATGTCCTTTTCTTCCTTAAATAATAGAATGCTATTAATCAAAAGCACCCCACTCTTTTTTCCTTCACAAAAATATTTTAAACTACTCATTTTTTTAATGGGAGGCAGAGTATGCAAGAAAGGAATTGAAGAATAAGTTTGTATCTTTTTTTTTTCCTCCCAGTTAGTTCGATCTGTGAATTTGAATGCACTTTGTTTGTGTCACCACTTAGTTGGTTGCACCTTCTCACTACTACCAGTTAGTCAAATTTTCCTGTGCTCAGTGCAGGGTTTTCATACAGTGAGACAGAAAAGGTGAAAAAATAAAGAAATGTACCTGCAAACAGAAATTAGGAGAAGTGTTCCAGAGATAATTGAAATAGTTAAAATTACTATTAACTTAAAAAAAAAAGAAAAAAAAGACAGCTTTTTTGCTTTGGATGAAGTTTTGTTCATGCTTGCAGATATTATTTGCTCTTTATTTGAAAGTGTTTCTAAGCATCACAATCCACATTTTGCCTCCCCTTCTTGTGCAGAATAACTTCTTAGTATATAAGTGTTCCCATGATGAGTGGTTAACAAAATATAACTCTGCATTCTGTAACACTGCTACTGTTTAACCCTAAATAATTAAGGCCTTACCTTGCAGTGATTTACTCCTTCAATTATTTGCCTTTTACTGACATGTGGAGTTCTGATGAACTTTGTGTCTGTTATTTTCCTCCCACACACAGCTTCTTTGATTTCAGGAATATAATGATGCCTTCAGGACATCAGTAAGATAACGCCTGGGAAGAGATTCATGTACAAAATTACGCTAAGAGTGGGCATGAGCCTCAAGGTACTTAACAGTACCTTTCAGATGTTGTCTTCAGAATTAACTCTATAGGTCCATAACAAAGATAACGCATGAGAGGTGCCCAAGGGGGCTTACAGAATGTGAGTGTAAGGACATGCTGGAGAGGGCTGGGGCAGCACTTGGAAGCTAATCCTCCTGCAGAATGCACTTGAGAAACCAGGAGGGATTGGCTTCACCTTGCCTAACTTTGGCTGCTCTTAAAGAGGAAAGCATCCAGGCAAAGCTGATCTCCTGATGGCAGTCACAGCCTACCTGCTATCTCACCCCAAGATATGCCCATCTTCATTATCTCTAGAACTGAGTAACTAGACAAAGGTAGATGCAAACCAGATGAGAGTAATTCTACTGTAGGCAATTAGTGAGTAAAATCCAGAAGTTTTAAGGAAGACAGTTGATCTGACAGATCAGTCTGATGGTTAAAGCACCTCCTGTACATAGAAAGATATGATGTACAGCCTGATGTTTTACCCTGAAAAGCCAGGCATCCTCAAATGGATGTGTAAAATTAGCAGTAATGTTTTGACATGAATTTCTCTTGAATCTAAAATGAAGCCAAATCAACCTTCCCCTCATAATGCTATTGTAAACTTAAATGCTTTGGGAGTTCATAAAAAAGTCAAGGCTGCAATGATGAGCAATCGTGAAGAGCCTGTAGAAAACATTAGTGCATTAGTTTTCAGAACAGGATTTGAGCCGTAAGCTGTAAATGAGAGATAGAATCACTTAGAAAAGGGAAAACAAAACAGGTTTTGATTGAGAACCATCCATCCATCCTTTGCACTAAGCAAGAATGGTTCTGTGGGCAAATTGTTTTGTGATTTTTGTGATTAAAAGACTGTCTCATCATGAAGACACAAACTGCAGCCTTTTCAGGCAACCTAAATTCTGGAATTTCCTGATTTTTCTCTTTACCTTGGCAACTTCAATCATGTTGCCTTACTGTGGGAGTATGTAACTGTTATTTGTATAGGAAAGCAGTTTCACTTTTTATTTCTTCCTAAAAAATGGGTAGTCAGATTATTATTTTTTCCAGTCCCAGAAGCTTTTCCTCACAATGCATTTTAAAATTTGTTTCCAAGCTGCCTCTTCCCTATTTAGAAAACACTTCTTTTCCCCCTTTTCTGCCTTTAATAAATATTTGCTTTTTTCTCCTCTTCTTCTGCCTGCGTTGTTCCTGCACATCGTTTGCCCAGCTCTTCAGTAGCACTGAACTAATGCTATCATTTTATTTGCAAAATAAAAGCAGTGAAGCATTTGTTTTGAAAATAAAGTCTTAGGCAAAAACTCCCAAAAACATAATCCTGGCAAACTATGTACAGTGTGCAAGATAAAAGACATGTATAATTAAAAAAGGTAAATGCCCTATTCATGGAAAAGCAGTTTAGTGGCTCTTTCTGTGTTTGCAAGTCTTTCTTATCGCTTCATCTCCGTGAAGACTTTCTTCTGAGCTCCTCCTGTGTGGTAGTGAGCCATTTGAGATGTCCTGCATGCCTGCAAGTGCATGGCTGTTGCAAAACTGACAAGTGATATCTGTGTGTGCAACTGTGCTCAGAGACAGAAGGAACCCAGTTCCTAATTCCAATAAAGTGCCTGACTCAGTACATGTTTGGGAGGCTTCTTCTACCTGTAAGTGTCCCAGTCCAGCTGAAAATTTGGATGAACAAGCACAGTGCTGGAATAAACAATGCTGTGCGTGAAGTCCTGCCTGTCAAAAGCCAGTGAAAATTATTGAAGCAGTGGCAAGGATGGTTATTAAGAATAATTAAGAGTCAAAGTTTTAAGCTGCTTTTTTCCATCTTGAAGAGACTTTTACCGTTATTAACTTCTCTACTCTCAAAAGGCCTAGTATCGACTCTGCTTACCATGTTTTTGAGGATGGGAACATCATAATTAGGATAATCTTGGGACCTGAAATTCTCATTACAGTCTGAGCTGGACTGACTCAAACACATTGTGAATTGCGGGGGGGGGGGGGGGAAATTAAATGTGCACAAGTAGGACACTGTCTGTGGAAAACTAAGAGAGTATACGAAGAGGTGAGGGGATCTTTTGCATACAAATCCCAGTTCTTCAAATAGATTAATAAACAGCATCTTCCCTCAGTTGTGATGAGCCAGTGGGCATTTATTCTGTTGATCTGATACTCAGAGCTCTATTTAATCAGTCAGAGCTGCTCTTCCTCTCAGGTTTTCTTATACTGTTTCAGTTAAACTCAGTGGAATTAACTTCATCACAAAATCATTTTGTGTTTTTCTTATCAGACTCCCTGTTCCAAACTGTTATTAGTATGTACACAATATTGCAGCACCTCTGCTTTCTTATTAATGCTTCCAGTACCTAGAGGCCTTCACTCTGTGTTGTAGAGTCACTAAAATCTCTGGTATTCTGCTTTCCATATTGTTTGTATATGCGTTTTTGGAAGGTAAAATCAAAATGTGTACTAGGATAAGAGTTTGGTATGCCAGAACTTTCAACCCCTGGGCATCCTTATTTAAAGTTTAATGCTGTGGTAGAGCCAACTTAGATCTCATGGTTTGCTAAAGCCCTATCTGAACCTGATTTTTGAAGTGGTGGAGTCGTCTTCACCTCCAGAGCACTACTGTGACTAGTACTAGTATCAGCTATAAAAAAAATCATCTTTTATGTGCTCAGATTTATCTCAGTATACAAGCTTTGTCATGCTAAGCCTTTTCTACACTCTATAATTATAACTGAGAAACCATCCTTAGTTTAAGATGCTGTAGCATCATGATCTTTACAGATGTTTATTTGGGCTTTGTTTTGGTGAGACCTTGTGAAAAGACATGGTTCCACCCAAAGCGAGAAGTATTCACTTCTTGAGAGTTGTACTTTCAAAATCCCATAAAGAATCCCTCTTAACCTGCGGTAGTTAAGCATCAGCCCAAGAGTTCTGTTTCTGCAGATAAGACAGAGAAACAGGAGATGTGGTCCTGGTAAGCAAAGGTAGATGTGCTGCCTACCAGCCTCATTAATCAATCTCTCTCCTAGGACTGGGTATCAGCTGTTTTTTTTTTTCCTTTTTTTCTTTTCCTGGTAGTTTCTGATGGTTTGCTTTGCTTTTGTTTTGTTGTTTGTGGAATTAGAGGTTTGGGGGTTTGGGTTGGCTGGGTTTTGTTTTGGGGTGCTTCTCTTTCTAGGAGCAGCAGGGGAGGTGTTTTTTTATTTTTTTTTTTTTCTCCCCCTTCTCCTCAAGGTTTGTGATTGAGATGACAGGAGAACACGCTTTGTACAGCTCCCTGCTTCTTGTAGTATCCCAGCGTAAGCAGGAGGTGGCCTGTTCCTAGTGCTCGGGGTCTGCCTGTGAATTGGCTGAGTAGAGAAAAACTCAACTAGTCTGCCAGTGATGGGAGATGCTAACACCATGGGAGTATCCGTGTTCTAAATACCAGTTCACAGTAAGACTGCGAGGTGCTAAGATTTATCGTGGTATCTGTGAGACAAGTCTTGTGCCTCCTGCTATATCTCTCGGTGGAACATGACCTTGCTATGTGTATACCACCAGCAGGTCTACCATCAAGTCTTTCATTTATCAGCAGAAAGAAGGCAGAGAGCAGGTCTGGAAGGAGGTTTCGTCATCTCTTCCTTTCCTTGATCATCTAAGTTTCTCCTCCTTAATGAGACAGGGTAGCAGAATTGTGTGTTTGGTGTCACACCAAGTCTCTGGACCCTTGGCAAGGAAGAGTTTTGTGTTAAGGCAGAAGGTCCTGCATCCCAAGAAGGGCAAGAATCCTGATGCCCTAACACTGCAGCTTCACCATGCAGCTAGGTTTCTCCAGGGCAGTTTTCTGTTCTGCAACACAATGAAGTTCTCACAAGGAGGGGACAGGATGTCCTTTGCCCCTTTCTTCAGACTTCCTGAATTTGCTGTCAGCTCATTCAGAAGGTCAGATAGTACCACAGATCTTAGGAGTAACTTTGGTCCTTGTTTGGATAGCATCTTCGTAGTGTAAGTTTCACATTAGATCATCCTTCATTAATTTTGACTGGTTCCTTTCATCCTGATGGAATGCCTGTGCCCAGATGGAAATGTGTGTTTGGGATGAGAATGCTGATGTTCGGTTTTCTGTCTCCCCTCCACGTTAGCAGTTCACATCCTGGCATCATCAGCCAGATTCTGTCCCTCTCTCTGTTGCCTTTGGGTATATGCACCCAGAACTAAGTGCCTGGTCCTGCCCTACTGGGCTGCTATTTGGAGAGAAAGCAGGCACCTCTCTACTGCTGGGTGATGTCAGTTCTTACACCAACCATGCTGTTTTGGAGGAGCACACAAGCCAGTGACTTCCTTTTTCCTCTGGGCTTTTATTCTGCCACAGTGCTATATGAGGAATTTCACTGGCATCAAGAAAGCAGACTAATGTTGTAAGACTTCTGCATATAGAGCAGCATGCCTAACCTGTGTTTTAAACATCCAGAGAGGCTGTTTCTGTCTCCTCCCTAGGGAGACAATTCCACTTCCCATCTGCTTTTTATAGCTGTGCCTCTCATCTTGATATTTAACCTAAACTATCCATTCTTCTGCTGCAGATTATTGCTCTTCTTAACACTGCCTTCTGTGACTGTGAGTAATTCCTGTGCTCAGTTTACTCTGTGATAGGTTGTAGTCATATGTCTGGCATTGATTCTGTTCTAGTCTGTCTTTATCTTACAGTCCTCTCATCTCCTCCGTTTTTTTTCTTTCATTGCTAATTTTGAATTTTTTGCTACTCTAATTTACTCAATTTATGAGGGACCTAAATTGCTAAGTCATTTTATGCTTTGGAAACACAGGCTAGTACAGATGCAGACCACTTAACCTCATCTCTGCCTCAGTTGCCTGTCAGTGAAATCAAAATAAAGAGCACTTCTCAACCTTGTCAAGATGGTGAGAGGGCAGCCTGCACAAATGGTTGCAAGGCGCACACATATTGCTGCAATGAAGGTCATGTCAGTATGTAGCAGAGTATTCCCGTGCTGCTGGTGCCCCTGCTGTATAGCATTGCATATTATCTCTTTGGATTTACTTTGCCTTTGTGCAATAGTGAAATGAGATAATTACAAAGTGGAAGGAATAATAACTTTGTATTGTTACCATAACCACTGAGATATTATATCCTGATAGCAGCATGATTATCTTAGACACAATAGTAAGGTGATTATTAATAATGCTAAAGGACTTACTACTTAGCCTGCAATTTTTATGTCTTGTTTCTTTTATGAACACTATCTGTTTCATCAGCCCAAAGCCTGTGTGAAGTGGTTATGTGTTGTTGCCTCATTGTTACCCATTTTTCAGTGACGGGAAAATGAAATAGGAAAAAAAAACCCATGAGACCCAATTTGCAAATTCAAGTACCTAAGCACTAAGGTAGTTTCGCTGGTTTTTCTGCACCAGAACAGCTATGGACAGGCTGAGAGGTGAGGGTCCAGTGCCTTAGGGATTGAAAGATACGTAGTCCTTTGTTTCTTTAAGATCAAGCTGTAGAGGCCTCTTTTGGCCTTGTTCTCTTTGTTATCAGAGATTGTTTCACAAATCCAGCATTTTTATGCTGAAGCTGGTGTATGTACATACAAAACTAGAATTAAGGTGTAAACACAGGCATTATCTGCCCAGGCTTCAGACTCTCTTTGAGAGCCCAGTGTCGCATTGCATTACATCAGTCTTGAGGGACATCAGGATTCCTCCTGCTCCAGAGGCAGTTTTCTGAGGTAGCAATGTTTTTTGCAGAACCAGAGGTCCAAGAGGTGCTTTTTTGGTGCACTTGAGATGAGGACATGGTTTTGATTTGACAAAGCCAAAGACCACTTCTTGCACATACTCTGAGCAGCAAAATACAACAGCAGCTCCAAGGAGGAAAAAGGTTGGAAAAAGTTGTGTGGGTTTGTTTTTTGGTTGTTTTGTGGGCTGTTTTTTTTCCACCCCCAAGAAAGTGATTTTTCAAGGGAAAAAAGATTTTCTGTATTGTCTCTGAGAAAATTCTGAGATCTTATTTACTACACAGCATTTGGCCTTTGCTAGCTCTTGAAGGAGTTTTTGAAACCTTTCAGCTTAAGAAAGTTTGAATTTTGGAATCAGTGTTTTGAGGCCATCTTTCACTGCTACGTCAGAGCTGGGTGTTGGGCCAGTGCAAATAGAGAACCGCCAGTGACTTTTTTTTTTTTTTCTTTACAGCATATGAGTGCTTTAAGTTGTAAGGAAGGGTTTATTTGCTATTTGGAAAGGAAGGTAAGAGAAACTAAAGTGGAGGGCCGGGGAGGGAATCACCCAGTTAACACCGTGCCATAGCAGGCCTGCAGAAAACTGCTGATGATATATTCTCCTGAGCTCTCAGCAACCTGTAATTATGAATTGGCTTACAGTTAAGATATTGATGGATATCACTCAAGAAGGAAAATGAGAATGTCTAAATTTCTTTACAGTGAACTTGTACTGAACTCTGTGTGACTCTCCTCCTATTTATAACCCTGTGTGAAGTTCAAGGAAACTTGTCCTGGAGGTTTCCCATGAGAGGGAACTGTGTTTTCACCTGACTAAAGCTTTCTGGATATTTTCCCATTTTTTATTTGATGTAAGTGTGAACTTTCTCCACCCTCTGCCCCTCCTTCCTTTCTGGAGTGGTTAGAGACGTTGATTACAGCCAGGATTACACAAGAGATGCCAGTTGCATACATGTTTTGCATAACTGTGCTGTGTTGATTTCAGACAGGGTGCCCCAAGTTCCCTCTGTGCCTTGCAACAGAGAGACAAGATCTCTATCTTCATTCCTGAAGCTCGAGAAATGCTGTTGAGGCCCTGCCTATTGAAACTTTGACAAAGAGTACCTGGATGGGACCCTCCCTGACCACACAGTTACCTGTATGGGGCAAAGCACTTTTTTTCAGAAAAGCCTGGGCTTTAAGGTTGCTTCCTTCTTTTTGTCTTAAATATGAAAGAGCTGCTGTTACCTCTGTGGGAAGTGCTGTGAAGGATTAGTGGGGCAGTGTAATTCAGTAGGATTTTCAGTGTAAATTCCCCAGGATGCTGTTGCTGCTGCCCTGAGACTTGTCCTACCCAGAGAGCCAGCTACTCTGTATTCAGGATGGGGAAAAGTGTGCTCCCCAAGCACATGTCCTTTCTGTCCCTTCCAGCAAGACAGGCATGAATGCTCTCACATGCTCAAAGATGTTCAAGAGCTCACGGTGAGGATCCTGAACAGAAAATTAAGGCAAATTTATCTTAGTGCTGATTTTGGGGCCAGTTCACCCTGACCTGTATTTTCAGAAGCACTGAGGTCTGCTGGATTTTGAGGCTTTGACAGTCCAAGCGTTAGCCTGTGTTTCCGTTCCTTTGGCTGGGAAATAGTCGCTTCCCTCCTCCAGCCTCTTTGGTTTGGAGTGGAAGTCTAGGTCAGCAGAGAATCTCCCCTGAGCCAAACAGGACTGAGACTGTTCTGAGCTGCCTATGGCACAGTACCTGTCTCAGAGGTAGGCAGAGGCCAGACGATTAAAGGCTTCAGGCTCTTCCTAGAAAATAAATCACATGCAAAGGATACACGGCTGAGAATCTGACGATGAGATTTTTGTATAGAAAAGCGACATGGGCCATAGACTCTCACTTGGATACCCTTCATGTGCATGCATTTTGCTCGTCTCCTTGGAGACAGAGGCTTGTCTGAGAGCAGCTAGCCTTGGCTAGGACAGGCCTGACATTTCTGGTTTGTGGGATGAAGCTGTGCTGCTGAATTTTCCAGCAGCCACAGGGGCATGATTTGATACAAGCATAAGCAGTTTTGTATGAGGTTATCGAATGAGCGTCTCTCACTTATACACCTCTCTGGGGACACCATTCAAATCCCTGGTGTGAAAGACATGTTTGAAGATCCCCAGGGAGAACCTAGTGATCCCAGTCCATCAGATATCAGAAACATTTGTGAAATTTCTCCCTTCCCTTTCCTTCTTACAAAGAGCTGAGTCAGCAGGACTGGCATGTCTGGAACTCTGTGGCACCATGAGCAGGCAGTCTGCCAGCTGCATTACATACCGCATCCAAAGGAACACGTCACTCCCCTCTCTCTCCCCTTTTTTTTTTTCTCCCACCCTTTGCAATCTCCACCCTCTCCCTATTATTTTTCCTTGTTGATCCGTGTAGGTGAGTCAGAGAAACCTGCTCATCCACAACCTGTTCCTTCTTGCCAAATCCTGGAGCAGCACTCCCAGTTCTTGTTAGGTGTCAGGAATAGGTTATGAAAATAAAGGCTGATACAGGCAGCGTTCCTGGGTATAGAGCACATACTGTAAATGAAAATGAAATGTTGTGCTTCTAATAGAGTGATGTCTTTTGTAGGAGGCACTTTATTCTGTGATTCATATATAATATTAGTTTTCTTCCTATAAAACACCAGGATGGAATAGCAAAATTATTTAAGGCATAAGTAAGAGCACATTTAGGGAGAAAAGCCATCTTAACTCCACTGAATTTTTAAACAACAGGAGAGTGAAGGATTTCTAATAGGAAAATAGGTGTTTCATGAAACTGGCTTTGAACAAAATGACTGAACTTTTTATATCAATTGCAGCAGTACGAATCTGAAGAAACTCTACCGGCATGATTCCTTCAGAGTTCATGCTATTGCTGTCTTTCTAAACCCAGGAACTAAAAAAATCATATATCTGGGTCCCTTAGATCATAGACACTGTCAAAAGAGGACAGTGAAAGGTGATAGATTGGCTTTTTTATTTACCTTGTAATATTTATTTCATGAATAAGGAAGGAGCACTAAGTTTTCTCTTCAGTTAACTGTCTCCAGGAGCTGGCGTCGAAGGAGAGCCTATAGTATCATATCTGACTTAGGGTGAAACTGCAGATGTTGGTAATGCTGTAGGATCAGGTCTACATATTCATAGCTACATTTCCAATGAGTGGCATCAAAGGAATGATTTTTGGCATGTTTTGTTGGAATGAAGCTGCTCGGCTTCAAAGAATATATCATCCACCAGAAAAAGTACTTTGACTTTGCATGCCACTGTAAAATGTCCACATTAGCTATATTGTGAAACACGTATCTATTATGTTCATATCATTAGTCTTCTACAATCAATGAGTTTGTCCCAAGGCCTAATGATGAGCCAGATTCAGGAGACTGCAAGTCCAGTTTCGGTTGAGGTGCATGAGATTTTTGCCTTGGTCAACATGAAGTCCAGGACTGGCTTGACCTGGCCAGTGTACAGTCCTTGTGATAGGAACACGCTATTGGTGAAGAGAAGGAAAACGGCCATTTTGTGTCAGGAAATATATACCTCATAGTGAGAGACAGTCACTTCTCAGATTGTTGAAGCCCAAGATGAGCAGGCAGCAGGGTTTAGTGCCCAACCACCTTTTGCAGAGGATGAACCAAGAGTATAGACAAAAGGGACTTGTCAAAGGTGTTCAAGCCATCAGTGTCACAGGTAGGAATGAACCCAGATGTCATAAACTTGTCTGCTGACTCAGTTACATGACTGAGGTGTAAGAAAAAAAATACTTTTCTTCTTCCAGGTATTCAGAAATTAGAGGTTTTACACTCTTTCACTCTTGATTCAGATCTCTCAGAGAAAAGACCTCTTTCTAATAGCCTAGTGGAACAATCAGTATGAATTTTTGTTTGGAGTTTTATCCACCCGGGAATCCAATTAAGGACTTTTAGAGTTTCCTAAATTCCCCAGTTTTACAGGAAACCTTTTTAGAGTATTTATGGCTGTTCAGAGAGCTCTGTTTTGTATTCTTCAGCTTTTCTGTCTTTACTTTCAGCTTAAGTAGTTGCTTTTTCTTTCCTTCTTTCCGTTTTCTTCCTTCTGGTTTAATTTCACACCCATCGTTAATTTTCTTTCATTTTGTCTGCCTCCTTTTCAGCCACAATAACAGTTTCTGAATCTGTCCAGGGCTTGTAGTGCAAAACTAATCGCACCAAAAAAGAAATGTGTTAAACCTCCAAATCTATTCTCCCTCCCTTCTCATTCTCTCCTCTGATCAAACTTAAACATTCCTCTGCTTTAGGAAGTGATCTGGAACTGTTATTTATTTTTTTGTGTGTTACAAATTTTTTTTTTTAAATTGCATTTAGGGAAGACACTGAAGCTAACAGGAATTGCTGCATTTTAATACCCAGAGAAGATTAAGGTGGCTTCACTGTCAGAAATAGGCACTTGATGTAGAGGTTTGTGCTAGACCAGAGGCTGTCCAGTGTACCAGATTCATCTCTCAGAGAGTTAACGGATCCCATCACCCTTTAAATGATATCTTTACCGTTAACTTTCATTGTGCTAAGAATTGTTTTTATGCAATACGTTCCTGACTCTGCTTGCCAAATACTGTGGCTAACTTTGAATGTGGAACAGTGAAGACCACAAGTGTTGGTGATGAGCATGGTGGGGAAAGGAGGCATCTGCCCAGCCCTGGCAGATTCATTTGCCTTGATGAAGCTGGAATATATGCTCTGGATGTCGGGAAGAGCATTTGGGGGCAATGAGCTAGCCCAAAAAAGCCTCATTCTGCAGGAGCCTTTAGCATATAATTTTTTTCTGAAGTATGCTGCACAGCTTGGCACTGTCTGCTTTAGAGAATTCCCACCCTTATTTCAGGCTCCTCTGTAACATTGGCAGTAAATATATATGTTGTCAGGCAGAGAGCAACAGGAGAAGATGGGAAAAGCTGCATAGGTAAAAGGAGTCAGTCAGCTCTTTTTCTGTTTGACCTCGTTTGACATCTGTGCAAGACATGACAAAACCACATGCTTGAACAGCAGATATCTATGAGGGTAATACAAAGGCATGGGCTGCACTGGTTCTTGGGCAGAAAAGCAAGTAGGAATAAAAATTCTCGTGTCCCGAAGGAGCCCATTAGCTTCATAGTCTGACCTGGTTTTGGAAGCAAGGTTCTCTTCACTGCTGGCCTTGATCAAAATAAGTGAAAACTCCTAACTTCAGTGGTTTGGAAAAGAAGAGGACCTGTCAATATTATTCCTCCCATGTTGCTATTATCTTCATGACAGCTTGCTGTTAATAGTCTGTTTCCAAAACTTTGTTTCTGACAGTGACAAGAAAAGGGAAAACTTACGTATGTAAAGGGAAATTGGAGCATGTTCTTCCTATCTCCTAATATGAGGCAGAAAATTGAAAGGTGTCAGGTGCTAAAAGAAATGCGTTTTCTTGTGCAGGAGTGTGTAAGTGGAACGGCAGAATTCACTGCCATGGGATGAGAAGAAATGAGCTAGAGTTAAGGGCATATTCAGTGGTTTTATGCAGAATAAAACTATTTAGAGCTATAGTGAAAGATAAACCTCGTGTATTCTGTCTGTCTCCCTTTGCTTATGTAGTATAAACTAACAGGTAACACTATGCTTGCTTCATATAACTCATAGGTTCTGTTGGCTTCATAATGCTACAGGTCTTCAGCAAGATGTGCAAGGGGGCTGCACTTACAATCAATATAAACTATAAGCAGCTGATGTAAATTGACTTCAGGATATTGCTTCCATTGGTACTGCCTACAAATCTGGCCCAACAACTACACTTTTTCTGACACAAAGTGGGGGAAGCAAACAACCTCCCCCCCTAAAAAAAAGGAAAGCACTTCTCAAGGGAGTGTTTGTCCAGCAGCATTCCTGATCTGCACTGATACCCACACCCTGCACTGCTCTGTGTGTGAGCTGTTCCTCTGCCAGCAGTTGGTCTCTCCTGATCTCTGCTTGCAATGACATGTGGATTTCCAGTCACCTCCTTAAATTCCTGCTAAGCTGTGGCATTGATGGGGAGCAGACAGGACAGGGCAGAGAAGAATAACAGACCAACCTAAATTATTTTCACTTTTCCTACTCGCTCCATTGCTGGAGCAGTGTTAAAATGAAGTGAAGGCAACAAGTACATTTGGGGAAGTTTGTTGTGTGAATCAATTAATGCTCTGCTTACTAAGTCAGCTTTAATATAATGTTAAAGGTCTGAAGGGGAGTGGAAAGTAAAGAGCTGGTACATACAATTAAGGTTCAGCCTCTGTCTTAAGCCAGTTCCCACCCACATCCAGATACATTGGAAGCATTGCAGGGAGGAGGCTCCTTTCCAATGTCACCTCTCATATTCATTCCAGGGCCTCTCCCCTTTTAAAGGTAAGCTGCGTAAACCTGGCTGTCTTTAAGCAATTTTGAAGCTGGCCAGGTGGTGAAATACCCAGCTATTTTTTGTGAACTTCCTGGTTCATGTTAATTTATCTCACCACCAAAGTGCTATTTAAAGACTTCCATTTTTAATAATATTTAACTATTTCAGAGTTGGTGTAAAATTCCTGGGAACCACACCAGTGCCAGGAGTGCCTGGAGGACTGGGAAATGTTGGTAGGGGACAAGGACAGTGTGCCCAACTCAGTGGCCACACAGTGCAAGTGCAGAACATTTGCACTTTAAATTCTCAAGTATGTGTAAGGGGTAATCCAAAAGCAATATTGCCATTAATATAAACTAAAAAATCAGTGTCAGCTGCCTTTTGCCAGCTTGGAAGCTTTTAGGTTGAAGGAAATAAAGGTAAGCTGGGAGAAATATATGAAGAGAGCCTTTGTATGGTGTATGTTTCTGGGGCCATGGAACTGAAGCAAGTAATCACGAATTTAATCATTTGCAGAACTAATTACAACATTAGTGTCCATATCTATTTGATTTAGTATGTGATTTATTTACATGGTTTAATACAGGTACATTTTCCTTCATTTTTCACGTGTATATAGGTACAACATACAAACCTGAACTGTTTTGCAATTGTGTTGCAAAAGAAGAAAATGAGATGCAAGATTCTTGTTTTTCTAATTATTTAATGGATGCTGAAAGACTGTGGCAGGAGTCCTGCAAGTATCTGGACAGTTGGGGAGATTTCAGTAATTCTGTGACTGTGCCAATGAAACAGGAGTTGGCTTGTTTGTTTGTTTGTTTGTTAAACTTCTGGCACAAAATTGCCACCTACTTATTTATAACCCTTGTGGCAGATTGGAATGTTGTTTTATCTGTAAAATCCAGCAGATTGGTTAATAAATAAACACAATCTGATGAATCAGATTAAATAGCAGAGCCTCCAGTAGCTGCAAGACAAATTGTTATAAACTATTAAAGTCATAAAAGGCTGCAAACAGAACCACCTTGAAGGTACAAATAAGGACCTCAAACCCTTAGCTCTCATGCACAAGCACTAATGTCTACTGATTTACACCAGATTGTGGCCTCTCATTTCATATGTTCAGAAGGTACAGATGCTTGAAAGTTTGTCCTGAATAGTGTGTTACTTTGTTTTCCACATGTGCATTTTTTTGTGATCTGTTCTAGCCCAAATGCAGCAGTGGTGAAGTCTTTGGCGTTTGCATATAGTCTGTTTAATCCTACTTGCTGCAGAAGATCAAGGGAGGACAGAACACTAGTGCAGTATTTCACTGCTAGCTGCTTATTTTACAATACCATAAACAACTGGCAGGTAGATGCAGGTGTCAAGCTGCTGAACTGTGCCCTGAAGATATTTATATGAAAGACAGGTATGCCTAGAAGACAAAGGGTGTGTAGGTGCAATGTTTTGCCATCGTTTGACTGTGTGCTGATGTACCTCAAATATGTAGTGGTGTTTCTCTGCTAGCCGGGCTACTCTAGTAGCACGTGGTTGCTGTTGGCAGAAATAACTTCACCATTGACTGCTGCTGTGCAAAAAGCCAGGACAAGCCATTTTTTCATTTGATGAGAGGCTGATCAAGTGTTGTGCAGTCATATATATGCACAAGTATTACAGGCTTGAAAAGTGGGCCAACAGGCTTGAGAGGTAGACCAGTGCAAATTGCGTGAGATTCAACGAGTCAAAGTGCAAGGTCCTGTGTCTGAATTGGGCCAGTCCCAAGCACAAATACAGGCTTGGTGCAGAGTGGGTAGAGAGTAGCTCTGAAGGAAGACACTTTAGTATTGATTGATGAGAAGCTCAACATGAGCTGGCAGTGCACTCATGCAGCCCAGAAGGCAAATCATATCCTAGACTGCATCAAGAGGAGTGTGGCCATTGGGTCAAGAGAAGTGATTCTTCCCCTTTACTCTGCTCTTCTGAGACCCCACCTCAAACACTGTGTCCAGTTCTGGTGTCCACATCATAAGAAGGACACAGCTGTTCAAGTGAGTACACAGGAGGGCCACAAAGATGATCCAAGGGGTGGAACACCTCTGCCTATGAGGATAGGCTGAGGGAGCTGGGGTTATTCAGTCTAGAGGAGAGAAGACTCTGTAGGGACCTTACAGGTGTCTCTCCATACCTGAAGGGAGCCTACAGGAAGGCTAGGGAGGGACTTTTCGTAAGGATGTCTATCAATAGGACAAGGGGGAATGGCTTTGAGCTGAGGGAGAGCAGGTTTAGACAGGATCTTAGGAACAAGTTCTTCAGTACAAGGATGGTGAGACTCTAGAATGGGTTGCCCAGAGAGGTTGTGGATGTCGCCTCCCTGGGGACCGTTCAAGGCCAGGTCAGATGAGGCCTAGAGCAGCTGAGTATAATTGAGAGCTCTACTTGCCCATGGCTGGGAGACTGGAGTAGATGGTCTCTAAGGTTGCTTACAACCTGAGCCATTCTTGAAGATTAAGAAAATTTTTTCATAATGTGATTAGAGATTTTATTCTTTCTGAAAATCAGACTGCTTTGCGACGTCAGTGTTTGGGCACTCAGCAGTGGAGGTACTTCACACAGCATGTCACAAGCCTATGTGTTTGTGTGCTCTAGCAGCCTGGAGCCTTATTTTAGATGTTTACTTGTTGTGACTTCTTCATGCAGGTTGTCTTGGACAATCTCAGATTGGTTGTGGGACTTGCTGTTATTTCTGAATTCCAATATATACTGACGTGTGTGTGTATGTGTAATCTCCCAGGAATAAAAAAAAAAAAAAAAAAGGCAACAAAGCAAAGATCGCCCATGAATTTCAATGAACACATTTACAGTCATTAAGCACAGCGGCGAGATACAGCATCAGAGTGGGAGGTAGCTTCTTTTGCGAAGCTACGTGCTGCTTAGAGCCAGCATGGGCTTAGGTCTCACTTTAATTTTTTGTGTGATTAATTCGTTCAGGGGTCTATTATTCATGTAAATATTTTTGTGTGTGAAGCTTTGAGCTAGGCAGCTCTAGAAAAGCCAAAGTGTGCTCTTTAATTACAGTAGCAACCTAGGGGGACCGCGTCTCTTCTGCAGTCTCAGCCCTCCTGCTGAAACCTCAGTGCTTCCTCGTCTCTCCCTGGCTCTGGCAATTGCTTCCTGGGCTCGGGAAGCTGGAAGTGGGAAGGAGCACAGCAGCTATTTTAGCCACCTTCTTGTAACTATGGCACACTGTCTTTTATTGTCCTGTGTGCTGTTAAATGTCAGCAAGCTCAGGGGCATTTTACATTTCCCAGGACTGACCATTTCATGGCCAGAAATGACACCATGCCTGCAAATTGCCTTATACGCATATTTGTTTTTTTCTTTCTAATTTGATTTTCTTATTCCTGCTTGATCCTCTACACTGTGCCATCCTAAATATCTCCTCCTGCTCTTTAATGTTCACTCCCATATCTAATAAAATCACAGTGTATTATTAAGACTTTAATTTTTCAGTAGAAATACGGGCCCTATTTTTCTGTGCTTACCTCCTTGTGTGAGCCTCACCAAATTAGCCTCTCTGCATCTCGCACAGTGCATAAATTCATTTACATGCTGTGAAGAAGGGAATTATTACCTTAATCATATGTATGAATAATTGAAGCACAGGAAATCAGAATAACTTGCCTGCAGTCACAAAATCTGTAGCATAACTAAGAGTTGAACCCTACGCTCCCTAGTCCCAACCCTGTGCCTTAATTGTATTTCTTAACTCACTGTTAAAACTGATCTTACTGTGATAAGTCCTGTTCAAGGCAAAGGGCTGCTTTGTGGTAGGCAATATGTAACTGCCTCTCCCATGCAGCTTCCAGTTTTGGGGAAGAAATGACAAATTAGTACTGGTTATAAGCATGAGAGACAATTCTGCAGCCTCACTGATAGGTGTAAGTATCAGCCCAAAAGAACATTTTGATTTCTTTGCTGCTGCTTGAGAAACCTTCAATAGGAGAGTACTGGGGTTTCCCCCAACTCTGGGGTGTGAGGGGTCGAGTGGGAGTTCAGATTTTACAGAAATAAGTCATGCTCAATGTGCTGCTATCAGACTTCCTTGGACCAAAAGTAGCTACCTCAGATGGTCACATAGTTCAGAAATTTTGGCTGGCTTCCCTTCCAAGGCCCTGGTAGTGCAATAATGAAAATATAGTAGAGTTCTGGTACAAAGCTCAGTGTAAGTCTCTAGTCCCTGGCTTGGGCTAATGCAGGTCCCTTGGCTGTAGTAGTAGTTGAGCTGTCACAGTGACCTGGGATGTGGGCTGGTGGACAGGCGAAAGGTCTGCTCTGCACTGTTGCAGAGGATAACGTGGTACCTGAAGTAGGGAAATGTAGGGGAGTAATTAATCTTGACTGCTGAAGCTGGTGTATGTTTTGTCAGTGGTCCTAATGGAGGGAGGATTTTAGCTCAGAGAAGTGTATTATTGCTCTTAACTTGTTCTGTAAGTCTTTCTCATGTTATGTGCTTATGGCAAGGTATTATCTGGGATGCCTTCTTATTTCCCTTTGATTTACTTTATATTCTGCTATGCACTCCCATCTCTTTTGAGAACAAAATGCTGCAAGAATGCCTTGCGGGCTCTTTCTCTTTCACTGACCTTTTTTTTTTTTTTTTATGACTTTAAAGAAGTTTCCCTAGGCCCAAGTCTGCTTTCTGTCTTGAATATTGACCTTAGAGTTACACCATCTCATTGTCGCTGCACGCAGACTTCTTGGCTATCAAAGTTCACCCACAGTATTCCTGACTCGGAAACACCTTGCCTTTTATGTCATCCTCTTCCCCCTCCTCCCTCCAATTTCAAAAGCAAACTCTGAATTTCAACACGTGGTTTACCTGTTTCATGGTAAAAATTGTTCTTCAAATTGAAATGTGTTGTTTTCACTGTGACTGTCATAGTATTTTCCATTTGAGGCTGAGACTCCACTGTGGGGTTTTCATGCCACATTGTCATCTGCACAAATCTGAGCTTAAATGCATGGAAATTCTGACATTTCAGGAAGAAATATAAAGTGTTTTTTGCCATTCATCAAGTTAGCTTGTTCATAGGTGTGGCCACTGGGATTTGCCCAGTGCCCTGGTCTTTCCCAGTTTAACAAGTGATTGAAGATTTCTCAAGATTTTGCGCTACTTTGCATTCGCTGTATTGTATCATTTCTTTGAGAATGAGTGATGGTAATTTTTTTTTTTATCAGATTTCTTACCCTGAAAAGGTGATAAAGGAAGAATTACCTCAAACTAGGGTTTTCCAAACTGACTTTAGGTACTGCTACCATCGGCAGCGCTTGTTACATACCACACCAACTGGAGTCTGTGTACCATGGTCTACAGTGAAAACCTCAGAGAAACAGCTTCATACCAAGCATGCTGAACCAAACTTTCAGTGGCGTCACAGTGGAAATAGTTCCGTGGTGGAAAGAGCTGCCTTTAGTGGAGGCTTGGAGAGGTTTTTGGTAGACACTGTTGAACACTATACTTTCAAGTTAGTGGCCTATAGACCAAGACTGCTTGTGCCCAGTAGTGCAAGCCACATATTTTGGGGGCAAATTTTGACTGTTAATATTTACCTACTATATTTGTTAAGACAGACTTCAGCCTTTGTCAGTCGTTTGTTTTCATACGGTGGTTTGTTATGTGAAGCAAAGTATGCTGTTGAGGAGATCACCAGAACTGAGTTCTCTACACTTTCACAGTTTTCTCTCAGGTAATGGAAAAATGTACCTGCTGCAACATTCATGTCCACAAGTATATATATGTGTGTGTGTATATATATATATATTTTTTTTTTTTTTTGCCATTACTTACTTGGAGAATAAAAGCAGTTTAATTTGCAGTTATTTCAATGACTTGACATTTGTCACAATGACAGGGTTTCTAAAATTGAGACCATAATTGTAACCTCTTACCAAACTGCTCGTGACACATACTGCTACTATCAGAACTGATTCCATTGTGGTCTGACCTGATCAATTGCACTGCAACTCAAGTCGTAGTCACTTTGTGTGATTTTATAGTATAATTCGGATTTTCCACATATGTGGCTATAAAGTAGTTGCATCTATAGAGCAGAGGGGACAGAATTTGGAAATGAACCCAGGGGAGTTTTCTTCAATCCTACTCAACTGGAACTCATAAGGTTTGTTTTTCGTGGTTGTCTCTGAGTAGCTTCCAGTTGCATATTAGGCAACATGACTAACGTTTGTCACATGTTGTTTATTCTCTTATCTTCTCCCCAGAGAAAGAAGTGTGTGTCCTGGAGTCTCTCTTTCCTTAGGGATGTTCCTCAAATCCCATATTGCCTGTAGAAATTGTGCCTTTATCATTAGCTTTTATCTTCTCTATGAACCTTGAAATTTGATGGAATTTGGGTATCTGCCTATCCTAGATACCATTTGAAAAGCTCAGCCTTGTTGTGTGTGAATGGGTTCAGAAATGGTTGCAGTGCAGGGGGCAACCGATTGAAGAGGTGTGTTACAAACTTTTGGTTGTTGAACTGATTTGTTTGTACTGTGAGCTTGTAGTAGAACATGTTTCTCTGTGCTAAATGGTAGCTAATTGTAGCTATCTCTTGAGTAGCCAAAAGCAATCATCCCTTTCCCTTCTGTCTAAACGTTTAGCTAAGTTACTTGATAGCCAGACTGGGTGGGCTAGTTCATTCCTGCTTCAGATTCGTTGACTCGATCCCTTCAATTGCACTGGATTTTTTTTTTTTTTTTTATTAGACACCAAGTTAGCTTCTAATAAAGTTTTCAGACTGACATTGATGCCATCTAGGTACATGATAAAGCATTGTAATGGTGATTATTCAAGTTTTCCTATCCTAGGGAGCCTAAAGGTGCTTCCAGAATGAGATGGTTGGTTTTAATGTTTAAAATCTGAAAAACTGAGGATTGATTCAGATCATTCTCCTCAAAGACAATTACTCAGGGAATGATAATAAGCTTCACATTTTGCATCCGCTGAGATTTCCAGTATCAGCGACAGTGTCAGCTAGTAAGCAAAATGTAATAAAGACTACAGTGACTGTTTGGTCTAAAATGAAATACTTCCCTAGAGGATAAGCCTTTTATTTCTAAATAATTTAGGGCGAAAAAAGTCCATAGTTTGGATGCCTACTTTAGAGCAGCTTTTATTTTTTTTTTTCCTTGGTGGACAACCTGGTTGTGTCAATGAACTGCACATGCAAACAAGCTTTTAGAGAAACTTTCTGCAAGCTTGTTCATTTCATCAATTATTTTTTTTTCTGAGGCAAAAATTTTGAAACTTTGACCAACTCAGATACTGAAGGCTCAGAGTTTTTTTTTTTTTTATCTTCCATCATATGGGTGATGTGCGGCATACATTGTACTAGTCTTGCAGAGGCCCCAAAGAACTTCCCTGACTCAGTCTCTCAGGTCTGAGGCATCAGCCCAAATGCAAGGAGCCCTCTGTCCAGCTTCTCATTGGCTACAGGTGTCCTTCCCACAGTTTTCCCTGCATTTTCCCATCCCAGTGGTGACTGTGCATTTTGGCTGCAATTAATGCAGCTTGGTTTTCATTAAGTAAATGACTGTGAAATGGTTCCAATATTGGGACAAACTCAATAGAAACATATGTATTATCAAACAGAGGATGTTCTCAATTTCTTTGGCCAGAAAGTGAAATTCTTACCTAAGACTTTCAAAACTCTGGAAGAAGTTTGACCTTCCCTATGCGTCAGCCAGCTCTGAAAATCGTAGCTGACGGTGTTTTACTTGCAATACTGACTTAATAGCTCTTTAGTTATTAAAGAATCAATGTTCATGTTCTACAAGTTTAAATTATATTAAAAGCCTTTATTAACACGGCTTGGCAAAATATGCTGCTGGCTAGCTTTCTGGCCTTGGGTTAGGCCATTCTTGTGGTTTCTTAATGACATGCTACAAAAAGGATATACTTTATGAGAATCCAGTGCCAGGTTTTGCACATTTTAAGAGGCATTTGCCATTTGTTCATAATGCTATTGAGTGAAACAAAACAACCACACCAAGAAAAATTAAGTTGTCTTGCATTCTTCTGGCTTGATTTTCATTGTACATGGCCTTTTATACTTTTAATATATGTATTTATATTACCTATATTTTAATATTATTTCAACTATGCAAATTACTGGTGGCAGTTCAGTTCTGGCCTGTAACACTGCTGTTACCAAAGTTATTGTCTGTTGTCTGTTTATTTTCCAACCTTCCCTTAGTAATTTTGGCAAAGTTTTCTTAGTGAAAGAATGACTCCTCTGGACCACGTAATGGGTTTCCCCACAGCTGGGAGCAGAATTAGGCCACTGGGGCAGCTTGTTTCTTTGAAGGCAATCGTTCATACCATGGGCAAAATCTCTCAGAAGTTTCTTTCCCATGAGACTTGGTGACACTCAGGCAGTGCTGGGGTATGATTCAGCTGATTGGTTTGATTTTTCCCTCTTGTCATCTGTTTATTTGCTTTGCAACCAACAAGTCTACCTCTTTTTCCTTCTGCTGATAACCACACATTTGTGTGAAAAACAAACGGGATAAAGTCTCTGGTGGGTGGGAGGAGGTGTGCATGGTACAAAAATGTGGCTGGGAAAAAGGTCAAGTACCTACATAAGCTTTCTTGGGTTCCATTCCATCACAAGAGTTGCTTGTTGCAAAGGTGTGATTTTTGGTAGTAAAAGTGAGTTGCCATGAATTTGACCTAATGCTCTCGTCGTTTCTGCAGTGGGGAAGCCTCACAAGTGCAACTACTGTGGCCGGAGCTACAAGCAGCGCAGTTCACTGGAGGAGCACAAGGAACGCTGCCACAACTATCTGCAGAATGTCAGTATGGAGGCTGCTGGGCAGGTCATGAGTCACCATGGTGGGTAGAAACTGCCTTTTGAGGTCTCCTGGACTTGGAGCATCTCTTGCGGGTTTTTTTCCGTCTACTTTTCTTCCTTTCTTTCAGCTTTGCAATGCTTCCTTCTTATAGATTACTTATACTCAGATAGGCAGGGGGAGAAAAGATGGGCTAAAATTCTCTGTCCAATTTGACAGCATGGGTTTTGCTGATTTCTTTTTTTTATTTCAGGTAGTATTTAATGTTTTAGTATGTGTAACTATGCAGACATGGAAACAAAGCAAAGTCACCTCTGAAAAGTTGCCCTAAAAATTAACTAAGCCATTTAAAAAATGTTTTAAAAAAATAATTCCCCTTCCCCTTCCTTTCTGATAGTGACTGATAATTGTATGAGATAAGGACGATGGAGGTATTCAGAAATCATTACTTCTGCCTGTAATATTATCTTAGAGTCCCAAAAAAGGGGGAGGAATAGATAAAAATCTCTATAGCAGAATGGAATTCAGCAGTGTCGATGAAAGTAATTATAAGCGGGGAAAAAAATAATGTTTATATGCATTTACATGTGTTCATATTAATATGTTCACTAACACTGCATGTGTTAATATACATAAAGACTGAAGATTGCCAAAAAGCTTGTCGAAAGCAGGAAATGTCAAAGTCTTTGAATTTGTTTTCAAAAATTTCTGCAGCTATTAGTATGGATAACGAGCATAATGTCTCAGTCTGTAGGGTGGTAGACTTATCTGTAGCACTAAATACTAAATGGTAGCTGTTCAAAACCTGCTATCATTTCATTCAAAATTAGTATTTCAGAAACTCTTCTAAAACTAAACGTGTTTTAACGTTTTTAATTGTCTTCAAATGATTGGTACTTGAAGTATTTAAAATTTCTTTCTGATCAGAAAACATAAATTTATGCCTTTTCCACTTTGATTAAAAATTGCCAGATACCTAGGGATACTCAAAAGTTAGATTGTAGGTAAATGAATAAATAGAAAGGTGAAATACCATTTCCTCTTTTGTTTGTTTGGGTTTTTTTTTCTTCCATTTTGCTTTTTATTGTTGAATAGAGTCATATGGCTTCATCTGGAAATTAATTATGTAGAAGTTCTAAAAGGTCATTTCTAAAAATCTAAAAAGACAAACCGAAATAAAATGTCTTCAGCATTTCTAATCTGGGCTTTTTTTTTTTTTTTTGGTGAAAACAAATCACCAAAAAAAAAAAAAAAAGTGAAGAGTGCTTTTCTATGAACATTTTATTCCTAAGAAGGCATTCTAAACATATTTAAGATGTATTTCCAAAGTATTCATACAGCTCTATTAAGAAATTACAATATTGGTAGACATCCTGGAGACTAAAATCAACTTTTAAAATGTAATAGGTGATTTTAGAGACATTGGAATTAGTGATTGTCTGCTGTAGGCCTGACTTGATGCTTGTAAAAGTCTGTGGAAAGACTGATTTCAAGGTTTTGCTATTCACAGGTACCTGTTGTGTGCTCGGTCTGTTGGAGCACTTAGTTGATAGTAGGAGTTTGACAACTGACTGCATTCCCAGCAAAAGGCAGCCTCTTCCCCACAAGGCTGTGCCAATATTATTAACCAGCTGGGTGATGGTTTCAGTCAGCCTTTCCTTATGGGTGAATATCAGTAGACTGATACAGTTATGACAACAAGGATTTTTTAAGAGGTCATGCTGTAAGGGACCTTCCCAAATTCCACTCAACTTCTGCCTTTATTGTTTGGTTGTTTATTAAAATCGGGTTTACTCTTGTTGATAGATTACTTCTGAGGAAACCTGTAGCTTTTTCTAAGCTGCTTAATACTATGACAAGAGGAATAGGTCCTTAACCTTGTCTATCCAAAGAAGCTGGAATGGTTGACCTTGCATTGATTTTTCCTACCAACTGAAGTTAAACCAGTGCAAACCCCATGTGGATAGCTCTTTTATTTACAGCCTGACTGACTTTGCTTGGGCTTAAAATAGAAATGTTCACACAACCACTTCACCTTTCTCAACAAAATTAGCTTAAAACAGCACTTTGAATTCAACTAGTGCCTCTTTCCCCTACTAGTGCCTCTTTCTCCTCCGGGCAAATATGTCTAAATCTCCCCTGGTGAACATTTAAGGAGGTATTTGATCCACTGTCTTCATTTAGCCATCTAAGGAGGGCACAGCAAAAAGGCACAGTGACAGGGAGCTCCAAATTCAGCTGGGACTAGTCATAAATCTCACCCTGCATCCCAGCATCACTCCCACTCATCAAGTGGGAGTGCAGGGTCATGAGCACCAACCTGTAGCAAAGTCCTTTCTCCTGAGAGTATGTAGACACTGGGGAAGAGCATACAAGTGATTTACTCCACTTAAAGTTAAGTCTTAGTCTAACCCTGAAAAATGTATTGATATCCTTTTCTCTCTTGCCATGTCACACATGGAAAGGACATTCTTGAGCATGAGTGAGTGCATGCTTTGAATAGTTTGATCATTGGTTTATTTTGCATCACACTGGGTTTAAATTTTCCTGACTATCTCTCCAAATACTTTAAAAGTATCTTGTTCTTGCAGAGTTTTGAAGCCTCTGAACACATTTTGGTCATCATTTCACCGTTATGCACAGAATGGGTAGAGGTGGTGATTTTTATTAGCCCTACTGAGATCCTGGCTTAAGGACACAAGTGGCTGTGTTGGATCTCAACCAATGCGGCCAACGTTTAACATTGGTCTAAATTATTTCTGCAGACAAATTGTTCCAGAAAACTGGAGGCAGCCCTTCCAAAGTTTGGATCTTTCAAAGATTGTGCTCAAGTTGATCAGTTATAGACATGTTACCGGCATATATACTTGGATGCTTTCACAGTGCCCTTTAACTTCAATGATCTTGGTCATGCTGATGCCTAGATCACCTGACTAAAACCACAAGAGGAAGCAAGAGGAAGGGTTAGGGATAGGAAGCCTAGTTTTGGGATGTGGATGGGAACGTACAAGTCTCCAGGTCTCTCTCCATCCCCTTGCAGGGTGCCAGTTGCTTGCAGAGCTGCCATTCCTTGTGGCTAGGTCCTGTTCCCTGCTCAGCCCCACAGCTGATGCAGGAGCTCCCGTGATTTTGTTGTTGGCAGGTTTGGCTCAGCAGTGCTGGCCCCAGAGATAGAAATCAGTCTGTGGTCTCCCAGCTAACAGTGTGTTGGGGGAGGCAAAAGTGACAGTCTCTAAGTGCCAAGAACATGACCTTTGCTGGAACAAATGGACAAATGTTGAAGGCCAGCTATGTTTTACACCCAGTTGTGATGTTCTCCACTTCCACAAAGCAGAAACTCCAGGGAAATTCTTAAAGCTGAGTAGAGAAGGATCCTCTTTTTTAGGAGGAGAAAGAAGCATAGCCCTAGGCTGTGTGAGGCTCAAAGGCCAGCTCTGCATAAAACACACAATGGCTTTGTGTCCTTCCCTCTTACATAGTTGCTTAAAACATTGTTAAAATGCTGGTCCCCCAGGAGACTTCACACCAGGGTCCATGGGAATATTTCCTGTCATTTCTCTGTGCACACACTTCTTTTAAATACCAATATTGTGGGTTTAGGAAAGGAAATTGAGGTTGATGGAGTAATGCTAATTTATGCCAGCTGAGACTTAGCCCAGTGTCTGTTGTCTGCACACAAAAGTATTTATCAGCAAAATGCACACTGGCTAATTTTTTTTTTTTTTTACTTCTTTTTTCCCCTCTATTCTTTCCTCACTGAGAAAGTATACATGTTTTTAATAGTATGTCTGGTTTCTCTCAAATTAAGAAGCAAAAACTAAAAGATGGACACTTTGAGCACTATGATTGAAAGCTCAGTGCCTTCAGGAGTATAATGTCTTTGTTCTGAACACCATCCATGTTTGTATATTTAGAGTTTGGGCTTGGAAACAACATTTTGTGTTAACTGTGACTGTGTCAGAGGTGGTGAACATTTGTATGGACCGTCCAGGAGCACATCCTGGTAGCTGACAACATCTCTGAACAGAAATGTACTAAACCATGAGCTTTTAGAACTACAAAGCCTTCCCAAGCTGAGACCAAAAGTTCACAGCCTAAAATGAGTTGCATCAAAGCTGGTTATAACACATCAGCTGTTCTTTGGTAGCTCCCACTACCAAGGGAATAAAATGGAGTGTAATACAACAAAAAAAAAGGAATTAAATTTGCCACCAAGTAAACGTGTACACATGAGATTCCACCACAGAGCAGCTGACTTGTGATAACTGTCAGCTGAGTGTTGTTGGTTTGCTTTTTCCCTTTTCATTTTGTTTTTCCTCAAAAAAAAAAAAAGGGGGGGCAGGCTGAGCTATTTATCCTTTATTTTTATATATTTTTATTTGAATAAAAAAAATTAATGTCTCTAGAATTGACCATGTAATCTTTAGCTTAACTCTTCAGGTTTCTAAAATACTATTTCTCACCTGTGTGGTTGAGTTTTTTGTGGTATAAGTGGTTTCAAAAACTAGGCTGTTTCCATCTCTCCCTTCTCCCGGGAAATCTACATAACAAAACACATTCCAGTAACTTATTCCCACCATAACACAAGTATTGGCATGATTCAGTGATTCTGTTGCAAAAGAGCTGTGCCCTGGATTACAGAGTTGAGTTCTGAGGTGGGAAAAAAAAGCTTGCAATATGAAAGATAGAAAAGAAAATGCTTTTGAGGTGGTGATTTTACTTTTAAAAGGAATCTAAGCAGAATTTTTGCCTGTCTTAGAGAAAAGCATGTCCTTTTTAGCACTATTCATTTTTCATGGAAGAAAGGTTTCAAATTCCATCTAGGAAATTTTACACACGTATGCCCAACAGTAGAATTATGTAATTATTACTTTGTTGTTATAAGACAAACAAATCTCACTACATTTGGAGCTTAATTAGATGGCTATGAAAGTAAAAGGAAATTTCTGAGTGATTTTGTGGCTGAGTACAGTCCTACAAATCCAACATATCTTTAGGTATTCTTCCTAGGAGGGATTTAGAGCATAATCTCCTTTCTTCCAAAAGCTCCTCGATAAATACTTGAGTAGAACTAGTGCAGAACTTTCTGACCAAGCACAGTATTTAAATAGCCATGAAAATGTAACCTTAGCTCTTAAAATAATCCAGACCTCCCATTCTGCACCAGACACTAATTAGGCCACTCAAACACTGCATCCCGTTTTGTTGCAACGTTAGGTTCATTTCATATTTATGCTTTTTCTTCCTCTTTTTTACTGATGCCAACAGGACTGCCTTGTAAATGAGAAACCATTGTGTTTCTCAGAAGGAGCATCCTGTACAAATAAAACAGCAGCAGAGTAAATCACTTTATAGCATATAGTTGATTCTAAGCCTCTAAGTACTCAGCTTTCCATAGCAGCAGAGGCACAAATGGAATCAAATTAATAAATTGCAACATTTTCTTATTATGAATATCTGAATTGAGAAGTTCACCTGAGCAGATACTGTTTTGTAATTGCCTGGTATTTGCTCTTCCTTACTAGAAAGAAGGCAAAGATAAGGTTTTTATCACCCAATTTTTCATATAATAAGTGCTAGCAAACAGATGCATTTTTCAGAACAGGTGAGTTATTATTACATATTAGGATCCTGAAGGCAGTGAAGTTACATGGGTGGAAAACAGGCTGATGGTATTTGTTTAAGGCACAGTATCAGGGAGGTGTCTGTGACACTAAAGGCTGCTCTGGTGGCAGACCAGAGGAGGACTAGCAAAAGATACCTCTGCTATACCAGATGTGACTTCACTGTGACTCACCTGATAGAGAGGATATGAAGGGTTGCTCACAGTTTACAAACTGTAGGAATTATGAGCAGGATCATCCCACTTTCTCTTTCACTACCATCCATTCTTCTCAAATAATTCCTTGCATCTTAAACATCCCATTAGCACCTGGAGTAGTGGCTGATTCTTCTCAAGATTGTCTTGCAACCTTCTGAAGGTGAATGTGGAACAATTAGGTCATGTATTAAATTAACAGCAGCAGAAAGAGTGGAGTCACACTCAATGTATGTTGCAATTGACTCTGACTCTTTGGGCCAGATTCGTACCACTGGTACCACTGATAATTCCTGGTGTTTGTAAGAGGATGCTCAACAAAAACAGAGGACCTTGCAGATAGTGAATAGCTAGGTCAGCAAGTGACATAAAACCTGTTGTGGGTCAGTCGCTACTCTGATCAGAAGCCTGTGCAATTCCTGTGCATCTTTTGTTCTACCACCTTATCCCCTTAACCCAATAAGCAATGAAGGGGGAAATCAGTAAGGACAGAAGGGGTCATTGATTTCTTGACAATGTATGAGCATTCCTCTAACACAGAGCAAGAATGCTCAGTGTTGATTCCAAAAAGTGGGAAGACAGATGCAAAGACTTGCATTCATGGATTGTTAAGTCTGTGTTTGAAGAGATAAGATATCAATCAAAAAATTGATACTTGCTGTGACTCACACAATGTTAATCCTGTAACTTCATTACAGTGTTTGTTGATTTTGCAGTCTCATGTATAGAGAGAGGAAATATGCTTCAACAAATAGATCCTTCATTCAGGAAGCCTTTGTCTTGGGGAACACACAGCCAGACCCAGGAAAGACAAGTCATCAGTGCCTTGTATGTGTTTTGGTCCTTGAGATTAGCACAAAAAGAAAATAAGAATGATAAACATGACATATGGTAAACAAGAAGAAATACACAAAGAATGGTAATTATAAAGTTACATTGGCAACAGGTGACCACACTGAATGGAGAATAGCAGAAAATATTGGCTAGAATGAGTTTACAAGTGTCCCCTCCTCACTAGGGATCTTGAACATTCAAAACAAAACAAGTCCTTTAATAAATGCTTAAAGTTGGGCTTCTGCTAAATATGAAGGTCCCAAATATAAATTTATAAATGTGGCCCTGCTTAAAGGTGATTGCTATCTTGATGCCCAGTGTGTTCTTGCATCTTGCTTTATTGTGTGTTACACTTGCACAGTCACCAGGGCTCAAATGATTTGTGTTGTTTGTGAAGTGTAGACCAGACTTGTCTGATACGATTTTTTGGTTTTATGTAGTACCTCCTATGGAAGATTGTAAGGAACAAGAGCCTGTGATGGACAACAATATTTCTCTGGTGCCTTTTGAGAGACCTGCTGTTATAGAGAAGCTGACAAGCAACATGGGAAAGCGTAAAAGCTCCACCCCACAGAAGTTTGTGGGTAAGCTTGAAATACGCCTTTTTGTTATTTTTAGTGCCCAGGTACAGGTTACTTGTTATCTGGAATAGCAAAAAGAACAAGGGGAAAAGTGGCACTCTCAGAATTTGGTTGTGATTGGGAGGGACAACAATGGATATCATCAAATCACAGCAAGAAATCCTGGAAATCATCAAACATTCAGAGAATTCAGAAGTAAGATCCCAGAATTACGAAATTACTTAGAAAATCTTGAGCTTTTAACTGCACCTTAAAGCTGGTTTGATTTTCTTAGCTTTTCTCTGGTCCTTTTGAGATTTAGACTTGTCATCTTTCCTCTCCTTGTCCAACAAACAAAAACTAAGACTCTCATATAATTATCTGTCTTGATATGTATGTGTGTGTGTGTGTGTGTGTTTAAAAAAAAAAAAACAACAACAAACAACAACTATCTCAAAATTTGTAACTTGTATTAAAATCTTGAGAGTTGGCAACAACTGGTCTGATAATACCAGCACAAGGAATTATAATCACATCACTTCTGTTGGAAGAAGTTCTTCCTCCAAGTGCAGTATTCTGCACACAATGAATGTATTAACACATGAATATCAAACTGCATTAAATAATTTTTGGTTACCAAATTTAGAATCTCAGGCCCAGAATTTATGTTATGCTCTGTGTCTTGACATCTTAAAATTGTTCAGCTTGCAAGAGCAGACAGTATGGGGCATTTTATGTGGCTTGAGCTGTGTCTTAAAGCTCTTTTTACTGCTGTTGAGGTAGTGCTAAACTTCTTAGGAGGGGAGCTGGAACAGGGAATTATTTGGAGTAAGTGTATGCTGCAAGACCCTAAAGTCTTCACTCTTGTCATGGAAGGACAGTTGTACAGAACTTAAAGGTGTCATATACTCATTTTGCTTACACTGAGGACACTTAGAGAGGATCAGAGGACTGTAACCAATTAACGTAGCCATTTAGAAAAGTCATTGACCCTCAGCTAAATGCAGATTCAGATGGATTTGTTAAATCACTACTGAAGGTGGTGTTAAACTAACCCATACGGGTTTTGAATAGTAGGGGGCTAGCAGCATGCAGCAGCTCACCTGGAGGGCACTGACACAGTGACCTGGCTGCTCTGTCATCTGACCATTCCTAAATAGGCATGCTAAACCAAGGTAAGGTCAGGACCAATCCAACCCACAGGAGGAATGCTGCAAGGCATCAACATTTCCTATATTGTTATTAGTCCTTCTGAAATAAAAACTTAATTCTGAGACTGCTGTCTTTAAGAGTGATCTGAAACTAATTACTGTATAACTGATAAGAACTGGAGGATTTATACTCTGATTAAATTTACTGCTCTGACAACAGCTGGGGTTGAAGAGGGTGGAAATGGGAAAGGGCTCTCTACTGACAAGCCAAATACAGCTTTATGAGATTGTAAACATGGCTCCATGATAGCATGTTTCCCTGGTGATGTCTTAGCACATGCTCTACATTCTTGCAGCTTGTCATCAATGGTGAAATAGTTAACCATGCTGACACTTAAACTGGTGTGTCTAGACCTCAGAAACATTACTGCCTCCAAAAGAGGGGCAGTTCACACCTCTCACTTCTTTTTTACCTCTCATATTGTCCACAGACTTGAACAGAATTGTATTTGCCATACTCCTCAGAAGCTATCTTTGCAGGGGATAGCGACTTTATCCGAGGGCTGGAGAGCTTGCTCCCTTTCCTTAAATTCTAGTGTTCCATGCCTGCTCTCAAAGAAAGATCCTTTACTGGTTATAAGTATACTTCACAACTGAGGAAACCCAGGTTTTGGGTGTCATAAATTGGATCAGTTTTTGGAAGCTGTAGATTATGTTCTCTTTTTTTAGACCAGGAATGTTATTTTACTTGTCCACACAAGTGGAATGGACCGTGTGTTGTTATTGTCTTCAAAGGTAAATGTGCTGATTGGCAATCTTTACCTGAGATACATTGTAGCAGACTGTTAACCTGTGCAGTAGCATATACTACTTAGTTGTTAGATAAACCTGTTTCATCAGTAAGTGTAACAGATCATTTTGGTATTCCAGTTCTCTGGAGCTAGGAATTCAGGGGTTTGTAACATGCAGAGTTTTTACCCAGAACCAGTTGTAGGGAAAAAGTATCCTCTTTCATATCTACCGAATCTTATTTCTTTGCTTTTTCTGATCTTTCATGGCATCACAGTGTTTGGATTAAGGAACTGCAGTATCTGCTTTGCTAGTCTTCTCTGTTTCACCATGGCCTTACTTTTCTTTCCCTTTTCTCCCCAAAGACATATTGTTCAACTCTATCAGGAAGAACTTGTAATGGTTCTCTTGCTTGCAGGAAATTTTCCTGTGCATGCTGCAAGTGTGGCACTGTTCCAAAACAACTTAATGGTGTTTATGAGAAGGTCATGTAAGCATAAGCTGAAATCTTTGCATGCTACATCTATCAATGCTTTAGTGCTCTTTCTGATTAGCAGTTTCCAGGGGACACTGGTTGTCGACCACATTCTCTACTTTGGCTGAAATTTCAAGAGGAAAGGAAGCAACATACAGCAAACAGAGTTAATTTCTGAGTAGGAGACTTGGTTATATATATGCTGTCGAGGTACTAGTCTTACCAAACCTGTTGAAATGGTGGGTGCAGAAAGTATAATTTATGATGCACTGGTGTCTCAGTACTTCTTTCTGCTTCCTCTTCAATGAAGGGGGAAGCAGCCACTAGCTGAGTTGAAAGCAGACATCTTCATGCTGATTGCATGAAGCAGATTCACATATTGTCAGCTGAATGTAGTGCTTACTCTCACAGAATGGTGCTGAGGTTAAGAACTGGCAGGATACAAAAGGAAACGTTTATGTGGCTCATGATAAGACCACAGTTGTTATAGTAAGAATTAAAAATACACAGACATCTCACAACAGATGAAGATCAACAAGCTTCAGAATTAGAGCCAACTTCTAGTTAATGGAGGTCAGGAAGAACTTTGCCCAGTGGTAAATTCTGTAGCTGTTTTCTCCAAGATTTCTTGCAGCTTTCTGCCAAGTGTCCAACACTGCAGTTGCTTTACATACTTGACAAGATGGACTACAGGTATCACAGGACAGCTGTGTCTGTGTGCTTTGATCTAGCTTCAAACCTTTTGAGGTGTTTTTTTTTTTTTTAATCTTATACAATAAATGGCCACAGTGGAGAATGTTTCTTTTACTTCCCTAATGCAGGGCAAGAATAATTAGATTTCAAACATAATTTTGCATGAAAATTCAAAATGATGACTCTAATTAGTTATTTTTCAGTACAGATTTGGCTAAAGAGGAATTAAAATTGAAAACCATGTTGGACAGGTTTGTCAGTGTTTCTTCTGAGCTCTGTGTTTTATGCCTTCTCTTCCCCATGTTATTATGTTATGTTAAAATAAATTTATTTTACTTTTTTATGTCACACTCCATTTCTAAGGCTGTTACATCTTTTGAACTGGTTCATAATTAAAGGAATGAATGATTCAGGTCACTGACAATTTACATTGTACTCCATTGTCTGTGGAGTAACTAAACATTGAAGATAAAATGTATCAAAATAATGTTTGCATCATTCAGTCAAGTAGTCCATAAAGGATAGGTATTATTTCTTTATATAGTCTACTAATGACTGACTGTGTTTGTTAGCTGGGTGAGGCTCTCACCAGATCCAGTTCTTTATTCAGAGACAGGAATATTACAGGTAGCCAGAGCAGGTGACAGGAATCAACAGACTTTCCCATTTTCACATGTTTCTTCCACCATTCCAAAGACACCACATGCCTTCTAGAGCTGTCCCCCAGTCCCACTTTGGCCCCACCTGGGAAGCAGATGCTTAGTTCCAAGTGAGGCTGGAACCATGTCTTTTTATGGAGCTGTCCATCCTGACTAGCAGCAGGACAGCCAATCACAGACAGCAAGATTGCCAGCCAGAAGCACTGAAAAGAGGATGTCTGATAGCAAGAATCATCTTTAAATCATGTAAGATTACAAAGACCATCATTGTGGCACTGTTTGCTTCTTCCTTCCATGTTTTTCTCCAAATGCCTAATGTGTAACAAAGGAACTATTTTATACATTGTGCTTCCTTTCAGTAAGTGTAATGCAACCAACCATAGGGAAATGTAGTGAGGTACAAGAGCGCATGGTGTCTGAGCACAAGCATGAGAGCAGTACTGCTGAAGAGAGTAGGAACATTCCTGTGCTTCGCTTTAGACTTGCATTTAATTACCTTGCTAATCAGAGCTAAGTTCCCAAGCAAAGGAGATGCATCATCTCCAAGGATAACCTGATTGTTCCATGGGTACTATAAATTGTTTCTTCCTTTATGTGTCACTTTAAGGTAAGCTGCACCAAGTGGAATGAATTAGTGCAGTCAAAATGCTGAGTGATAGCTATGCTGAAAAGCACTAATGCTTTTTGGAAGAGTTTGGGGATTACTAATCTGTTTCTTTCTTGTAGTGGTTTACATGCACTATGTTCCTAGCAATTTTGGCAAAAGGTGATAGATTTCTGGTTTCTTTAATGCTTGGATAGCCAAACCAGTAGTATGTTGTGATTCTGTGAATTTATTAGCTTACACTGTTGAATTAAAGTCTGATTTTATGTACCAAGGCACTTAGAATCATAGACTCATAGAATCAGTCAGGGTTGGAAGGGACCACAAGGATCATCTAGTTCCAACCCCCTGCCATGGGCAGGGACACCTCACACTAGATCAGGCTTACTTAGAAGTAAGAAAGACAAAACCAGCCAATTTTTTTATCAGACTTTATAAAATCATTTTTAAAAGTTAACTCTCAATAACTACCTAACATTTGTGTGTGTGAACATATATAAGTATGTCAATTGTGTCTTACACATATAGTTAGACATATAGCCTTTTATGTTTAATAAGAAGAGTTATTCTATGAACTTGCTTTGTACTCGCACTCTAAAGCCATCACTGGGAAAGCAGTGCCACTGAGGTGAGCCCCAGTACAAGGCAGTAAATTTGTTAGCCTCAGAGGAGAGCTCTGATACATAACATGCTCTGTGTCTAGCGTAATCTAACAGCATGGTTCTGGTTTCACATATCTGTAATGCCATTGATTTAAACAGATTATTAGGATATGAGCTGGGATTCATATAGTGGTGAATCAGCCAGCTTCATCGTCATGATGCATTTATTTATCCTGTGTCAATGAAAGGTGCCTTTGCCTTTTATCAAGTGAAACCAGCAGAGCTTCATTGAATTGTGTTTCCTACCAGTTAATATGTATTTCCTAACTTGAAGCATGGGCACAGTCAGGCCCAGCAGAAGGTTCGGAGTCAGTCTGGAGGTCACTGCAGCCACATGCTTCTCCTGAAAACAAAAGGCTGTTGGTGAGGTTGCTGGTTTACCCATCTCAGGACAGAAACTTTGTAGGAGGTCAGTAAACAAGTAGACGGAGGCCAGCTTTGGCCTTCAGAATGAATTTCACCCCAAATCAGGAGTTTTCTGTCACTCCTCACCCCCTTTACAATGAATCCTTGGAGCTGATTTATATTGATTTGTCTTAAAATTTGCTCTTGTCCCTTAGGTGAAAAGCTCATGAGATTTGGCTATCCAGATATTCCCTTTGATATGAACCTAACCTATGAGAAGGAGGCTGAGCTGATGCAGTCTCACATGATGGACCAAGCCATCAACAATGCAATCACCTACCTTGGAGCTGAGGCACTTCACCCCCTGATGCAGCACACACCAAGCACAATTGCAGAGGTGGCCCCGGTCATCAGCTCAGCTTATGCTCAGGTCTATCATCCCAGCCGGATAGAAAGGCCCATTAGCAGGGAAACAGCTGACAGTCACGAGAACAACATGGATGGCCCGATCTCCCTCATCAGACCAAAGAGTCGAACCCAGGATAGAGAGGGCTCCCCCAGCAATAGCTGCCTGGATTCTACTGACTCAGAGAGCAGCCACGAAGACCGCCAGTCCTACCAAGGAAACTCTGCCTTAAATCCCAAGAGAAAGCCAAGCCCAGCTTATATGAAGGAGGATGCCAAGGCTTTGGATGCCACAAAAGCTTCTAAGGGCTCTTTAAAGGATATCTACAAGGTCATCAACGGAGAAGGGGAGCAGATTAGGGCTTTTAAGTGTGAGCACTGTCGCATCCTTTTCCTGGACCATGTCATGTACACCATCCATATGGGCTGCCACGGCTACCGGGACCCACTAGAATGCAACATCTGTGGCTACCGAAGCCAGGACCGCTATGAGTTCTCGTCGCACATAGTCCGAGGAGAGCACACATTCCACTAGGCCTTCTCATCCAAAGGGGACTTGTATGAAGTAGAACTGCACATGAAGAAATACTGCACTTACAATCCCACTTTTCCTCAGACATTGAGACACCTATTTTGTTGTTGTTGCTGTTGTTGTTGCTGTTGTTTAATTATTATAATTAACCTTATTTTTTTGTGGACCTAACCTCATTTGCTCTGCCCAGCTTAAGAATGGAAAGAAGGAAAGGAAGGGAAAAAAAGAGGGGTTTGTTGTTGCTGTCACTTTTTGGTGAGTGAGCCGTCTTGCTTTCTGTGGGAGTTGAAAGGCAGTCCATTTCTGTCTCAGTCAGCTGTACATTGTGTCCTGTTTTGGGATATTGCTCAACCCTAATAGGTGCTTAAAAGTCACAATGAGATGCCACTCATTTGCAGTTTCAGACAAATAGGTAGAAACGTTGCAGAGAAGATCCTTTTTCAAACATGTAGGTATGATACAGGGTTCCAGTGGCTGCAGAAGAGTGGGGGGAACTTTATTCTGCAGAATGAACAATTATTTTTAAAGCAAAGCAGCTAGGGATTTAGCAGCACGAATTAAAGTTGATATTCCTTTCAAAATTACTTTCCTAGGGTGAGCTTTTTTCCTGGGTTCAGTGTGTGTTGTCCCTCTAGAATGTAAAAACTTAAATAAATAAATAAATGTGTGTCTTAACACTGTACCACATTACAGAAGTTTAGTTTCATAAGTCTGAGGGCCTTCTGTGGTAAGTCTGAGGCTTTTTATTTTTATTTTCCTTAACTTATGAAGCACCTTTTTTAGAATTGTTGATTTGCTGTTACTGCATGCCTACATGTTGATTCACTGGCTTCTTAGAGACCCTCGGGAGCCTTACTTATTTCGTTGCACCCTATGTTTTAAGAAAATAGCATTTAGAAATAACATCCAAACTTGCTTCTAGGACAGGAAGTGACCTAGGAGTGGATGAGAGAGTCTGTAGTTTACTCAAGAGGTTCTGCTGCTCTTCTGAAATAATTTTGTTTTTAAAATTACGGATTTTATAATGACAAAAGTACTAGTAGCAAAGTGTTCTTTAAATATAGGTACATCTAGATATATGATTATATAAATACTTTCTCATTCTATTATCACAGTGTTAACCTCTTGGCAACAGCCTAAACTGAGACTTGCAGTTGGGAAAATGCTGGGAGCCAGATCCTTGGCCAGAATCAATCCTCCTAGCTCCATTAATTTAATGGAACTACTCCAACCACTTCAGCTGCATCAAGATACAAGCCTTGACTGTTCTTTCTCTAGTTGACCTCTTACTTGCTAATTTGCTGAACCAGTGACTTCCTTTTTGTTTCAAGTCATCAATTCTGCTCTAATTTAGCAAGTTTTGCTGGACAGCCTTTGCTCTTGGAGAGCACAGAATTCCTGCAAATGAACAGGTTGCATGTAACCTTCCTTGCTTCTTCAGATAGTGATACATGGAGATACAGGTGCTGTGGTTTGATTTGGATTTGCAGATTTCATTTTTATTCCTAATTTATTAATTTCACTGTAGGGAAAACAAATAGAGAAACAAACTCCAGAACAAGTCCCTGAACTACAGACAGATAAGAAAGAAACCCCGCCAATCCATTTTGCTTCCTTTCTTTCTCTCCCAATAAATAACAAAGTCAGTAACCACCCAGTGAGTTGCAGGTTGTATCAGTGAAAACTGAGCTTAAACCTGCGTGACAGATTGCCATTGAAACCCAACTGTTTGTACCAATCACAATTGAAATGTTGTTGTTTGGCAACAAGAGCACAGCTTGAGAATGGAAAGATCTGCATGGGTTTAACCCCCTCTAGCACATGATCTCCATGTGCTTGGTGAGACCTTTTCCAAAGTATAAAGTTACTAAAGTATAAAAGAGAGAGCAAGATCAGGCCATAATGACTTCCCATCTGCTCACTTCAATCTGCATACTTGATGCATATGCCAGTTTGCTGTTCGTTTTGAGGGTACTGGGTTTTTATTCTGCTTCTCTTCCTAGACCTGGAGCATTTGAAAGTAGGAGCTGAGTGGTATTGATTGAAATCTTTTTATGGTGACATTCTTGGCAGCTAGAACCTGTGTTTAGAAAGGATACCTGATGACTGCTTCCCAGCACTGAAATGCTATTAAGTAGGAGCTGGTAAAGTCTTGCAGTAGCCTATTAATTATAATACAATATGGAAAGAAATGTCATCTTATGTAATGTGAGAGCTATCAAGGCTGGGAATATACAGGCTTTGGAGAGACAGATTTAAAGACCTATTCCCAACATTGTTCTTAATGTCACCGGGTTCCTCCCCCTCCTTCTTTCTTCCACCTGATGTAGAGGGAACTCTGGCAAATGAACCACTGCCATCCTCCAGACCATTCTCATTTTCTTTTTTTTGGTGCAATCGAAGGAGTTTGTGCAGGAGAAGAGTATGCAGGGAGATGCTGCATCACTTTTACTCCATATGGTTGATTCTCTGCAGCTGTGAGGAGGACACAGCTTGACTTAGGAGGTGGCCAGCCAGCCATGTTCTGCATTAGAGTGTGCTTAGAAATTCATAAAAGAGGGTTGCTTTTATAACATGCCACCAACAAAAAAAAAAAAAAAAAAAAAGTGATTGTGAGGCAGGAAATGTCTTTTAAGAACAGTGTGCAAAGGGAAAAGTTCTGGGCCTGAAGTTCACTAGGCATGCTTGGGCCTCCAGAAACAGACATACCTTAGCCAGAGAAAGGGTTTCCAGCAAACCCTTTCAGTCTCTGAGGGACAACACTCTGCTCTTCCCTTTGTGGTCAGTGGAAAAAATATGGGCTATGGTTTATTGGAACAGTTAGCACTAGGGAAAAAGCGTTAAAAAGTTCTGCCTCTGTTTGGGAAAGCACCAGAATACCGGAAAGGCAGAGAATCTCTGGTGTATCCACAAGTAAGCTGACTGCAATTGTATCTGCAGTTCGTTAGTGTGCACTTTCAGTCATTGATGATTCATTGGTACCTCCTGTAGTGCATATGCTGTAGATGTTTAAAGGATCAGACAAGGGGAGGCTCAGTGGATTCGTAGCTACCTTCAGTTAAGCCCAACTTGTTCCAGTGCAAGATCTGTATATGAGCACTGCCGTGTCCTGGTGTCATAGGCACAGAGAACTGGGGAGGCAGTGGGGGGACACGCTGCTTTAGCTTCCAAAAGCTACATGTTTTGGAGAGCAAGAAGCTGAGGAGCTTCATTAATTTTTGGTATCAATGTCCTTTTCTGCACACTTGCTGAAGGTTTTCATCCTAGGGCTAGGAAAAGGAAAAGGACTAAATTCTAATTCAAGTTTTGGACTAGCATTTAATTTAGCATCCACTTTCTACTGAAAATTATTGGAGGATTTTATATAAAGCAGTTTGCCCCAATGTGGAAATGTGCAAAATAGGGCCTCTGAGATTTTAGGGATGTTTTTCATGCTTGCTCTCTGCAGGTTTCTAAGAAAAGCTCTTGAGTTTTGTCAAGTTCATTAGTCATCCACAGTGTACTAGGAATTTCAGTAGATAATCCTTGGCCTGTGGATTCATTTGTTCTAAGTATTTGATATTGGAAATCAAACCTGGCTGATTTTTATTGGACTCTTTTGAAATTCTTGGAATCCGGTTTCCAGTTAAAAACTTGCATTTGCAAATTTACAGTTGGCTTCTGAGAGCATTCCTCATTTTCATTTGAAGGGAAAAAAAAAAAAAAAGCCATTTCTGCACACATCCTTGCCAGTTAAACCCTTTTGCTTCTTTTTATATCAAACCCGGCAACTTTCTGACTCAATTTAGAGATTTACAAACCTATTAATTAACATAGAAGTGTGACTGCTTATTCTGCTTTTGGTATGATCCATGTTCTTGGAGCAAAGGGCATTATCTATATATTTGCTGTTATGGCCAATAAATTTTACAGCCACCTGTCTTTGCAGCCAGTTAGGAGTGCACATCAAAATATATAGCATTTTTCAGTAAAAAGCAGCTCTTTGCTTGGTAACTTATGGGATGAAAACAATTCTATTCTCCTTAAAAAGTTCTTCCATCTATAATGTGCTGTGAAAGGTGTCTAGGCATTAACCTCTATTGGTCTGTATTAGAGAGAAAGAATCTAAATTTGATAATTGGCCTGATTTTTTTAAATGGTAGTAGTTTCTACAATATGAGAACACAGCTCACAAAATAGCAGTGTGGAACTGATGCATAATTTCTTCCTCTTTTACAAAATACACTATTTCCAGTTTTTCGTGTTTACAAGGGCATTCCTAAATTGAGGCTGTCAGGCAAAAGAGGAAGCCAGGAATTAAACCAAACCCTTCAAAACTAGCCTTTAATAGGACATTATTACTGTTTTCTAGGTCCTGGCTTTTTCATATTTGAAAGAAGCCAGACAGCAGCAGACACTCCTTCCTCTAGAAAGAAACTTTGGGAATAAGTTGGAAAGATGCTTATTTTAGTAAGACAGTTCCTTTACTAGGTAATATTCCTTTCCTGAACTCTTCACTGTGTTTTACAATGTAATGAGGAGGGAGGGAGAAGGGAGGCTGCACTGACACCTGAGTCACCTGAACTCAATGCGGGATTTAGGAGAGATGTGTTGAAATTAGCTTTGGCACTTGAAATTTGCATCTTAGCTTGGCTTAGTATTGTTGAAAAACAAAGGTGGATGGTAGTAATGGCCTGCAGCCTAGGGCAGCTGGGGATTTTGAGAAAGTATATTTACATGTGTATATATAGGGTACCATATGATTAGATATATGCTTTATTGTATATGTGCCTTTTTCAAATGCATTTTGGAAGTTTGTGATGTCGTTCATGATATCCTACCATACCCTTTCAGAATGCACAACAAAACCCAACCCAAAGTACACATCCCTTCTCCTATGGTGCAGTGAGGCAGATCCTGCTCCCCTTCTGCACCCTCCTTGGCAGCTTGACCCAGAGAGAGTCTGAGTACTTTGCTGTGTGATTTCCTGCAGTCAGCTGGCTTTTCAGAGTGGGAAGGGCTGAAAATTACCCTAGCAAAGTGCATTCCAGTTATCCAGCCACAGCTGGTCTCAGATCTAGTCTCAACCAACACAGTGTCCCAGCGGCACAGAGACTCATTGCAAAAGCCCTACAGAGTGCCAGGGAGCCATCTCCTGCTTTCTCTCCCTCCACAGCTTTAAGCAAAGCCTACTTGAAAATGGGCTTTGTTGTGCTTTTAGATTCCCATTGAGGAACAGGTGCAGACTTTAAAGCAGCTGCTACTTGCTTCAACCTGGAAAAAGAAATCTGGCAAGTACAAAGTCCTGTGGTTTACAGGCTTGCCTTCGTACTGCTGCCACCCTAATAATAATCGATGTAGAGATGAGGCAAGCCCATCTGTAGATGTTATGGGGGGTTATTAGCTGGGACATTTTGGTGAAAAGCAGAGTGCCTGTTTCTGTACTTTCCTGGTAGGTTGGTGACCTAGTTTCAGATCTAGTTACTTACCCCGTGCAGGTGCAGCGCCTAAGCGTGCTGGCATGGGTATGGTGTGAGGCCTCCCAACAGGAAGGTGGCTAGACCAGCAGCAGCCCTGTGCCATCACCTTGACACTTCTCTGCTGGGATCTAGTCCCATGGCAGGCACAAAGACTATTTGGGAAGAGGAATTAGGAATTAGGTAGAAAAGAGGCAGAGTTTGCTTCATAGAAAATATATCCCCTTTTTTTCTATTGAGAGTCGTCCTGAAGTATTGGCCAAGGAGAACATCACTGGTTTCTAATTTAGCTTCCTACAGCCACGCCTGGAAGCATGTGATTTCTATCCTTCTCCTCCACTGAGGAGAACTCTGAAGCAAACACAGGACAGTCAGGAGGAGGTAGTGTGCTGAAGTTTTGCCATGCTGCACCCATAACAGTCCAAGATAACATAACAACTGTAACCTATTGAAATCACCTACCTTTTCAGTTGGTCTTGCAGACAAGCATTCCTTGTTCCTGTTTGCTCCCATTCTTCAGAAAGGTGGTTATTTGTATGCTTGTGTGGATTCTCGTTTGGGAGGATAGCTGCCCACCCTCTCTCCCATAAAAACTTTTCCTTTACATACAAGTCAGGGGACCTAATGAATCAGTGGACAGAAGCAACCATTTCATCAGACTTGCATTGCTGTGGTAAAACCTACTGTTATTTACTGTTATAAAAAGAAATGCTGTGATGTATTTACTAGCAGTTTGTGAAGTATTTTAACAGAGTAAATGATGACAAAGTTAATCACCTCATGTCTGGGGTGGGGCTTATACTCTGTTGGGAGAAAGGGAGAAGCTTGATAGAAAGCTTGGGCTGATGCTTCCTTCCTGCAGCAGGTATTGATTTAGGCCACAGCACTGCAGCCCAAGAAAACATTGGAGCACACGATTAGCCTCCTGCCATCCCTTTGATTAGATCTGGAAGCATAGAAGAGCTTTCCAGTTAAGCCTGTGATTATTAATTACCATTATTTGTGAGATGAGGGCCTTATTTCCTAGTTGTTGCAGCCCAGCAGCTCTGGTTAGGTCTCAGTTGTCAGCACTCAGTGGCAGGGCTCTGCGGTGAAGATGCGTTTGCTTACATTTGTGTAGTAGCCTTAATCCCTCGCGCTCGGCAGTACGTCAGCACCAGTAGCCTCCAGTCTGTATTAGCAGTCATGGGTAAAAAATATGGACACCTTCTGCAAGGCATGGTGGAGAACGTGACTCCATTATTGGAACAACAAGGCTAGCTTGCAGTAAATCAGGCCATTTAGTTTTACCTCAAGTGATATCAAACAAGAAAAGCTTCTTGAAGGGGTAGAGGTCACTGAATCCCCCACTATGCACTTACTGGGATTTGACATTGCTTACTGGAAATGGATGTTCATTCCTGAACATACTGTAACAAGGGAAGGACTTCTTGGTTATTTTTGTAGTCATTCAGATTCTGAAACTGTGATGAATTATTTGACAAATTGTCAAGTGTCCTCAGAGCTTGAACACATTCACTTCCTCTGCCATGTAGCAGTCTCCTCTGGCTTTCCGTGGGTTTCTCTTTCTCTCTCCCCCTTTTCCTTCTCTGAGCTTTAAGTCTGGGCCTGCTCTTGGGTAGCTTTGGGCTATCTAGAGAGCTGGGAGTTTGTTTTCTGGTTGTTTTTTGTTGTTGTTCTTGTTGTTCATTGGCTGTACAGTCTGTTTACATATTTTTGTACTCAAGTGTAGTTTTATATTAAAACAGGAAAAAGAAAAAAAGATAGTTGATTTGAGGAAAAAAAAATAATAATTAAGGTACATATTCTTTGTAACACTTTAAAGATCTAGGGTACCTTCCAAGATGACTCCACAGTGATGTAATTATAATACTGTATATTTGCCTTTGGTTTTAGTTGGTTTTATTTTCTGGTTGTATTTTTTTTTTCCTAAAATGTATATCTTTTTATGAGAAACTGGAAACTTTAATGCAAATGTTTAGAAAGATTTAAAATTGTAAAGTAAAAAAAAAAAAAAGTCATATAATTTTTTTTTCCTGTTGGAAGAAAATGCTTTAAAAAAAAAATTTACTACTGTTGTATTCCAGGGTGGGGGTTACCAACCCCAAGTTTGCTTCTCATTCTTCATTCTTGGATCCTGCTTTCTAAACTTGCTCACTGCAGATTTGTGTATATTAGTTTAAAAAAAAAGTCACCAACAAAACCCCCTTTTGGAGTTATTTTTCTGTTCAAGTGCAATACTTTCCCTGACATCTTATAATTGTACAGTGATTTCCTTTTTCTTTCCTCAGTCCACGCAAAACACTCTGTCTTAAATACATTCAGAAATAAGGTTCAAGTAACTGTAAATTGAGATGTGACTGACAAAAGGTGAGAAACTGTAAGTTAAGGCTAAAGCCCATACATTTGACATTGAAACACATCCAGTGTATGAATTAAGAACATATCTGTTCTTGCCTCTTCCTTCCTTTTCTAATTGCAGCTTTTTTTTTTTTTTTAAGAAAAGCACTTAATATTGATGTTTATTGAAAATAATAGTAAAAAAAATAATAAAAAGATCTCTTGGTCTGATCCAAAATTCACTCAGTGGAGACTCTTGTTGGCTTTGATGGATTTTGGATTAGGCCTAATCTCTTAGACAGGGCAAAACTGCCATTTACTCTAATGGGAGAGATTTGCCTGTGTAAGAATTACAGGACTCATGTCCTTTATCTACCTGAGAGACCAGAGAAGCTTCTGTAGAGTTGTCCTTGTCTTATATAAGTTTAGATGGGACTTGTTTTACATATCATACATATTTATATATAGTGTATTTTTAATGCCTTTTATCCCCCCTCCCCCCCCCAGTAGACTGAAGCCGCTGTTCTGTAAATATGTATTTAGGTACATAAGAAAAAAATATATCCCATTGAGATTTCTTTGAAAGGCAGTTACTGCGCATGCACAGTAGCCACTTTTGTCTTTTAAATTTGTATTAGAGATATTTCTTTTTAATAATTACAAAGTCAAGGAGACTGTATCCTGTTCTGATTGGTTGCCAAAATTATTTCCCAGACTCTTGGATTTGAGTTCAAGAAGAAAAATGCGTTTGGTGGGTGACTGTCATGGTTACCCACGAGTTCATGCTTCTAGGGCCAAATTCTGGTAACCTCACATAGATTGTTCAAATCCTCCTGCAAACAGGGACTGCACTGAGGCAGTGGGATCATAGCAAAGCATGCACCATTTCATGAACATTAATTTCAGGCTATCAAGTCTGACCCATTTGTCACAGCATCTTCCCTGACCCACACAGAGTTGCACTCAGCTCTCTTTAGTGCTGTTTTCCTGAAGCAAGCCAGGTGAGTAACCTGGCAAATGACCACTTTTCTCACAGATTACAGTTTTTTCCTTCTGTGACAGATGTTCTGAGTGCAAATAGAGGAATCTTTTCCATAAAAAAAAAAAAAAGTTAAAAATAATAATAATAAATTGGAGTTTATTCCGAAAGCCAGTGAAGACACTGGGAATTGTCCCATTGGTTTATGTGGTCATTGAAACGTGCCCTTTGAAAAGGAGTTCAGAAATGACCACTGTGACAGTGGTGCATGTGAGCAACCCTAATGTAAACCTGTATCCCCCTGCTAAAAAAAGCTTTGCCGCTATAGGCTGAACAATGGGACTTCTTGTTATTATTTTCCTTTTCCTTCTTAATATACATGCATACATATGGTTCCACATCTGTATGTGTGTACTCTGTACCTGTGTGAGTGTTGTACAGCCATGTGAGAGTGTGAGTCTGTATGTGTGTATAAATAAAAGACGCTGCAGAAACTTTGTAATACTTTGTGAAAAGGATTATATTATAAAGGTTTGTACTGTCTTGAGTGCACAGCTACTGGAATAAATGTAGGGAATCTCAGGAACAAGCATATAATTTGTCCAAGAATTATTTCTTCTCAGAAGTGTAAGTGCAGTTTTTAATTCTGTATATTATTTAATATTTTACCAATAAAAATAAACTTCTGACATGAAAGGGTTTTCTATTCAAGCTTTCTGGAAATGTTGGTGAATGCATACACTTTTGTCTCTTGCAGCAGGCAATACACGTGGCAATTTGGCACCTCACAGGAATCACATTTCTTCTACCTGATAACAGATGCTCTTAATTAACTAGAGAGAATGAATGTGTTATGAGTTGGGGTTGTGAGTATGGGTTATGAGGCTGGCAAATTGGGTGCAGATCCACTTTTAATATTCATTGAAGCTAATGACATTCTTTTCATCAGCTTCAGCATGAGCTAAGGAAATATTCCCCCTAAGGTCCTAATATGTAAAATGGTGACATCAGTCACCTGCCACTTGGTCTACCATAAGGAGAAGCCCAACTTTCTGGAAATCACTCAGACCATATAAACAGTTCCTTCTGAACCCTTCCCTCAGCATTGTTTTTTGGCTGAGTTCCACTCTGTTGTATCCAGAGGTGATCTTTCCCAGTAGGTATTTATTGGGTAGTTCACATCACTGAACTTGTTCGTTCTTTCGTAATGTAGCTATCAATCTGGTAGCGTTCACAGTACAATCTCTTTAGAATAAAAGGAAGATCTCATGAAGCTTCGTAAGTTGTTTGTTGTTTGTTTTAAGAATCTCTTGTAAATTCTCGGTTACAGATTAACTAGCCTCTCCCCATAATAAAAGTGTTCATCTTTGACGTGAGAATGGAAACTCCTTAAGATATCATCTAAATAAAACTTAATCTTCCTTTAAGTCCTGTTTGATGTGTTGTCTCCAAGGAATGCTTCTGCCTAAAGAGCAGAGTTTCCTTCATTTTCTTTTACTCAGGATTGCCAGACTCCTGGTTTGCTTTGGAAAGGCCCAGGATTCAGCTATTGGGACGGTCCAAATGTTTAGTGCATGAAGGAGAAATCACCTTGTGCCATTGTCAGACAAAAATGACTGGACTCAAAGGTCCTGTCCCAAAATGTACTGGAGATTATGATGGTGTTTTCATTGACTTCTAATAAGGGTCTGAAAATGCAGGGAGAGCTTGCAGGTGCAAACTGGATAACTGATAATCATTCAGGCTGCTGAGTCAGTTGGAGGAGGGAGATTCTGTGCATGGCCTCATGCTATTAGGGAAGAGAGTATTAGAAATCTCCTGGCAGTGAGTCAGGGCCAATGTGATGTTTGTGCTTGTTGAAATGTCTGGGCGACAGTCACACCATGATGTGCCATCACCTTTTTCTCTAGATTGCCTTGTCAGCAGTTGTGAGCAAAGGGCAGGTTGGCCTCACCCATTCAATTATCTAGGCCACAGGGAATTGGATCCAATCCTTCCTCTGCTCACATTTGCTGGGAAACTCTTAACTCTATTGAAAATAGCATTTTTCTGCTTTATAGCAAGAGAGGTTTAAGAATTACTCCAGCAACCAGTGTCTGCATATACTGTTACTGAGTCTTGATTTGGTCTTTGGGAGGCAACTGGTTTAAAAATATTTCTTCATTTTGTCTGTTACTGGACCAAAAACTGTAATCACAGCAGGTCTTTTAAACTGTACCATCACTGTTCATATTGCTCAACTGGGCTGATCATCTGGGCTTACTTTAGTAGCCAGGTAAGTGATGTATTTCTGACCTTGGCATTAAACTGGAATTCCCTGTGTCACCAGCAGGCCATGACAGCACAAGTGAATTCTGAGCAGTGTGTTCTGACAAGTGCTTTACCAAAACCACTATTATTTTTCCCAGTTAATAAACATTGTCAGTTCCTGGCTTTTGCTTCTGTAGTGCTAGCATTCCTATTTTTATGCAGTACTTTGAAGAAATTACCAAAATTTCATCTGAGGGTGATGTCCTTCGATGAATCATTTCCCACCAAGACAGTACAGACTGTGTTAACAGAACTGTCTTAATGGGAGTTGATGGCTGTCCCTCAAAATGGTGAAACTCACAACAATTGAGGGACTAAAAATTTTTGCTTGGATTGCAGTTTGAACATGCTTGATTTTATTTTTTTTCTTTTTAGTGAACTCTACTGTAGTTAGGCCTCAATAAACTCAGCTTTACCTTATTGCCCTTCAGTGCTTATTTTCATCTTTTCTTGCTGCATTGTATAAGCATGTCATAATTTCCAGTGTGCAATTATCAGTGCTTATGTTTGTTGTTGGTTTTTTTTTCACAGCAGAGTACCTTAGGAGCCATAATGACTTCTGGATTCAATGAAATATGAGTTGAAGGGATTACTGTTAAGTACTCAGGTCGCTTAAAATTTAAGTATAAGAATGAAAGCCCTTTTCAAAGGAATATACTTGTGAAACAGTCTCTGTATGTCCTATTAATTCCCAGTACAGAGATTAGGGATGGAGTTCCAGAATACACATTTTGCAGGGATTTCTATCAGTGGAGAAACCGATCCCTTCTAATGAGACTATATAAATGCTCAATATTATCTCATTATTTTTCATTAATCCACACACACCAGCCCGCCTCCACACACTGTAATTCCATGTTACCACCCATGTTCACATTAAAATAGGAACAGATTATTCAAGACTCCCACACAAATCGTGAACCTCTATCCCTTCTGATCTGTCACTGGCTGCCCCTGGGACAGAGGAACCTCTCCTGAAGGCAGGAAGAAGTCTTTAACCCTGGCAACCTGGCCCTTTGGAGCTGAATGCCTATTTTTATTCCTGTTGCCTCCAACATCTGAGCCCAGATGAAACTACCCTGTCAAAACTGATTTTTAACAGAAAATTGCTTTTCAATGAATCCATTCTCTATGGAAAGTGTCTGGTTTTCATAGATTTGGGAGGATTTGGGGATTTTTTTCCTCAATAAGAAAGCCTGAAGCTCTAAACCCTCTGAAGATTTCTGGGTTATTTTGTTTGGTTTCAAGAGGAAATACTTTCCTGCCCTCAACTCTTGTTTTCATATCAGTTCAAATAATATCAAGACACTCTTTGCTGCTCTTTCCCATTATTTTTGTTACTTTTCCTGTTTCAGGCTGCCCGTGTGTAGTTTATAGGGTGTGGTGAGGAATGTAAATTATTATTTTCGTGTAGGTGTGGTAGCTATTCAGTTGTAAATCCTGTTTTCAATCCTTCTGACTATTTTATTTGTGATGTGTAATATTGATCTGTCTTCAGGGCAGAGAACGTTGCAATCTATCAAGAGCAGGGACTTTTATTCCTTGCTAAAATAAAGCATTCAAAGTGCTCCCAGAAATCTCTGAGATGGAAAAAAAGAGATCTTGCTTGAAGCCTTTCTCGTTTTTTTCTTTTTTTCTCTCCTTTGAAATGAGTAGAGGAATTTGTTTCTGTGGTTGATATGTTTTTATCAGTTAGTTGCAAAATCTGACCAACCTCCCTTTTCAAATTCATCTCCCATGATAGCCTGCCACTGGCTGTCTCTTGACTTTGAAAAAAAAAAAAAAAAAAAACAAGTTTAAAGGTTTGCCTCTGAATGTGATTCATGACAGTGAAGAAAAAGGACTATTCTACAAAAGAGAGCTCCACAATTGCTGTTGGACTCAAGTAAAGCTGTCAAACTGTTTTCAGTTCCATGTGAGCTGCAGCAGACATGTGCCTGAAACACAGTTGTATTTTCACCCAAGCTCTGAAGAAGCATTTTGGCAGCATCCTGTCAGGGGTACCACAGGTTCTCTGGCTCCCCAAAATCCTTTTCTGAACCAGTCCCATGTTAGGACTGCTGTTTAAGGTGTGAAGGGGGTACATCACAAGTAGGAACAGATTCTCAGCTGCTACAAATCTGGGTGGCCTGAGCAGCCTTACTGCAGCTAAGCTGATTTACCCAGTTTCTCTGTGAGGTACAGGAGTTGTCTCTGAGGTCTCTCTGCTGTGTGTGCTCTTATGGGCATGATCTCCTCTGTGCAAATCCTCTTTAACATCACTGTTCTGATGACAGTCATTGTAACCACCAAAACAGGTGATTTTGAGACAGCATCTGCCTGTGCTAGTGCAACTTAGCTTCTAGTTGTCAGTTCAGTCTGTACCTTATTTACAGATAAATCCAGATATCTAGGAGTACAGTTATTGCAGATTTTATAATTTTATTTTTCATGGTTAGAATCGTAGAATGGTAGAGCTTGGAAGGGACCTCTGGACATCACCTAGTCCAGCCCTCATGCCAAAGCAGGATCATCTAGATCAGGCCATGTAGGAACATGTCCAGGCAGGTTTTTGAAAGTCTAGTCTAGAGAAGCAGACTCCACAACCTCTCCAAGCAACCTGTTTCAGTGCTCTATCACCTTCACAGTAAAGAAGTTAGTTTGAGTCATTTAGACTCCTTGTGCCTGAGGTAGTGGCTAGTATCAGTCACTGATCTCCATGAAAACTCAAGATTAGGTGCTGCATACTCAGAACTGATGGCTACAGGTGACTGTTATAGCCAGCAGAAGTGTGGGATAGTTGTCCTTGGATACCTGTGTATATTGTTATCTGTCGAAGAAATGTTTTGATAGTTGACCTGAAAACAACCCAAGTTCTACCAGCCTGAAAAGCTTCTCCTTTGACTGAAGTGGCAGAAATGTGTAGTGTTTGGGTGATGGCTGTGTTTCCCTAGCAGTGAAATGTGCAGTTTGGATGCCTGCAGTACATCCTGAGAGTTAAGTTTTTGCTCTGTGGTCATCATAAGACACTGAAAGTGCTTTTTCTTGGGATATTTTTTTTTCTTTCTTTCTTTAGTTGAATGTTCTATTTGCCTTGAAATTTCCTCCTCTCTTCCAGTAAGAAAGCAGAAGCTGTTAGTAGACCTTAGAACACAGCAAAGTTTATGTCAGTCCAGATTGATACTAAGTATTTGCATTGTCTTAGTTCTTAGAAACCCTTCAGAGCTAGGTGGTGTCTAGCATGGAGGAAAAGTAGGCCCTAGCTACCTCTAATGGGGTTATCATCTAATTATAAAAAGAAACCAAGGTTCTTCTCATTTTCAGAATTCCAAAGATATTTTGGTAATGCTGTTCTGACTCCTTTATTTGTCAGAGCATGGATACTAGACTTGGAGACAGTATTCTGGCAACTGTCCCTCTAACATTTTGCTACTTCTCAAGACTGTTCCCGATGTATTTATGTGTGGATATATACAGAAAGCTATAGCCTTGTGGTCCAGTGAAGGGCTTTTTAGTATTTGTGGAGCAATGAGCCGTGCTCACCATTATTCATTGCACTTTTACTCTGTGCTTAGCTAACTTCTAGGCTTTGGCTGAATCACTGCTTTTCAGAATACAACATCCCTCCTTATAAATGCAACTAGCCTTGTAGCTCCTTGGTGTCTGATCTGAAGCTGAGATGTACTAAGACACATTGGTCAAATGAGTCCAGTTACCCAACAGATCCAGATGGCTCTGGATAACTGACATCCTAGCCTTTATCACGCTCTCACAGATCTGCCGCATCCGTGAATATTACTGGCTCTATTTATCTGGGGGTTTGTCAGATCTTTTGATAAGATATTAAATGGTCTGTGGTAAGATCCTGCTAGAAACACTGCAGCTGGATGATGTCCTGTTCACTGTTCCTACTGAAAACTTTCCAGTACATAGGTGGGCTGTGGTCCGTTTAATATGTGAGCCTTGATTTTTTTGTTTTGTTTTGGTTTGGTTTTTTCTCCAGAGAGATAACAGTATCAATAGGACACCATTTTTATGCTGGTCATATCTGCCAGAAAGTTTTTTAGATTAAGCTGGCGTGATGCACCCAGTACAAGACACTCCAACTGCTCTTAGGAAACACCTTTATGTAACAGATGAAAGTTGAGAGGCTTTCTGCCTTTGGTATAGGCTCAGTTATAAAAGAAATCTTGATCTCGTAAGGAAGGAATGGTTTTGAAGACAATGTCACTAGCCAATTCATTCAGCCTCATGTGAAATCACCAATATTTTAGTGACCTCTGGGTCTCCCATCCTGCCAAATGCAGATGACTGCAATACTGCCCACATACTTAGTTTCAGCACCTGTATTGCTTCATTGCTGATACTTCTTTGAGGCCCAGGCTATTAATAGGATCTGTGCACATCTAAGGCTGTATAAGCCATGGATAACAATTTTGTCTTTAGTCGTTTGTCCTATCCCTCTACCAATCTTACAACTACTGGAATCCCTAACCTGATTTTTCTTTTTAGGGGAAAATGATGATGGAAGAGGCCAAATGGTGATTTTATAGCACAGTAGTTCTTCCACTGCTGCTCTCTCAGGGTACCCTCTAATTCATCATTCTTGGTGCCTTTGCACCACTGCTACATCTCACGGCACACTGGAATGAAAAGAAGGTTTAGTGTAAAGTATCATGCATCTGTCTTGGGAGCTATTTAGGCAGGGGTATTCCACAACAGCTATTTTGGGCTATTTCCTCACATAAAGAAGCTCTAGTGCTTATCTCGATGGAACAAAAGTCAGGCCTGTTCTTCTAGATAAAATGCTTTCCCCTCCAACTGCCTGATGGCTTATCTCTGGTCTTGCAGCATCACTTGTAACCCTTCTCCTGACCCACTTAACTTACTGCTTCTAGCAGAGCTGGGGTGGGGGCAGGGAAACCAGATTAATGAATAATATTCATGCTCCATGCTAACATAATTAGGAGAGAAATCTCTATTCTTAATCAGCCGATAAATTATCTATGGGCAAAGCTTTAAGAATATATTTCTGGTGCATTTAATTCATATAAATTATTGAGGTTTAAGTATTCCTAAGAATCTCCTAACAAAGAAAGGAACTTTATAGTATAATTTGACACTTGTTACCTTGTTTTCTTTGCCTGTTAAAACAAACAAACAAACAAACAAAAAATCCCCAACACAACTGTGTTATCTCTTTTCGATATCCAAAGCAATTTCAGTGAAAGCAATGTTTTAGCAATCCACTAGTGCTCACCTTTGGAGCCTCCAAAAATAGATAAGGACTGAATATAGGTAGTCAAGGTAGTGAATGTGTTGTCTCTTAAATTTCAGGTTTAGCCTCGCAGCAGGTACAGCCAATGCAATCTTGTGTGTTAATTTATTTGGAATTAAGATGATACTTTTAAGCCATTTTCTAGTGAATGATTATCTGTCAAAATGGCTTTATCTGCTGGAGCTGATTGGTCTTAATTTTGATAGTTTCCTGGAGAGTCACCATGTGTATAGTTAAGCAGAATTTGGTCTTGTTTCCTATTTTGAATATTAGGTTCTGTGAATGCCTCTGTTCTACAGTGTGACAAGAAATGCTCAGGAAATGCTCTTCTCCCTGAATCTGTGTGTAAACAAATCCATCATTGTGACAGAGATGATCCTGTTCTTACCTTGCCACTGGATGGTTTGGCAAAAAAAAAAAAAAAGATAATAATTCTGGCAGTTGTGAATAGGACAGTTGGGACTCTAGACCTTCCAGGATAGACTGTCAGAGAGAGAACTATGGACACTGTCATAGAAGACATGGTTGTAAAGTGGGACTAAAATAAGAGTTTTCCTCTTCAACCTAAAATCAGTTTAAGAGACTGGTCAGACTGTTGCCAAGGTGCCAGTGACAAGAGACTTGGTTGACTTTATAGTTTCAGCTGCAAGGAGAGGAGAGAAGGGAGGTAATCATGCACATCCAACTAGTAAGGGTTGTCGGATTCTGCTTTTGGGAAATGGCAAAACAAGTGAGCAAATCAGTTGATGGCTGTCTTCACATGGCACATAGCCTTTTGCTTTCTTGAATTTACCTTCATTACTTCCATTGATCATATGAAGTGTCACTGTTACACTCAGTGCTTCTCAAGCACAATCATCTTTGATTTTATTTTTTTTCCCATGCATTCATCCATAGGTGGCGAGGAAGAATGTAACTTGCTTTCCTTAGCCAATGTGGAGCTATCTCACTGTGCTGGCATATGGAGTTGCAGCTGTGTGTCACAGATCTTTTTCTTGCCACCTCCCGTGTTCTTAGTATTCTGTCTCACTTTAAAATCAGTTCATTGCTAATCACTTACTCCACCCAGGTGATACACATGTTGTTCTACTCACAAGGCACCACTTGATACTTCATTTGGGGAGCTTGGCAAGAGGGAAAAACAAAACCTGGCAGTTGCCAGTGAACCACTCTAATTAATATATCCCATATGTGACATTTAATTTAAACAATATTAATAATGAATGTAGCTCTTTGGTCAGAGCATTGTCTCTCCATACATTGAAACATCACTTTGTTTATACAAGGCAGCAGAAAGAGGAAAGGAGTCAAGTCGTCCTCTCTGAGTTTGTACAGGGTGCAGCACTGCCAGTTCTTGCTGGTCAACTGGGGCACTTTGGCATTAGCACTGTGCAAATGATAGTTACATTAAAGAGTAGCCATTTTCTCTGTGTCATTGCCAAAGTCACTTTTTGTAGCTGAGTGAGGATGGAGTTTTCTGAATCACAGAACAGCTGAGCATGGCAGGGACTTTGAAAGGTCATCTGCTCCGACAACCTTTCAAGCAGGGTAAGCTAAACAGAAGGTTGCCTAGGGCAGTGTCCAGCTGGATTTTGAGTATCTCCAACCATGGAGTTGCTGCACCCTCACAGTTACAGATGTGTTTTTCTTGTGCAAAGATCATGGCAGTGTTGGGAAACAGGACGCCTGCATGGAGCAAGGCTCCCCAGGCTGTTGCGTGCACCGGATGGATAAGATCAGGGCAGAGCTCCTTTTTCAGTTGGTGCAACTTGCTGGGCTCTGCTCCCTGCTTGCAGCACGTGTAGTGATGAGGAGCCCCCTTATCTACTGGCCCTGAGCAAAGAAGCCTCAAACCACAGCTGGGAACATTTTGAAACAGATTTTTGTCACCCCAGAGGAAATATCAAAGGGGAATAACAGGCCCTTGTAGCTGTAAACCAGCGATGACAAGATAAAGTCACCCAACTTATCCTTCGTATGTCTCAGTGCGACAGTGACTAATTTTAATCCCTTTATTTCAGGGGAGAAGGAACAGGGACGTTTCTCTTCCTCAACTCTTCTCACTATTTTGTTTCCTAATGTGTGTGTACACCTGTATTTAAATGTGTATTTAGATATGTAGGAGGTGTGGGGGGTTGTAAGAGCATGCAGAAAAATGCAGGTCAAAAGAAGGATTTCTACTGTGTTGTGTTTGTCATCTTGGGTACCAACAATTGCCCAGAGACAGGGCACTGAAGGCTTTGCTGGACTTGTTTGATGTGTGACCTCAAGCCAAATTTATAGAACTAAATTTTTACCTCAAGGCAGTCCCTTTCTCTGCTCAACAGATGCCTTATGCTTGCAGGGGGCTTCTAGGAAAATGTCAACAATGGAAGATGTCCAGAGAAGTCAAAGTGTGGTTCAAGAAGGGGTCTTCAGAAGATGAGTTCATCTGGTGATCATCATCAGATAATAGGTAGTTTTCACCGCTGTCCTTGTTAAAATAATGGACCAAGTATTAAATCTCTGTGGAGAAGTGAGAGAACGGAAGCCAGAAAATCACTGGCAGTTAGAGTGGAATCCTATAAGCGGCTGCAATATTCAAAGTAAAATTGATTCACTTTATTTATTCCCGAATAAGCACCAGAATCAGTATGAACCATTACTAATAGAATTCATAAATTTATCTCAATTTAGACTAGCTTAAAATCTGTTTCAAAAGAGAACCCAATGCAGGCTCTTGGAAAGCATCTTAATACACCGATGCATGAAATACTGCTGTCAGATACATTCAGATTATCCCAGATAAGGCTTTTATAACAGAGAATGAAAGCAGGCACCAGAGATATAAAAACAAAGAAACTGTTAGTGCTGATTTCTTGGGAAATGTCAAAAAGGGTGATGTGAGAAGTGGTGGCATTTGAGTCCCACCACCAGCTAATATTTGTATTGCTACTGTTTGCCCTACGCTTCTGCAGCAGTAAGAGAGAACGCTCAGTCCCCAGCAATGCCAAATAATATTATTTAACTTTTTGAATTTTACCAATGTATGAGAGGTATGGCTTGTTTTTTTTCAAAGCTTAGTCATCTCCAGTACACCTGGCACCACTTCTGTTTTGAAGAAGGTGGTATCGTTCCCCACGCTGTAATGACTTCTGAATTCTTTGAAACCTGGTTGCAGAGTAGTCTGATTTTTAGTGTTTCCTAAGGTGACTTGGTGTCGGTGCCTGTTTCTTCCCGGTTAACAATGTCTGCCACCCAAAACAGAGATGAACTTAATGTGAAAGCCAACCAAAAGCTGGACTCATGAAAAGATCAAATATATTATTAAGCATTAAAATTCTGAGAATTCCCCTGTTGTGTAGGAAATTGTCACAAGAAGAGGAAACAGTGCAGCATGAACGATCTCTCATGATAAAGATCTGGTGAGCGGAGGAAGTGGAGCATGTGTGATGATTCCTGTTACAGGACGTGGCCCTCCTCCTCCTCGCCATCAGGTAGTCTGCTCAGGGCTTTGGCTGAAATGTGCTGGAATTTGGTTAAACTCAGAAATAATTTTACCTTTTTTGCTTGTTTCATCAAGTGAATGGAAACCTTTGTTTTTGTAGCTACAGTAAGGCATTTGAGGCTGAGGCTGTTCAATTCCAGTGAAGCCCCCAGTGCTCCTCAGACCTGTCCTGGGAGGAATCCGTACCATGTCTCTCCAGGATCACCATCTGTACCATACCTCTTGTGTAACTCAAACATCTATTTTCTGAGACCTGGCATGGGAACTACTAGCACTGTCCTATTTTGGCACCAAACAGGTAGGTACTCAGTTGCCAGGGCAGGTGACAAGTAAGGCTGCAAACAAAGATTCTGTTGAAGCTCTTCTTGTGGAAAACTCTAAAAGTTCTAAAGCCACTGCTCTTATTGTAAGGCTTGAATGGGTTCGTGGTATTTGGACACATCATCTAAGGGATGATAAAAGTTAGTTAAATGACCTCAAATATAAAGACATAAACTATTATTCCTGTTACTCAGTGCAGTCTGCTGTGTAGCTCTGCTATGCAGGCTTGGGTTTTGTGCCACTTCATGATTCGCTTCTGCTTTTACCCACAGGCTAACCTAGAGATCAAGACAAGGGTGACAGAGGTCTATCTATGTCCATCTGTACCATAGCTGTAATTCATACAGTAATGTACAGATGCTGAGTCTCAGAGGGTGGACTGTGATCATATGACCTCTGAAGGTACCATCCTCTTCAGAGGCACTGGCTAGATTTGACCTGGGCTCATAGATGCATAGACAGCTGAATTTCTTCCTCTGATAAGGACACCAACCAGGTTACAAGCAGGATGGTTTTCCCCAAGCCAGCAGTTGTTGGGTTGTCTACTGTGGGTTTAAGCGCTGATGAATTGCAAATCAGCAGTGGGACATCTGTGTTTCTTTTTGGGGGGGGGTTAGCCCCTACACAGGCATGAGAAAGTAAATTAAGGAGAGGAGGAAAATGGTCAATTTTTGTATAGCTCACAAAGCAGCCATCAGTGATTTATAACTGAGCTGCTCATGGAGACTGGGTGAGGTTTGCTAACTCATTGGGGGATGAGGAGAAATGATGGCATGGCAATGTGTCATGAAAGGCATTGGGCAAAGCAAAGACCAAGTGGAAAAACCTGGACAGGAATCACCTCATCTGTTGCATTTGGAAAATATTGGTTTATGCACAGAGATGCAGGCACCAGCCAGGAGCCCATCTTGGTTTTAGGGGAGTTTTGACATGAATAAGGTCATTCTAAAACTTGACTGGCAAAAAATACAAAAGGTGGAAAAAGTGAATCCACCACCTTCCCTCCCTGCACAAGTTTTTACCTAGCTCCAATAATAAAATAGAAACGAGGAAACATAGAGCTTAAAAAGGAGCTTAGGAGACCAAGCAGTCACCACCCAGAGACAAGAGCCAGTTTAACTCCCACAATTAAAAAAAAAAAATCAGGATAATATTTATTGCAGTATGTCTGCTGGGGAGATTTATTGTGCAAGGGGAACGAGGCCCATCTTCATCCTGCACCTGCTCAGGCCACCTTGGCAGGTGGAGACAGCAAATCCTGGCAGCATGTGGTTGATCTCCCCAGTGCCCTGAAGGGTGCTCCAGTCCTGTGGTTTCCCCATCACACCCCAGCAAACATCGCTGCTGCAGGCCAAAAGGGATGAAATCACCTGCCTGGCCTCTAGGAGCTGGGCTGCAAAAGGACTGGGATTACAGAAATCGGGACTTTCAGGTGCTGTCTTGCTGATTATTCAGCATGCATCAAAATAACAAGAAAAATAATTTTGCAGGTTGTATCAGTATAGTCTGTGCTTGGCTTTAACTGATGCTTTATACCCCTGCATCTGTGGGGGCAGAAATGTGCAGCATTTGTAAAGGCCTGGGCATTTAAAAAAATGTTCTCATCCCATTCACCACAGAAAGAAGAAAAAAATCTGAACAAATGCCTAATTGATGCCTATTGTTTTGCATCCTTCCAGGCTTTTTTTTCTCCTTGCTGCTGGCTACCTAGTGATTTCCCCACCTTTGGAGCTGCTACTGAAAAGGCAGAAAGGAAAACGAAACTCTGGTGATGCAGTGTTTTCCAGTTACATCTACACTTTAGTGCAAGGAGATGACAAGGGAAAAGTCAAATCCAACCCTGAGATATTTCAGATCTCTAAATAAAATTCTAACCCCACTGCATACACTTTAGGGCAGAACCTGTCTTGCCGTGTGTGTGGATAGCAAAAATACAATACTTTTATTCATCATACTATGGGAACTCCTTACATTACGCTGTCCTACTCGTCAAGCAGCTGGTTTTAACATCCATGTGATTTACCTTCCAAAAAATAATAAATAACAATCTTTCCAAAAACAAAGAGTTTCTTTTTACCTCCTTCAGATACCTTTTGGCAAGGGCCTGTTTTCAGTCAATAACCTGCCTCTGGTTTCAGGTGGCAGCTTGTCAGGCAGGATTTTAGCTGCTTTGCCTTTTTTTTTTTTCTTTTTTTTTTTCTTTTTTTTTTTTTCCTCATGGATGAATGATTGGCTTAATTCAGGAATTCTAAAATTATTATTATTCTCTCTGAGCATGAGAAACACACCTGTAATTTCTCACGGAATATGCTTTGTGGCAGAAAAATTGCGTTCCCTCCCGTGCCGATGCGTGGAATGTATCCTTATGTAAAGAGCAGCTTGGCTCATCTGTTTATTGCTCCATCAGCCCGGCTTGTAAACGCTCGGCATGTTTGTTTGTGTGTGCTGGTGGTTAATGCTCATTAAGCCGAGAGACTAATAGCACTGCCTGGAGCCAAGCAAAGTGGAAGGCAGTTGCCTTATGAATTTCCCCAGCTTGATTTGGCAAGCACAGGCGGTTCGTAACCTGCGGCACCCGTGCTGCTCCTCTTGCCAGCGTCGGCTGTGCACGCTTGTGCCAGAGCCTGGGATGGCTTTATGAATGGAGTCTCCCTGTACAAGTGGTGCTGATGACTGATGTGGGATGAGGGACAGTGATGGAGCCATCCTAGCAGTCCCATTCATAGAATCATAGAATTATTTTGGTTGGAAAAGACCTCTAAGGTCATCGAGCCCAGCTGTCATTCTAATACCACCGTGGCCATTAAACCATGTCCCAGAGTGCCATGTCTACATGGTCTTTTAACATCTTCAGGGACAGTGTCTCTACCACCTTCCTGGGCAACCTATTCCAATGCCTGACCACCCTTTCAGTAATGGTTTTTCCTGATACCTGATCTAGACCTTCCCTGACACAATTTCAGGCCATTTCCTGTCTTTCTGTCACTTGATACAAGGGAGAAGAAACCAATCCCCCCCTCACTGCAACCTAATTTCAGGTAATTGTGGAGGGCAATAAGGTCTACCCTCAGCTTCATCCAGATTAAACAATCCCAGTTCCAGTCACAAGACTTGTTGCCAGACTCTTCACCAGTTTGGCTGCCCTTCTCTGGACACACTCCAGCACCTCAGTGTTCCTGTAGTGAGTGGCCCAAAACTGAACACGTTACTTGAAGTGTGGCCTCACCATTGCTGAGTATAGGGGAACAATCCCTTCCGTACTCCTTCTGGCCACACTATTCCTGATACAGGCCAGAATGCTGTTGGCCTTCTTGGCCACCTGGGCACACTGCTAGCTCATGTTCAGCCAGTTGTCAACCAATATCCTCAGGTCCTCTTTTGCCTGGCAGCTTTGCCACCTAGGTTTCTTCTGTTTGCCAGGCTGTGGTCCCCTCTGCTGTTCTCTGCTCTTTCCAGGCATCCTCTGCTTAATTTTCCTCAGGCTTTTCTGGCTAATTTCTCCCCCAGCTTCTTCTGCACTCATAGGTATTATCTAAGTGTGACAGCAAATGGGAAACTGAGGCATCTGTCTATAGTGTGGCTTGTGAAATCTGTCAAGAAGAGCATAGTGCTGAGAACTAGTGTAGTGCTGTGAGAAAATACCACCAGGCTGACAAGTCAGAGGAAGATGAAGGTGCTGATAACTCTATTCTTTCCAGGTGGGAGTGATGGGCCAAGGTTGAAAAATCTGACATAGCACATAGCACCAAGGGCATTATGGGTTTCCCCAACCTGCTGGCATCCCTTGCACTTACAGAATATGCTCAGTCTAGGAAGAAAGATGAGAAGAACTTTGGTTTTGTTCTGAAATTTGATTCTCAGGAATAAACAAGCCTTAAGTACCCAGAACAGGTTTTTTCCTCAAAAAAAAAAAAAAAGTAGTACATGAAGTTGTGGGGTGTCCACTGAGCTGAACCATAGCTGTCAGTAAGCATGAGAATGGTTATGATGAGAGGTGTCCACAGAGACAATGCCCAGGGATGTGTCTTGTTGAAGGCACAGGATCCTAGCTCTGACAGCTACAAAATCACCTTGTCAGCTGCAATGGGTGGATGAAATGCAGAACAGACCCTGCAAGGGAGTGAATGCGTTAGGTGGTTATCAAGGAGCTGGGCTCCAAATGGAATCACTGTTAGCATTTTGTTAGAGTTGTCTTATTTGGACTTAGCAGGATTTGGAGAAGTCTCATTTTGTGCCAAGAGTGGTTGCAGGTGCATGTGACAGAGGCTGGGGTCTGACTTCAGGCAGGCACTTGAAGGTAATATACAGTGTGAAGCTGATGCTCACTGCATATCTGCAGGCTTGCTGAGGGACACTGTGGGGACAGGACTGTGCAGAAGAGCCTGGGCAAGGGCTGCAGTGCGGTACCGTGGTGTACTTGATAAGCTGTGGATGGAATGTACAAAAGTGTGTAAGGGACTTGGGCACCAGAGTCTCACTCTTCTTGTATGGCACTTTTGGGCTTCTCAGCATTCTGCAAAGGTTAACATAATTTGTCTGGCTGATGAGTGCTTATGTTCAAATTACTAATAACATCAGATAACTTCAAGTCTCACTGAGTGAGAGTGATGGTGTGGTGTAGTGATGGTGGCACTGTAGTAATAGTTACGTTTTCTCATGGTTGAGTCAGTCTGAGCAACAATTTCACTCTTTCCTTCTCCTGTAAAAATGTGTCTGATTTTCAGACACAGGTTGAAATTAAGTCCCACATGTTTGGTGAAATTACTTTAATCAATGAGATACTGAACCAAAACTTTTGCTTTTGCCTTCCCTCTTTTCCTTTTTGGAAGAGGAATTATCTTGCTCCAATTCTTAATCTGAAAGATTGAAGTGCCATATTGAGGAGTCAATGTCAAGCATGAAGAAATCCCATGAGTACAGAATTATGGGGAGGTGAAGTGAAAGATACCTCCATCCTCATTATTCCCTCACTGAAGGTTTCCTAGTCCTTTTGTTGAGCTGGAGCAACTGCCCCTTGCTGAGCTGCAACTCTTCCTACCAGAAATATCTCCATACACTCTAGGCTCAGGTTTCTGTTATGGAACCAGACTTTTGGGAGCTCTAGTAAGTCTCAAGGCTGCAGCCCTTCAGCCTCTTTCTCAAGAGCCTGACCCACTGAAGATGTAATCATGGCCTCCGAGAGTCTTTGGGCTCATGTGTATCTAGAAGCACATCCATAAGGATTGATGTACTGAATGCAAAATAGCATAGTGCTCATTCTGGAATAAGAGCTGATTTATTTTAACTTAATACATTTTCCTATTCTGGCTTAAGAGCATCCAGAAAGGCGCTTGTAGTCGATTTTCAAGTGTCAACAAGCTGTTTTTCTTGGTCTGACAAACTCATCTTTGAAATGGGAATAACTTAGTCTCCCATATGGTGTTGAAAGCTACTTCATAGCGGAAATATCCTGTATATTCATACAACATTTTAGAGGAGCAGGTGGAAATTATCTGGCAATTAAAGTTAGTGCTATGGAGCTAGGACTTGGAATGACATAGTCAATCTATTCAAAGTTCACATCTCCCACTGTCAGCAGTTGGTTACGTGACTGTTCTTCATGCTGCTCCTCATGGGGGGAGAAAAGCTCTTGAAGAGATGGCAAAAGATTTTGGCTGATTTCTGATAACTGCATTTGAGCAAATGATTACATTTATCTGAAAGGAAACAGTTAAAAAAATTCTTTTGCAGTTGTGCTTCTGATGTTGTTCTGCAGACTTTTTGGGGTATTAACAGAGAAAAGTAGCTTTCTGTGAATGCAGGAAGTGGCTTCCAATAAAGTTTACAAAATTTCACAGAAAAACTAACATAAAAGGTCAAGACTCTCCTCAGCTATTCACGTCTAATTTTATTTGGAGCAGTAGATTTCTCTACTCACTTAAAATACTCAGGTCTGAGCAATAATATAGAATGGTTGTCATCATCCTGAAGAGAAAGTGTTAATGTTCATCGTCCTTTTGCAGGAGCAGCAGCAGCAGGGGTGTCAGTCACCATTTTTCAGAATTGTGCGGTATTTTCATGCCTGTTCATAGCTGATGTTAGATCACCAGTGAAACATTTTTTCCATTGTAGGAATGGCAATCTTCAGGATTTTTGTTTGTTTGTTTGTTTCTCTGGCTTTTTTTTTTTTTCAGGTTAGGCAGAACTCATTCTTCTCATAACTCACCAAAAGGGTTTTCTCAGGCTTTCCAGATTCACTTGATTGGAAGCCTTGATGAGCTATTTCATCTCCAGAACGCATGGCTTGTAGGGAGGAATAAGCCTGTACAAACAGCTGGTTTGATTGGAAATTGGTCTACTATGTTTTTTCAAATACATAAAAAAAATGAAGCACAACACTCCAGTGAGACACCATCAATGGACAGGATGATTTGCTACCTGTCTCTTGTAAGACACTGCTGCTGTTTAAATTTCTCCCTGATGTTATGGTGAGGAGCATCATGGCATTGCTGTGAAAATACTGATGTGCAATGAGAATCCTGGAGAGCATCCTCGGCAGTGTGGATGCTCATCCACTCCTGACAAAACAGAAGCAAAGCTACATGGCTGGTGGGAATGGAGGAGGTCCCAGGCAGTGGCAGCATGTACAGGTGCAAACTATACTGATGGAGAGGCATGCTTCAGGGTGAGCCATGAGGTTTTCGATACCATCTGGAGAATGTTGTTCTAAAGGCTGTGCATTCACTTCACCACATGAGTAGTGAAAATGGGTATGAGCAACCCAGGTGAGACCAGTTCTTCAGGGAGCAGATGTTCAGGTGGGATCCTCAGGGAACTGAGGGCTGCCTCCATCCCATTGGGGCCAGAAGGTTATTGGGAAATTCAGCATTTGACATGAGAAGTCTTGGAAGAAGGGGGAGTTCAGCTGGCTTAAAATTAATTAGAATTAAAATGGTGCATGATGGATCTCAGCTGGAAGTTCATGCATTGTAAACAGAGGATGCTTCTTTATTGCAACCTATGTAAGAGTTTGCTAATACCCCTAATTTATTATAAAAGCTAAAAGGAATAGCTTTGCACAGCAGGATAAACATGCATTTGATTTGGTTCCAGGTATGACAATAGCTAAGAGCCATCAAAACTAAGAAGAAAATAACTGCCAACAGCCCTGTCTAACTCAGATGATCCTGGTTTTCTGCTTGCTCTGTCAAACCCTACTCCCTCATTCCTTTCTGATGGAGCTGAGGAAAAAATTTCCCTGTGAGCACAGCTTTTGTTCCTATCAGCATTAACCATGTTTTCACTGTAGGGTATGAAGAGCCTTGGAAAGAAAACTCTTGCTGCATTCCTCTGCTTCTCCAGCAAGAAATGCTGGGTACCGAACACAGAGGACATGCAGGATGGGAAGAGGTTTGGCCTGTAAGGTTCAGAGTATACCAGCAGACAGCAGCAGCACATCTAAGACAATATTCAAGAAGGCATTTTTGAAGAAAAAAGACTTGTCATTGGAAGTTGCCAAAGGAATATTGCCACCTGCTCCTGACTACAGCAGCTGGAAATACTGGACCAACTCTTTCTTCCCCTCCTCCTTGAAATGGACAGCGAGAGGCCAGGTAAGCCATTACTATTTTTTTGCAAGAAAATACCTGTGCTAGGGAAATCAGTGTGTGTGGAATTGGAGGATGGATGATAAGAATGTTTACTCTTAGCCACAAATTAAGCATAATTAATGTGTATTTTGTTCCTTTTTTAACTCATCAGGCTGTTTAAACCTGCTAAGAATTAGGTTTGACAATGAATTTTTACGCATAATGGGAGCTGTACATTTTTAAGTAGTAAATAATAACTGCAGTAAGAGCTTAGGGTATGTGGCATGCATAAGCTGGACACCACCTGTATGGGAAGGGTAATACTGACACTTTGAACAGGCAGTCCATGTTTTTGCAGGAGAAGGTGAGGGTTTTTTTTCCTTGTTGGAGGAATTTGATCTCGGATTGAATAATACAGCCTTGAAAAGGCCATAGTGGTGATGTTGGCCTTTCAGGAATCTGTGTAGGTGTGTAAGTCAGTACTTTTTGTACCAAAGGATATTTCTCCACGGTTTCTTCATGGAGTAAGACTCAAAAATGACGCACTCAAGTGTGGTAATATTGCTTAGGGAAACTGAAGAGAGCTTTGCCTTGAAATCCTCTCTCCTCATTACTACAAGTGTCTGAAGCTGTATATCATGATTGCCTTTACAGTTAACTGCAAGCTACATTTATTTATAAGTAGGTATAAGTTATATGCATACTCTAAAAACTGTAGAGGTGGAAAGGATGAAATGTTTCAGGAAAGTTTGGGCAGAGAGAAAAGTCCATGCTTAGGGACACATCTCCCCTACTACACACAGATGTGCAGGAGAGGAAGAGCAAACATGAAGAGAAGCCCTCGCTGAATGTAGGGCAGGGAGCATAAGGGTGCTGCTGTCATGGCCCCAGTGGCAGTGTCCAGCTCTAGCAGTTGTCCACACATTTGCTATTATTTGAAGGTTTGGGTCTGCTTTTGAGAGAGTTTGTAATGTCAATGCAGAATATAAAGGCTGATGATTTTCATTTGTAAGGAGAAGAACAGCATGTTCTTCAACTGGCGCTGGCAAAGAGGCAGAAGGACAAGATGTGTCAGTTTGGATGGTGAACCCTTTTCAAGACTATTCTGCCTCAGCCAGCAGATTCTGTAGCTTTACAGCCAATGTTTAGTGTGTAGATAGGGTGGAATTACTTCCCTTCTCACCCAGAGGAGAAATCTGTCATATTCACAGCAAAATCCATCAGTCTCAAGCTCCTTACCCCTCCAAAAATCCTTGTACTGCAGTCGCCTGCCCTGCGCTAGCCATGTGGCTCTGGTATTTCTCAGCCCCTTTCTCCTTGTTCCTTCACACCTTCCCAAGAGGCTTCAGAGTTGGAATGCAGATCTCTTTTCCCCTCTCCTCCTTTCCTTTTGTGGATTCATTTCAATTTAACCCTGGAGCCTGGGGTGACACTGAGGTTGGCAGAGGGAGGGTGAGCTCATGTACCCATAGTAAGGCAAGCTCAGACAGCCTGGGTCAAATTCAGCTGTCTGGCAAACCTGAAGTGTCCCCAGAATGCCCCACTTTGCTGGCTTGCAGGGCGGAGGGGAGAGAGAGATGATGAATGAGTCACAAAAATGCTGTTCTCAGTGCACAGTGCCACAGGGCTCCAGAGTAGATCTGAAACCATAATTCCTTGGTATGTGCACGCTGTCTCTCCCAAGGCTGGGAGTAGCTCCCTTGCTGTCTGACAGCCCAAAAGCAGCTGGGGAAGCTGGTGTAGTCATAGTCAGTATTTTATGACATGTCAGGAAAAGGCCCATGGTAAGAGACACATGGACTGTCCAGCTCTCTTCCAGCTTTTTGTCCATCTGTATCCTTAGAAACATAGTCCAGACAGGCACAGCATCCTCTTCTGAGCCTACAGCAACAAGTTCACAAGCTCAGGTCCTTCGTGGACCTTCTCAGAAGCTTGTCATCGATCTTGAAGATACAAACTGGCAGTAACTGAGAAGATTTAAGTTTTCCTGAGGTTAAGAGTCATGTTTTGTCAGCAGCAGCTTCAACTCTAATTAAGACAGGTTTCATCTGGGCAGTATCTGACACACAGCTTGGCACTTGCTAAATCAGAAATGAAGATGCTGCTTTGGATCAAAACAAAATTACCTTATATAGAGACATTATAGCTGGATTTTCTTCTGTAGGATGCTGAATAGCAGCTACTATTTAAAAGCGGTCTAGTGGGAAGCATCCATGGATGCCGACAGCAGCTTTCTCTGCTAACTGCCTGTGGGATGTAGACAGTCTTGTTCAGGTTCTAGACCTTTATGTTAAACTTAAAGACTGAGTTTTTCTCAAGCTTTTAGGTCTGTGACTCACATTGCTCAGGAATCATGGTGCAAATGTGATTTCTTTTTTGCAAGATCAGCACAGTCAGGCCATTTGATGTGGCTGTGCTCTGGACTGAGTAGCTGCAGTGTTCATCCCCAAATACCGCTATCTCATGGCAGAAATTAAACAAGCTCATTTGGGTTTTGTAGGTTACAGTCCATGTTACCCAAAGTCCACAAGGTATGTGCAGGAGCATTTGCTTGATAAGGAGCTAACCATGTTTTTAAGGAGAATTCCCCGAGGCTTGCCGTTCACACTTGACATTACTTACTAATATTTATTTTCAACTGCAACATGTCAGCTCAAAGAGGAGACTCTTAATGCAGAAAAAGTCAAATTCCAGTGCATGCAGCACTGGATGTGACCCAGATTTCTAGGCAGAAACTCTGATCAGTGTGAAGTAGCTACTCTGAAGTTCTTGCTCTCCAATTAGGGAGATGTCAGTGAGCACACAGCTAAGCAGCAGTCTGGTAAACATAGGATGTTTTTATTAAACAGCTTTGGGATTCAAAATTATTTATATTGACCTTGTTTTCCAACTCCTCAGAGACCCAAGGAGAAAGCTTGAGATGCTGTAAGAAGTGAGGCTCCTTCATTATACTGCTTCCCATCTGTTGGGTTGGTTTTTAGGATCTGTATGTATTCATCTCTCTGGGAGCAATGGGGATTTCACAGGAGAAAAAATCACATGAATGAAACTTTGTCAATGAAGGGTCTAAGAGAGCTTTCATGTGTCATATGGACACAAACTTAATGACAGGTAAGTGGGATGTGAGCAAGCTCAGGTTAGTTCCATGCTATATTGCAGAGTGTGTAACATGTAACTGCTGTACCTAGAAGCATAGATGGATGGTGGGGTCTGACGTGAGACCTCAAGTTCATGTGCAAAGACAGGAAGGACCTTGAGGTGTTGGAGTATGTCCGAAGAAGGACAACAAAGCTGGTGAAGGCTCTAGAGAACAAGTCTTAAGAGGAGCAACTGAGGGAACTGGGGTTGTTTAGTCTGGAGAAAAGGAAACTCAGGAGATACCTTATCACTCTCTACAGCTACCTGAGAGGAGGTTGTAGAGAGGTGGGGGTTGGTCTATTCAACCAAATAACAAGTGATAGAAGAAGAGGAAATGGCATTAAGTTGTTCCAAGGGAAATTTAGGTTGGATATTAAGAAGAATTTCTTCACTGAAAGGGTTATCAGACATTGGAATGGCTTTCCCAGGAGGGTGGTGGAGTCCCTGTCCCTGGAGGCATTTGAGAGTCATGTATTTGGAGCACTTAGGCATACAGTTTAGCCAAGGACTTGTCAGTGTTAGGCTAATGGTTGAGCTCAATGATCTTAAAGGTCTTCTCCAGTCTAGGCAATTCTCTGATTCTGTGATTTTCCCAAGCACTTGAGACTCATCGTTTCCTCCTACAGTAACTTAGGGGAATATGTTTCCCTTCTTGTTCAGTGTCTGTGTGAAATTTTCAGTGGATTAAAGGAGGAGCAGCCACCATGTCTGAAACACAGAGCACTACATGTCACCACAGTGGGGGAAGCCAGGTCCCTATAAGCATCAGCCAGGTAGAAAGCAGCGAGGAGCAAACTGGGCTCCCCAGATCTGTTACTGCAGCAAGTGAGACTTCTCAGAGAGGTGACATGACACCAGGCTTGACAAGCGAGTTCTTGGTGGTTCATGTTTGCTTTAATGGAACTATTTATTACCTTTTGGAAAATGTAATTAGAAGTGAAATCACCCATTTGACATATGGGTTATTGGCCCCATCTAATTAAAGTATGCCTGGGAGAGAAGTGCTGCAGCAAGCACAGGTGGGATCCCATTGAAATCCTACACCTGAAATGCCTGCCCAGGGTATGTGCAGACCAGAGGAAAGAAAGGCAGAATAAAAATACATAATGCTGGCTGCAGGAAATGGGTGAAATTATTTCCTCTTACACCTAGTGTGCTTCTCCTCATTGCCATCCCCCAGAGGACAGAGGCAGGAGTGGGGCAGTGCTGCACACATGAGGTAATTCCCAAGCTGTACTCAGAGATGGCAGACTCAGAATGAGTTTTTACCATCTTTCTGCACTGCAGAGGCCTCACATAGATGTTTGCCTCTTGCCCTGCCATGATGGTCTTTCAAGTTTACTCCTGTGATTTCAGAAAACTCTGTCAGTCCTTTGTAAATTGGAGGTGATCTCTGTGGCACTTTTGCTCAGTGTTGGTGTTCAGCAGGTTAAAACATGCCCAGAATTCAGATGTGTTGAAGCTGATTTTTCCCTCTGCAGGGACAGGGAGGCACATCCCTTCATGCGTGGCTGGGGCATGTGTGTGGAAATTGCAAACCCTTCCTCTGGAGGGAAGGCAGCTCTGGATGTGGTTTAGGTCCAGTCCTAAACCTTGCAGTAGTTATGATGCATGTTGTCTTTACAACTTGAGTAAGCTGTCAGGCACTGAGTAGCAACAGGTCATGTTCACTGAAATCTGGTTGCTGGAGGCTATGCTGCCATCACTGCCTGTGCCTCTGCAGTGACCTCTCTATGCTGCAGTATTGGTGTTCTTGATCTCTTTAACTGAAGGACCTTGAAATGGAGGTAACTCTGAGTCCTTTAGGAACAGACTTATTTAAGTTAGGAAGTGGTGTCTCTAAAAAAGTTGCAGGCATCCCATTCTGTAGCTTTTCTTACTCAACCTGGAACACATTATATGAGTTTAAACAAGCAGAACAGCACATGGTGTGGAGCTATGCTCAGGGGCATGGAGCCCATCTCTATTAGCCCTTTCCTCAACAGCTTGTATCTGCCTGGGCCTAAATGTCGTGGTGTTCCTCTGGCATTAGGGGAGCCCATCACTAAAACAAGCTAATTTTTATTCAAGTATTGCCCTCACTTTTTTTTTTTTCCTGTACTGTCAGTGGCTGATGTTTCACCTAACACCTGTCTTCACAGTATGGAGAACTTCTGTTCCTCTTGGAAAGCATAGGCCTTGCTCAGTTGTCTTCATCTGCAGCTCCAGTCCAGTGCTCTGCATTGCCCCTAACACAGCTACTCCCCAGCCACTTATTCCGGCCCTCCCAGTGCCTGCTAATGTGCACCCATGTCTCTTTTGGACACCTAGGTGCAATCAGAGCATGTCCCTACATCACTGTGCATGAATGAAAACCTTGAGAGAACAGGAGAAAAGTAACTGTTCTTCAATAGTTCATCAGTTTTGAGGCAGTGCTGATCTTCACTGAGGAGCAAGTGGTTTGTCATCTCTTAATTGCTAGGGGAGTTATTCCATTTGGGGTGATGATGGTGTGTGTCCATCTCCACAGAGGCAAAGCAGTCACAGCATCTCCTCCTTCAGTACTGAGCTGTGTTCAGCCTTTTCTGTGGCTCCTACCAGTCCTCTGCACCCAGGTTGCTCTAGACTAAAGCAAACCTTGGAAGGCGGTGCCGTCCCTGAGCTGGTGAGTAAGGGAGAGCTCTGCAGAGCTGCCGTAGCAAAGCGGGGGGAGCTTTCCTTCTGCTTGCTGCAGAGCTGGGCATTTTGGCACCCCCTATTTATTAACCCTTGCTCTCACACCTGTTCTCACTCTCGCACCTCCAGAGCTCCAGAGCCACTTCTTGCACCTCCCACAAGTGCACATGCTTTTGCTCCAAGAGCCTCTCTGGATTTCGGACCCGTGTGTGATCAGAATGAATTAGACTTGGCTGAGGCATGGGATTATTGCAGACCTGTCACTTCACAGTATGTTCCTGTTACAGCCCACACTCATGTCTGCTAGTATTTTAAAGTAAACTTTAATTAGCATCTTCCAAAGAGTGTGAATAAATGTTTTGTTGTTGTTTTAGGTTTGGTTTTCTTTTAAGGAAAAGAGTGTTTACTCACCAAGGACGTGTTTCCAAACTCTTCATCCACTCTACTCCTGGTTTCCTGATACCTCACTGTGTGTATTACTGTGAAGCTCTGCATGGTGCTGTTGGTGGGAGTGAGGTTGCTTGACGGTGGGGTAGGACATGCTGTGGAGGCACATGCAAGCACTGAAGTATTTTTGGGCCATGTTGGAGCAATGCTGTCAGACTCCTGATGGCCATGTGTCACCCATTTGCTAGCAAACTATTCCAGGATAGGCTAAGCAGATCTGTGTCTGTCTTGGTTTGTTGTAGCAGCTCCTTTACCTATAGTTCAATAGGTATGGCTTTAGCTCAGTGCCCTCAAAGGTCTTAAATGCCTTCTGTCTGACAGCGGGGCCATCCAGAAACAGTGGAGAGATCTCTCCCTTACTGTAAGCAACATGTCTTGCTCTTTGCAAGGAATGTTGAGCATATTCCCAGCCTTCACTCTAGAAAGGGTGAATCAGAAATCAGATGTGGCGCAAATATCCACCTATGGTAAGCAAGGGGATGCAAAGGACATTCTGTACGTGGCAGAATTCCTTCAGAACTATTTCACTGCTGAAATCACAGAATCAACCAGGTTGGAAAAGACCCCAGAGATCAAGTCCAACCTATTACCTAATACTTAACATCTCCTGACAACTAAACCATGGCTCCAAGTGCCACACCCAATCTTTTTTTGAACACCTCCAGAGATGGTGACTCCACCACCTCCCTGGGCAGCCCATTCCACTGGCCAATTACTCTTTTTGGGAAGAACTTTCTACTCACCTCGAGCCTAAACTTCCCCTGGTGCAACTTGAGACTGTCCTCTTCTTCTGTCACTGGTTGTAGAGAGCAATAAGGTCTCCCCTGAGCCTCTTCTTCTCCAGGCTAAACAACCCCAGCTCCCTCAACTACTCCTCATAGGGCTTGTACTTGAGATCTCTCACCAGCCTTGTTGCCCTTCTCTGGACATATTCAAGTATCTCAATGTCCTTCGTAAATTGAGGAGCCCAGAACTGGACACAATACTCAAGGTATGGCCTAACCACTGCTGAGTATAGAGGAAGACTGACTTCCCTGCTCCTGCTGGCCACACTATTCCTGATGCAGGCCAGGATGCCATTGGCCTTCTTGGCCACCTGGGCACACTGCTGGCTCATGTTCAGGCGCCTGTCAACCAGTACCCCCAGGTCCCTTTCTGCCTGGCTGCTCTCAGCCACTCTGCCCCCAGCCTGTAGCAATGCATGGGGTTGTTGTGGCCAAAGTGCAGAACCTGGTGCTTGGACTTGTTAAATGCTATCCTGTTGGACTCTGCCCATCTGTCCAGCCTGTCAAGGTCCCTCTGCAGAGCCCTGCTACCCTCTAACAGATTGACACCTGCTCCCAACTTGGTGTCGTCTACAAACTTATTAATGGTTCACTCTATCTCCTCATCCAGATCAGCAATAAAGATATTAAACAGGAAATTAAGTATAGTAGTGTGGCATAAAGGTTTCTACCCTCACAACTCATTTGCTAGACTGAATTTGTGAAAGTAGTGGAATAATGGATTGGAAGGGGATGAGCTGCAGACCTGTTTGGCCTCTTTATGGGGTGAGCATTAAGGAAGGGCTGAGAAATCAGGCTGGAGCTGGGGCGTTACCTGCTAGCACTAGCACGGAGTAGGGATCCCCACCCCATACTGTCTGTTTTAGAAGGTGATGTGTGATGTGAGGAAGGTAAACCCACTGCCTGGAATATTGGAGGCAGGCAAAAGTGAACTAGAAGCAGGTGGGGGGGCGGGGCAAAGGCTAAATTTAAAGGCCTGGGTGGTAACCAACATTTTTCAGAGAAAAGAAGGTGTTGACTTGGGTGAGCTGTGAGGATTCCATCGGCTTTTGCATTGCAAGGAAATGCACTTGAGCAAATGTGCTGGTATGAAATGTTCAGGCACAGAGATTGACTCCTTTTAGTTTCACCCATGCATGGCTTCAGTTCCACCCATCTTGTTTAAACAAACATACTTGGTGGGGATAAGGCAAGGAAAATCCTGTTCTCTGCTTGTGTTTGTTCTTCCCTCTGCTCCTCCAGCAGGGACACTTGAAACACAGATGGAGCTCAAGGCGTTAGGTTTTAACAGATCGAAATCAATTTGATGTGCCCTTAAAAAAAATCCCACAGTCATTTCCAGTGGCATCCACGGAGCTGCTATCAGCCAAGCATGTGCCCAGTCACTAGCTGCTGCATGTATTGGTTGTCTCATACTGAAAACCATTCTTTTCCTGTCATGTGAAGGCTTCAAGTGTGGCTTTTTTGGTAGAATCAATACAAAAGCATCTTTAGAAGCTACAGTGGGGTGCTGTGTGGATTATCAACATGGGAGCAGTAAGGAGGTGGTTGGGTTGTCATCTCATGTTTCTAAACTAGTTGTTTCCAATTTCCTGGTGAGACCTCTGTGAGTGAGTGCCACATAAAAAGGCTATTTGTAGATGGTGAAAAAAAAAAAGTTAACATCTGGGGATCAAAATACCCAATTTTCTGACCCATCATCTTACTTGCGTAGCTTAGTCCTCAGTCCCTTCCAGCAGTTTCTCAGAAGACACAACCCACTGCTCAAAAGACCTTCTGCACACCGAGAAGGACTGGAGAAGAGTTGGTTCCCATTACTTCCTGTTGTGAGACAAGGCAGTTGTAAGAGAAGTGGCAGACCATGCCATGCTTACCCACTGGTGTCTGGCATTGTCCTCATTTGAGGGAAAATGCGTATTTGATGACTTGCAAAAAGAACAAGATGTTTCAGAATGGGAAGCATCAGGCTAAGCCACTTCTGCTTTATTCCTTCCCCAAGGTCTCATAAAAGTGATGGCAAGCATGAACCTCAGGAGGTCTGTAATTCAACCTCCCATCTGGAGCGAGTCTCTCTGAAATACCAGATCAGGTCAGCCATGACTTTGACTACCCCAAGCTTGATCACTGTTGTGGATGGAGATGTTGCCACCTTTCCGGGTGATCTGTTCCAGGTCTGTGCTTCCCTCCTAGTGCAATATTTCTTTTTTCTTCTTAGTGTCCAGTCTGAACCTTATAAGCCACAAGATGTGGCCATTGCCCATACCTGGCATTACCAAGAAGAGTGGCCCTCTCATCACTGCATTTCTCCTTCAGATCCCACGGGCGGGAGCTTGACTGTAGAAGACGACATCAATTTCCTGGTTTTATGGGATTTGTGTACGTCTTTGCATTACTGTTAAAGGGGAAAGCAGATCTCTGTGGCCATGACCTCCCTAGATGGGGAAGAGCTGCACCAAATCTATGGGAAGGATGGCTAAGTCCAAGCCATGCAAGTCCATAGGGCAAATTATTTATTTGAAGAGTGTTAATTTTCTTTCTTCAGTGGCTTATTCAACTGAAAATGAAGACAAACAATGAATTCAGGAGCTATTAACATTGATTATCAGTATAAAGGACAGTAAGGGTCTGAACGCTGATCACAGGAGACTCCAATACAAGTTCCCAGTCTTCCCTGTTATTTTCCCCATCTTCTGACTCACCTTGTCTGGTTACTGCTTGTTGCTCCATTCTGGGTGAAGCAGAGCATTCAACACATTGCTCATCTCTCCTGTGACCTCTCCAGTGCCGCACCTTTGTTGGATGACAGCAACAAAAACAGCACAGAGAATTCCCAAAAGGGTGAGAACTCCTTAATCCCTTCAGAAAACCAACCTGATACTTCGTGGGTGGGTCCCTGCTAGTCTCAGAGTAAATTAACATCTCCTTCCTCATCCACAGCTCTCTGCACTTCTGATCACACTAAATGCAAGTGCCAATCCCAAGTGCTTCTGGACAGTCTGCCAACTTACTCACAAAGGTAGTGCTTCATAGATAAAAGAGTTCTACTCTCTTAAAATCCCAGCCATTTTCCCTTTTCCTAGTTCCACATACAGCTGCCTAATCACAGATCAAATTGTCTGCCTACCAGCCAGTGAGACAAGTCCCCTCATCACCACTGGCTTAGGCTAGCTGACAGTTTCTGCTTCCTCAGTGACCTCTCATCAATGTTTTCCATAACTCTGTTTCTCCTTGGGCTGAATTCTTCATGTATTTATTTAGTACCTTTCTTCCATCCTATATTTTGTATAGTGACATCACCAGGGTGTTGAGCCTCCTGTAGTCAATATTATAGAGTCATAGAATCATTAAGGTTGGAAAAGGCCTTTAAAATCTTTGAGTCCAACTACCAAGACCACTAAACTAAATCCTGAAGTGCACATCTGCACGTTTCTTGAACACCTGCAGGGATGGCAACTCTACCACCTCCCTGGACAGCCTGTTCTAATTCCTCATCACTCTTCAGGTAAAGACATTTATTAGACATTAACCACTGAGGTGTTGGAGAATTTGCCTCCATTTTCAGAGAAAAAAGCTGAAGTCAATTATCTAGGTAACACAATGTGCTGGTTTGAGGCCAGCCAGAACATCTCTTGCCCCGAAAGGGACAAAAGAATGACACACGCAAACGGATTGGAGAGTGATGGAAAAAGTTAAAATGGAAAAACGAATTGGTGAAGCTACAGAAAACTACAAACTACAAAGCATAGTGGAAAAGAACATCCTAAAGCATACAGAATCCCCTCACAGGATTCCCAAAAGCTTCCCAGTCCTCCCTTCCTCCCACCTGAGGGTCTACCCAACCCCTCAGGGCTCTTCCTTCCCCCCCCCTCCCACTGCTAGGCAAGTCTCAGGCTGGCCAGGTCTGAGATTGCCTCCCCCTCCATTCTCCTCCTGGCATTAGGCCTAGACAGGCCTAAGAGGCCTGAGATACTCCCCCGGCATTACCCGATAAGAGAGGACATCTCCCATGGGAGCAGAGGGAAGAAAGAGGAAGAGAATGACTCTGCAGATGGCCTTATAGGGCGCAGGATTTATGGGTAGAAATATGCCATTTCCTGTGTCCACCCCTCTGGGTGGGCACCCAGGACACCAGAGGTGTATCTCATGTAGCAGTGTCAGGGGGCATCCAGCCTAAATTGCCACACACAACCAACTGCAGACGAGACACAACCAATGGACCCCATTCCTGTCTACTCAGACTGTCCTTTCCATTTGGTACTTCAAGAGAGACGTGTTCCATAGGGCAGACCCCACCTCACAATCCTTATGTTAAAAATTCTTGAACCTTCCCTGCCTTTCCCTGGATTTGCAAGGTTGTGCCTTATCAAGCGAGAACACAACAAACTAACACTTTGTTCTACAGCTTCGCCACAGGGATGATTCACAATGGACTGCTGATGGCATCTGGCACTGGAGATTGACTGCTTTTCTGGAAATAGTCAGCCCTTTAGTGGATATCTGGTCATTAGATGATGAATTTTTGTTTGCTCTCACTTAAACTTAATTCAGACTCAGGTGCCACACATGTCCATTAATCCTCTTAGCCCTGATTTGGTTGCACCCTTTTACCTGAAAGAAAGGAATTTGATAATGCACTGATGAAATGAGTTGCAGTGATCTGACACTCAAATCCAGACAAACAAAACTCTTGACTTGCTCAGAGAAAAACCACATCAATTACACTGTCACTTTGTATTTACCTTGTGGAGTCCTGAACCATCCCAAGGCTGGAACAAGTGCTGTCAATGTCTGGGGCAATGCCTCTGTGGTTAAGGATGTGCCCAGGCTGCTGGGATGGACAGGGGGCACAGCACACAGAGGTGCATCTGTGAGCTGAATGAGGCTTCAAGAACACTGAGAAGCAAAGCCTGCGACACACAAACATCACAAAGTTCAGTAAAGCACATTTTGCAAATTTGGGATTGTTTGGGGAAAAATAAAAAAAGAGAAAGAAAGAACCTGCTGGAAAGGAGGGGTTTCCTGAGTTCCTGCAACATGAGGCACTGCCAGCATTCCTGAGCCATGAGGAGTCCAGAAATGCTCGCTTTGGTTCTTGCTTATGTCCGGCATGCCCCAGTAGGGCAGTGCTCTCCTCTCCAGTTCCTATGCTTGGAATGGAAACTTTGCTGCTTACAGTAAGCTGGGCTGCGTGCCTTTGCAGGGGAGCAGAGGGAAGAGCCCTGCTCAGGCTCTAGGCTCACCCTCGTCACTTTTCCCAGCACTGCTGGTGCCTCACTTCCCTGAGCTCAGAAATGTGCCATCACAGCTCTCCAGAGCGGCTGTCCTCCAGAGGCTGGCGAGCAGTGAATAAGGAGGGTATTGTTTTGCTGTCGCCTACCTCTGCACATTCGATGGGGAAAATTAAAACAGACACTTGAGAGGATTAGGTGTCAGAAAACATTAATTATGGCTTACAAAATTACCAGCTCGGTGGCTTATGAATGGAAATGTGGAGAAGAACCCTGTATCATTGTAGTCTCCATCTTTTTCCTGAAAGCCTCATCTCCAAAGAAAAGGAAAAGGAGCAAACCCACCAGAGCAGCCCTATACAACTGTGTAAGATGCAGGCAGTCCAAATCCCATCATGATGTACTAAGAGATGATGTAGGAGCTCTGGGCATGAGCTGCTGGTGGTGGTGGTGGTGGTGGTGTTGGTGGTGGAAGAGTGGGACGTTACATCTCAGTTCTCACTTGCAGCGTGTGCAGGTCCATGGTATTGTGAAGGCTGTTAATTTGAAGAGGTGGCTCATTCTGTAATGAATTTTTTTTTTTAAAGAAGTGTCCTATTTGTACAGTCATGGAACTGCCAGGATGCAACTGCAGCCTTACAAGCACCATGGGTATGAACTGTAGCAGCAGTGATCAGGGTGGCAGTGCATTGTAGGCAGGCCATAGCAGCATGATTCCCTCATTTTATAGTAACAGTTCTTTACTTTTTAATTTTTACAGAAGAATTTCTTTGCTATGAGGGTGGTGAGACACTGGAATACATTGCCCAGAGAGGTTGTGGACACCTTATCTCTGGAAGCGTTTAAGATCAGACTGCATGACGCTCTGAGCAAACTGGTGTCGATGGCCAGGGCAGGAGAGTGCAGCTAGGTGATCATTGAGGTCCCTTCCAGCTCAAGTCATTCTATGACTCTATAACTATACATCTGGTTCCTTGGGAGAAGTGTGTGCCCTATGCTTTAAAGCAGCCTATCTCATGAAGGACAAGAAAAGATATTCTGCTATCCATTACACAGATCCTCTCTGCCCACTCACAGCTCCATGGCGCGCTAACATTCTTTCTGTCATGTTTTTGCTGAACAATGGGGATTGATGCTGTGCTTCACACCACCACAGTGCTTGGAGCCTGTGCTTACATGTGCAATGCTTCAAGAAATTCAGACAGAGGACTTTAGCCCTCCAAATTTATGATTTGATGGTTTAATGGTTATGGTTTCATGATACATGATGATTTAATACTATTCACATTTAACAATTTTCCATGCAATGCAGAGATGACAGCAAATATATTTTGCTCTCAGCTCTGAATATAGTATGTTTTACAGCACGACTTCTGTATGTTTGTGGCCTATATGACAAAGGCTGTCCCCAGAGCCGTCTGCCATGGCATGGCATGGCATGGCAGAGGTGTGTCTCCCAAGTAGGTGATTACTTGCATATTAAAAGTTATTGGGAGTTTTTGATGGACTTTGTGTGCATGCAAAATGCACACCCACAGATAGGAATTCACTGAGGTTTTTTTCCAGCAATCTCCATAAACCTTTCAAATAAGTGTTTCAGTGAAACTTTGGTGCAACAGGAAAAGTAGAATCATAGAGTCATAGAAAGTGCTGTGTTGGAAGGGACTGTTAAAGATCATCTAGTGCAATCTTCCTGCAGTAAGCAGGGTCATTCCCAACTAGATCAGGTTGCTCAGAGCCTCATGAACCTGACCTTGAATGTCTCCAGGGATGGGGCCTCCATCACCTCCCTGAGCAACATGTTCCTGTGTTCCACCACCCTCAGAGTAAAGAACTTATTTCTAATGTCCAATTTAAATCTATCCTTCTCTAGTTTAAAATCTTTGCATCTTGTCCTAGTGCTACATGCCTTTGCAAACAGTCCTTCCCCACTTTTCTTGCAGCCCCCTTCAGGTACTGGAAGGCTGCTATAAGGTCTCCCCAGAGCCTTCTCCAGGCTGAACAACCCCAACTCTCTCAGGCTGTCTTCATAGGAGAGGTGTTCCAGCCCTCTCAAGGATGACAACTTCACTTTCAAACTTTCCTGCAGGGTAGCCAAAATCTGTCCTTTCAGAACATACCAATTGCATCCTTGACTGTAGGAAAGACATATCCCTCCCTCTCAGTAACTAACAGCCCATCCCTGGTGTGTCATGTCCTTCTGCCTGGCTGCTCAGAAGCCAAGTGCTGCTGTGGAGTCCAAGGGCCAGATTCTGAATCAGCTCATCTTGGTATTTTATAGGTTGTACATGCAATGGCTGTTCCTCCTAGTGAGTCATACTCACAGGTGTGCCCTCAACTTCTTTTGGAGTATTTCAAGTGGAATAACTCAAATGGAAAGGGAACAACTCCTTCCTTACCTTATGTGCTTGTGCTGGTCTTGCCACAGCACTAGTGAAGACACAGTTTTATTCTTGCCTTAGAGAGGTTCTGGGCGCAAGGTTGCATGGAGAGTTTTCGCAGCTAGGTTTTTTTCTCTTTCTTTGCCATTTTGTGGGCTTCAGATCCTTTGAATATTTACCTGTGTAAACCTGATGAGTGGTTTACTTGGCTTTTCTATGCAATTTCCTATAATACCTGCATTTTGTAACCAAAATTAAGTTCTCCTTGAGAAAAGCCCTGAGCTACTACAATACTTACTCAGCCTGGACCGCTACTAACCCTTGCAGTAACAAGTCAGAAAATCTTATGAATTTTGAGAGCAAAGTTTTGTAGGAGTGGATGAATAAGACTGTCCAACAGAATTGATTGCTCTGAACAGGTCACCACAGTATCAGAGATGGCTGAGAATTGCTGTACACAAAAAACTCACAGACTTGGACTTGTCTGTCTTCTAATTTGTCTTCATTTTCATACAAATTTTCAATCTGAGAGTTAATATGAAAAGTTCAGCTGAATCTGCTGGAATCAAGACCTTTGCCTCAAGGAAAGAAAAGGTACTTTTAGGAGGTGTGCGGGCAGGTATTATATGCCACTGAAAGGATTGCAAACTGAAGGATTGTACTGCACCTACAAGGGCTTTTACAGGCAGAACTGCATGGACCTGGCCACTCCACCCACCAGATGACTGCACTGCAGCAAGTTTGAAACTAAGAGTTGGGGGATAGTCTTGGCAGGTGATACTTCCAGCAGTGTTCAGCCTATTTGCTTAAGCACAGTGTCTTCAGATTGCCTGTGTCCTGCTTAGGCACAAGTCTTCAATTAGTTGTGCCTATCATACCCATAACTTCCAGTAGAAATTTATACCTACCAGTGGAAATGGGACCTGAATATTGGGGCCCAGTTTGGTGACACTGAGGCCTGGTTTTGGACTGGTAACCTTAGCCCAAGAAAATGTGCTGGTTATAGTAGTAGCTATTGTCATGAGATGGTTTTGATGGGATGTCTCTGTCACTCCACATGCAGAGCATAACCTGGAGAACCAGTTTGTGCATGTGAAGGTCAGTGCCAGTTTTGGTCAATGCTGTGCACATTTAACATCCTAAAGGAGAAATCCTGACCCCAGTGTGGTGATAGCAAATTCCCTGCGGGGCTGAGATCTCACAGCACTCCCCTAGAAATACAGCTTGTCAGATTTATGTTGCAGATTCCTCCTTTTGTGCAAAGTTGGGGATTTTTTACTAAAAATGACCTTTTTGATGTGCACGTCTGCTTTCCACCCCAAATCTTGGTATTTATATATCCTACTACTGACAACCAAGCTGTTCTGGCTGAAAACCAAAGTATTTTTGTGCAAAATGGCATTAGCAAGTCTCATGGGAATTGTGGTTTTTCGATACCTTCTGCTTCCATTTTCCTTTCAGGGCCGAGTTTTGTTGCAACCTTCAGCTCCCAGGATGTGTGTAGACAGAGAGAGCATGTGTGCTAAGCTAGGAAAGTCTTCAGCTTTCAAGGTTTTATGAATTTCAGTGAAAAAACTTAGTCTAGAAAAGAAAATGGTGGGGGAGGGAGGAGGGAATGGTCCTTAAGGGACAAAACCTGAAACACAGTGACACACTTTTGAGTCATTTTACTCAAAAGTATTTTTGTTCTGTGGAAAAATCTGACAAAACCAAAATTGTGTATCAGCACTTCCTAGAGGAAAATGCCTTTTCCTCCAATTTTCAGTCTAGTCCACTGCTATAACAAGAAAGGAGTTTTGACTGTAGTTGGCTTATGTGGGACTTTAGCAACCCAACCGCATGTTGTCAAAAACCTGCAAGATATTTCATAGACAAATTCTCTTGAGCTTCGTAATGTTTGTCCAGCACCCTGAAATTCAGGAAAGTATTTTGATGCCTGTAAAGTTTATTTGCAGAGTTACCGAGTCGGATGTGTAGCTGGCTGAAATCAATCTAACTCCATCGACTTCAGTGCTAGAGTGATTTACAGCCCTGGTGAGCGCCGCTCGGTGATTTGAGCTTGCAGTTTTCCTTGCGTACAGCCGTCAATAGCAGCGGCTGCTCAAGACACCCAGCTTGTGCTGCTCTCGTTTATTGATAGGGGAAAAGTGGGATGATGTGGCTGCAACTTCTTGCCCCACCTTACAAGAAGGATGTTGAGGTGTGGAGTATGTCAAGAGAAGGGCAGTGAGGCTCATGAGGGGTCTTGAACACAAATCCTGTAAGGAGTGGCTGAGGTAGATGGAGTTGTTCAGCCTGGAGAAGGGGAGGTGAGGGGAGACCTTATTGCTTTCTACAACTACCTGAAAGGGGTTGTAGTGAGGTGGGGGCCGGACTCTTCTTCTATGTGGCAAGTAATAGGACAAGAGGAAATGTCCTGCAATTGCTCTGGGGGAGATTTAGATTGGATATTAAGAAAAAAAATTCACTGAAAGACTGCCCAGGGAGGTGGTAAAGTCACCATCTCTGAAGGCTTAAAAGGCATTTGGATGAGCAACTTAGGAACATGGTCTGACAGCTGTGTACAGGGAGATGTTAGGTTATGGTTGGACTCAGTGTTCTTAAGGTCTTTTCCAACCAAGTGATTCTATGGTTCTACAATATAAATGTGTTTGTTTCCAGGAAGGGATAGGCTTTAAAAAATTGTTTTGGTGTTATTTTTTAATGTAACTATGTCCATGCTAGGGTTTTTCTGGTAGTAACTGTGGTTTTGTAAATTACAGCATTTCTGCTGAAATACTGAGAAGTGGATGTAGTTTAGTCCCATCTGAGGAAAAATAAAAAGAGCTTTTTTTCAGTTAAAAAGTTCCTCTTGGAGTCAGAAAACAATGCATTCAGCTATGCCAATCCATGTAAATCGCTGGTTGTGTTTATACAGCAATTAAAGGGGGATTACAGCCTCCATGAAGCTCTGCACCCTATCCCCTCCCCTGCCTTCACCAGGAGCCTCAAGGCTACATTGTTCCCTGCGGCCGTCAACACCGGCCCCAGGGACAATGCAGGCGGTGGAAATAGGAGAGGGTAGTTTCTGCTGTGGGGGGAAATCTCTTTTTTAAAAAAAAAAGAAATAAACTGAAGAGAAAAGGGTGGAGGAGGGAACGATAGTTATGTTTTCTTTTCCCAAAGGTGTTTTCCATGTCCATCCTTTGTACAAGGTAGCAGGGAAGGAAAATGTCCTTCCCAAGCGCACCCTGCAAATCACCCTTCTGGGAATGTGTTGTGAAAGGTGCTGGACAAGCACACGGGCAATTGTTGTCCTTGCCTTGAAAGTGCTCACTTAGCATGAAGGAGTCTATTTGAAGGTGGCCTGTACCTCCTTACTAAACCTTCTTGCCATGGATGGGATGAATCACGGGGGTGAATGCATGCCTCCATTTCAGCAGGATCCCTCGGGCTCGGTGCAGTGGGACGGCCACCAGCAGAGCCAAATTCCTGCTCCCCATGGAAACAGCTTTCCTTACCCAGACAGCCCTAATCCTCCCTCCGTGGTCACCCTGAGAAGCCTCTTGGCTCTCTTATCAGTGAGAATCTTCCTTTGGCAAATATTTACAAGAATCTGCTTTGGAGAGAGGGCAGTGAGCCAAGGCAGGTGGTGGGGGCCCCCACCACATAGGAGGCGCTGGCAGGGACAGGATGAGCGGCATGGCATGTCTGCAGGGTCCTTATGTCATGTGGGGCCACAGCAATCCCCATCATGCTTCAGTGTAGGGGAGACCTGTTCATGCTCCCTGGGGCTGCAGCACCCCAAGTTCTGCTGCTAGCATTAAAACTTTAAAACTCATGACAGGGAGTGTGTTTGCAGGTTGGAAGATGTGATATATTTTTTATTTTTTCCTCAGAAAAGAGCACACAGATTTTCTTGTGAAAAAGGGAGGTTCAGAGAGGACAGGGAGCCCTGCTCCATGCCAGCTACAAGTGCTGAGAAGCCACAGGCTATGGTTGGGACACAATGGCTTTGCAGTTGAATGGTCAGATAGTTCCCTTCTCAGCACTCATATTTTTTTAAGACCTACCAACCCCCAAAATCCAGCTTTTACCCTGTCTGCCTCACAAACAATGGATGGATAGTTGATCAGAACATGTATTCTCCAGACACAGCAAGCAGCAGGAGAGACACCAGTCCCTCCCTGATGCAGGGTATACAAGCCCATGCACAGTTTACCCTGACCCTTGCATGGGTGTTTGTTTCCCACAAGTAAATGTATTTTCACTTGGCTGCAGGGCAGCTGCTGTTTTGGGTGATGCTGTGGAAATTGGAAGCTGAAGACCCCTGAGCAGAGCCAGCATGTGGATTTTACAGCCCTGTGGGAGAAGGGACCCAGGTTGGTACCAGAGAAGGAAAGGGAGGGTATCACAGAAGCAGAGGAGGAAACCTGGGTGCTAGGGATGAGGACATGATACATAGTGCATCCATTAAGTAAATGATATCTGGAGCCTTTTGCAGTGCTTGTTGGCTATTTGCATCTCCCTATTGCTCCTTCACACCATGCAAACCTGCTGGTGGAAAAGGAGATGCGGCTTCACTTGTGCAACCAGGAAGGGGGAGGTCAAAGGCTGTTAAGGTTTTGGGTTGGTTCTGAAGTCTCTTGGCACGCACATTGCATATTCCTTGTTATAACAGGATGATGCTGGTTAAACACATCTTGTACTTGGGCTGGGCCTCAGCCATATCTCTGCTGCCTGCCCAAAGCCTGGCGGCGGTGCCCAGCAGACTGCACGGTGTGCAGGGGCATCTAGTGGCTGAACGCTGTAGGAGTGAGCAGGGCCTTGAGAAGCCTTCCAAATCCTCCCCTAATATTAGATTCAGGCAGCACCCCCGGCTTAAACAGCTTCCCTCAGTGCTTAGTGGCAGACATTATTGTGTCTTCCCCAAGCACACCAATGAGCTGCTATGAGGAAACCTGGGTGCAAATATCAATTTGGAGGAAGCCTGCTAATACTCCAGAATTTTAAGTTGCATGATTGTTGATTTAGTTGAATGATTCCTTCAACTTAAAAAGACCAAAGAAATCACAGAATTGGGTGGGAGGATAAAAATCATCACACACATTTTTGCAAAGCCAAATATCTTAGTGTGCCACAGGTCAGGACTGCCAGCAGCGAGATGCCTGCAGAGAGTGTGGTACAGAAGTGCCTGCAACCATCCTCAGCTCCAGGGATGGGGTCAAGGAAGAGCAAGGGACACCACAGTGACACCTAGCACTGCATTTGCTTCAGAGGACAGTACCTGTGGGAAACCAGAAAGTAAAAGTGCAGTGTACCATCTTTAAGGCTGATAAACAAGGCTCTTTTGTAAGAACCCATGACTCATGTCTCCTGGATTTTATAGGAAAATGCACATAAGAGCAATTACTGGGGTGTGAATTATTTTGTTTCTTAATGGCCTGACAGTTTTGACAGCTCCTAGCTTGTTATCTATCACAAACTCTCTTGATCTCCCAACTTTAACATGACTTTTAATTATACTTTCATACCAGCAAAAGGACAGACTATAGTCTGGTTTCCATTCAGTCTAACATATTTAAATAACATGGGAAACTTTTTCTCCTAGCAGGGAAAAAAGGGTGATTTGGATGTCTAAGCTGGTAGATATATTTTTCAGAGTTTGCATGAATAGGTGGATCAGTGTTGTCCTCCCATTCAGAGCTGCTGGGAAAGCCTTCTTCTCCTGACCATGATCCTGGCTGGCCTTTGCTACTCCTGTGTTAGCTGATGGAATTTTGAGTGCAGCTGTGGATGTTAGTCCCGGGTCATAGCCGATCATGAAGGGAATTCTTGGGATGGAGATGGGGACAAGATGAGATCTCTAAGGGACTCAGCTCCGTGCTGGGCACAGGAGGTACATGTGTCCCAGGCTATAGGAAGGCTTCAGAGCTTTCTCTGGAGACTCTAGTTTAGGGGGGAAAAAAATGTCACAGTGAAAGAAAAATGTCTTTTGGTGATCCTGGTAGAGCTTTTGGTTACTCACCAAAGTCTTAAACATGTGCAAACTGTGTAACAGCAGTTGCTTCCCAAAATGATCATAAATCTACTTAATTGCTCCCCATAATTTAAAAGCAAACAAACAAACTTTTAATTCAGAATTTTGAAAATGAGAAATCATTTGATCACCATAGGCCTGAGTTATCAATGACATTGTGAGGTACCTTGCTGTAAGGGCAGGAAGCTCACCCAAAGACACTTTTCCATTCCAAAACATGAGCTCACCTTCCTCATCCTGCCAATGCTCAACAGCATCATGCATCTTGGCCCCCATGACATCTTCCTGCTCAGCCCCATGCTGTTACAGGACAGCACTAGAGATCTTGAAGACTACAAAGAATTTGGGAGCTATACTGATGGAATCACCTACACTAAAAGAGGCAGTGGGTTGAGGGAGGGGATTCTGCCACTCTGCTCTGCTCTGGTGAGGGTTCCCCTGGAGTATTGTGTCCAGCTCTGGAGTCTTCAGCACAGTAAAGACATGGAGCAGGTCTAGATGAGGCCACAAAAATGATCAGAGGGCTGGAACCACTTTGCTGCAAGGACAGGCTGAGAGAGTTGGGTTTGTTCAGCCTGGAGAAGAGAAGTTGTCAGAGAGACCTTATAGTACCCTTTCAGTACGAAAGCAGGCCTACAAGAAAGATGGGGACAGGCTTTTTAGTAGGGCATGTTGTGACAAGACAGTGTGATGGTTTTAAGGTAAGAGGAAAGAGATTTAGACTATATCCAAGGAAGATATTTTTTGCAATGAGGGTGGTGAGGCGCTGGAACAGGTTGCCCAGAGAGGTGGTAGAAGCCTCACCCCTGGAGACACTCCAGGTCAGGCTGGATGGAGCTTTGAGCAAAGTGATCTTATTAAAGATGTCCTTGCTCACTGCAGGGGGGTTGGACTTGATGACCTTTCAAGATTCCTTCCAACCTAAATCATTTTATTATTTTAGGTAAGATATGAGGTGGAAATCAAGTGTAAATCAAAGTTAGGAGGGCTACATTACACTTAAAATGAAAGACACAACAAACCAAGTTACAAAATAAGTTTACTCTGTTTTTCCAGATGAATCATTCAAAAGTCAGGGGGGACCAGGGTTATTTTTCTTCCTTGTACATGTACATTAAAACACAATATTTAATGCCATCATCATGTATTCATTTTTCCACATGATCTGTTATGGGCATCTATTACAATATTGGAAGAGAAGAGCGTACATGAACAGAAGGCCTCTGGAGTTGCAGAGATATTAAATAGATCCCATACATCAGTTGTTTGTTGGTCTGGCTAGTGACAGGCCACTGTTTATCTTATGATAAAATAGCATGTTAGGGAAATGCTTCTTTCAACTGCACTTCTATAAAAAATGTTTTTGAGGAGAGAAAATGTAAGGAAAAGGTAAGGTGAGAAAAGTTTAAAAAAAAAAAAAACTTGAGAAATTCAGGGGCAATAAATCACCACACCAGATGGTATTCATCTGTGAACACTTTGCAGAGCTAGCAATTGAAAACATTGCACAGGAGCACGCTGTTAAAATGCGGACATAATATCAGCCCATTTTTCACTGCCCATCTTCGTGGTGTTTGGGCAGGCAAGAGGTGACTTGGTCCCACCTGCTAGCTTCCCTAGGTAACTTAGATCCAAACCAGCATCCCCACTGCAGCCTGGGGAAATTTGACTCAGTGGATTATGTGTCTATTTACTTACTAGTTCTCCTAATTATAGTGAGGAAGTCCTACTAATTAAATGTATTGTGAATAATATTTTCAAAATCCATGAGATATTGATTTACAATGATCTCTCTGCCAACTTACACTCCTGCACAGGAGATTGCTCTACGTTGAGCTTATATGCCTTTTGTCCTAGGTTTTAGAGGGCTCTTGGATGTTCGCTCCATGCATGAGGAAACAGTCTGTGATACACCTACACGTGGTTCTGAAGATCAGAGATGAAGTCTCATGTTGCCCTCAATATGTAATCCAGCAGAGGCTGCAAGACCACTCCGTAGACACATCCTGTCACCCTTATTAGAGCTTTTCAGGTAACTTATGGTTGGGTTGCAATGACATGTCTTAATTCAGTCTTGAGTCTGCAGGATACAGCATCATCTATGAGAAAGCATCCCCAGCAGAGAAACATGTTATGGAATCATAGAACTGTTTCGATTGGAAAAGACTTCTGAGTCCAGCTGTCAATTTAACACTACCATGGCCATTAAACCGTGTCCCAAAGTGCCATGTCTACACATTTTTGGACACCTCCAGTGATGGTGACTCCACTACCTCCCTGGACTACCTATTCCAATCCCTGACCACCCTTTCAGTAATGAAATTTTTCCTAATATCCAATCTAAACCTCCCATGGTGCAATTTCAGGCTATTTCCTCTTGATACTAAGGAGAAGGAGTGTCCAAGCTGCAAAAAATGTTGGGAGGGTGCAATCAGCATGCCAGCTATAAGGAAGAAACCTCAGCTTTATCTAATTCAGGATTTTTAGCAATTCTTTGAAAGTGTTGGCAAAATAATGGGCATAAGGAAATCCAGGAAAAGATGCAGAAGAAGATAGCACATGGATTATAAGGCTAGCATTGAGAGCTTGGCAAATTGCAGTCTGCATAAACTGGGGCTCCAGCAACGTTAAATAAAGCCTTTCATCTCTTGAATCCTGTTTTCTCTCTTCCTTACCTCGTGGATTGCAGCATGGGATAAGTTCAGTAAAAGTCTGTGAAGTTACAGCAGATATACAGCAGCATGAAATAAGGGAGCTTTTGCTCTCGGTAACCTGCGATGGGGCTCTGCTGTTGTTTAAAATTCGGTAAAGAAAGGGAAAGAAAGGCTGGTTTGGAATCCATGGTTGTGGCAACACGTAGACATTGTTGCTCGTTGCAGTCAGACATCCCTGGCATGTTGGCTATGGTGAGTAAGTGAACCACAAAGTGGGGCCTTGGGGACCAGCTTTGCCTGTGGGGGAGGAAGGAGGGAGCAGTGTGTGCACACAGGGAGGCAAGCCCAGTTGGGTAAACCTCCACATTGGCTTCTAATTGGGAAAATATTTCCCTTTTTTTTAGATTAATGTTAGAGATGTTGGATTCATGCCCTGTGAGTCCTGCTTAGCATATATACAGAGTATGGATACTTCTTTCTTTTTTTTAATACTTAATAAAGAAAAAAAGACTTGTTTCATTTTCCAGTCCTAAAAGGATACTTTGTAAAGAAAATAAAATTGATTTAAAGGCCACAGGAACAAACTGAGGGGTCAATTTTGACTTTAATTCCAACAATTAATTAAGGAACTCTTCTGGAGAGGTTTCTAAAATGAATATCGATCTTGAGTCTCAGGCCCTCTGCAGTCATGTCTCTGTCCTGGTTTATATCCTACCATTTTGATTTATGGATTTGGTTTAGGAGTAGTGGAGCTGCATGGCAGGGCTGCTCAGCAGCACTGTGCAAGCACTCATCCTGAGAGCACAGAGCTCATTGCAGTCATCTGTATAGCAGAGCCAGAATATTTAATGATGTGAGAGATGGATGTGTCACATTTGGTGTGTGCTTTGATGACCAGGAGTCATCCACTACTGTCCTGCCCAAGCTCACCTTCCTGGCTTCCAGTAAATGTTCATCCAAGCAATATTTTTGCCCCTACAGCAATGTAAAAATGAACTAAAATTGTGCATTGTTGGAAGGACAAGAAGGTATTTGATGCTGGAAGAAGCAGGAATAGTTGATAGCCTTTATTTTAAGGAATATTGCCTAGAGAAGGACTGACAAGGCTGTGTTCAGGTTTTTTGAGTGGTTTTGGTCAGCTGGATTGGGATTTCCTCACATCAGGGCTGGGGACTGTCAATCTCAGGTATCTGATCCTGGAAGATCAGGTGCTCAGGATGGGTGTGGGCAGGCAGAAAGGCTGCTCCTGGAACCTGCTGCAAATGGTTTTGCTCCATTGGGATATCCTGCTCCACAGCACGGGCACTGCAAGCCTGGGTAGAAGGGCAGCCTACATTTCTCTTCCTGCCAACAGCTCATCCTGTCCTGTGGGAATAAAGAAAAATCCTGAAGTACCTAAAGGGGAAAAAAAAATTCAAAAATTAAAACCATCTCATTGGTGCCTTTTATTATCTCTTCTTTATTTTCTCTCTCTTCTTCTGCTCCCTGCAGACCCTTGTTTTAAGCAAACAGTTCAAAGGCATGGATTTGGGGTATGGGGATAGTTCTGTTTTCTGTCAATCTCTGCTGTGCCATAAGCAGAAAATTTAGGAAGGGTTAATCTGAACAACTGCATTTACAGCACACCCAGGTAGTTAGCTAGCTACTTATAAAACATATGTAATGTTTGGAGGCACTCAGTATGGCTATAAAATTATTTTTAAGTGCATGCAAATATAATGTGTTAACAACATTACAAGCACTTGAGTTCCCTCTGGAAAAAACAAACAAACAAAAAACCAACAACCAAACCCCCATTTTCTGAGTGGACTTGATTGTCTCATCCTGAGTTTTGTAGATGGGCTACACAGCTCAAACTGGTTGACTTCCTGGCACTTGATAGGAACCACTTAAAAGGATAAACTTGAAGAGATCAATAGCCCTTGCATATTATAAGCAATGTAGCACCAAGTACTGCAGGGCTGTTAAAAATTCTGCAGTAAAGGACTGATCAGAAATTAAAAAAGAGAGGAAGAAACCCTACATGGTGGTTGTGGGGGCTTAGTCCCATTTCATTGCATGGGGGATTTGTCTGCAGAGTGGGGTGTTGACGATAATCTTTCAGGCAGGTTCTTCTCTGGTTTTATTGCTGACGAACACAGGGAGCACAGGCGAAAAGTCTGTGAGCAGGCAGAGATGAGAAAAGGCGCTGGAGAGAGAGGCACCCGCGTGTGTTTATCCATTTATGAAAATGGGGAATCCAGAGGCAAACGTGCTTGGCAGTCCCCTGGTGCAGATAATTGAAAGTGAGCACTGAAAGCATGCGCTCCTGTTTCATGCTTCAAGGGTTAATAGTCTTCTGGGGCACTTAAGACAAAGCTCCTTTGAGAATCCATGTGATATCTCCTCCTATTCTTCAACCATTATTTTGTTTCCCCTTTCAGTAAATTCTTATTATTTAGGACTGAGTGGTGTTCTTTTTCCCTGGCAAAATTCATGCTGGCTCACCCTTCACATATTATATTCATCAAGAGGCTCTACAGCTTTCCCTAAGGATCTTTGCTGTTATTTTTCCTGGTAGTGTGGGGAGGGACTGGGAGTTCTGGGGCCATTAGTTCCTTTTGAAAGGATTGATATAGACCTGGCCTTCTTCCAGTCCCTCCACTGTGGAAGTATCATTAAAAGGCATACATTATTTTTGTTAGCAGTTCAGCTACTTCATTCTCAGATCCTTCAACTTTCCTGGGCAGGTACCATGGAAACCCAAATGATTTATTATAATTTAGTGGTTGTATTTGAACAGCTACCCTTCATCACTGTCCGTACATCTCCATCAGCTCTGGGCACAGCTCAGTGCAACTCAGCCCTAAGAGCTGGTGAAGGAAGGATAGTAGGGTCCAGCAAAGAGATAGAGAACATGTTCGGCATCAGCTGACAAAGTTACTTGGCCACTTGGCAATGGCAGCAAACTGAATTTGATCTGGAAGCAGAGCCCAGCTTGCTGGCAGCTTCATGCTTTCCTTATGTGTGTTGGGTTTCTGAACTGGAAGGCATAAAGGCAAGAGACACCTCTCCTGCTGCATGCTGCAGTATGAACATGTTCCTGGGCTGTTGGAATATGTTGCTCTGCATTAGTCGTTCTGCTGTCACACTGGCATGCACAGCCTTTCCTGTAAAGCTAACACATAAGGCCAGAACTTAAACTTGTTTCCCATTATCTAAACAACCTCTGCTTCTTTGCCTTGGGGGACTACTTGCTGATCTGTTGGTGTGGGAGTAGAAATAAGAACAGAGAGACTGAAGACTCATCAGCATCTTCTCCATTAATCCTTTGTCTTCACTGGCATTTACAGATTATTTGTTATTGTTGTTGTTGTTGTTTTCTAGTTGCCCCATACATTTTCCTCAGCTCAGTAGAAGAATCTCAACAGAAATATTGCAGTTAAAGAAGCAATGACTCTGTCATTGCTGCCTTGTTGCATGTAGGAAAGCTACATGTGCTGCACTAACAAAATAAAAAAGCCAGGGTAACAAGCCTGCTGCTACCCCATACCATATCTGCATGCACCCATGGACAGGTAATATATAGCGCACATAATGCTGCCTTACGTTAACAGCAGGATGGCCAAATAATACAACACAGCAAACCTTCTCTTCTGAGATTATTTTGCTGGTGCAGACACCAAGACTGAGACATTTAAACAAGAGGATGCAGAGCCCTGAGGCTGGACATAAAATATTTATATGAAGAGAGTGTGGACCAATAAATTTCAGTTATAAATGTTTACAGCTGAAGGTAGTAATAAATAACCTTCCAAAAGCAATATTTCAATTTGCATGTATTGTATTGGTACTACACATTATCTTTTCAGGAAACAATAATAATTATAGCAGGACATGGAATTAGCTCATGTTTAATGAATGATTGCCCAGTTTAGTTTTGGTCGTTATAACATCAGGACACAATTAAAACTGTGAAATGTTATTTATTCTGGAGAGAGAGATGGGACTGGTTCTCCATGGCTACCATTTATATGTCCAACCAATGCATAATCTGTTCATTTAGCTGTGACAGAGGTGGGTACACTTTAATGAGTTTGCCAGACAACTCCTAGTTCTTGAATTTCTAGTCATCTAACTTCAGCTGTGCAGGCTTCACATGGTCTTTGGCAAGAGAGAGTTAAAACAAGGTGAAAGTTTATGGTGAGCTAAACAGCCTTCTCCTACTGCTCTGCAAGAACCCAAGCTCAGATCAGCTCAGATTGCTCTCTTCGTTCTCCTCCTGCATGATTGCTGTAGCCAGCATGGCTTCTTTCTCCTCTTTACTGTCATTGTCATGTCTAGCCTGTGTATCACTTCTGGTGCAAGGCAAGCACTTGCTAATAAATTTGGTTTTCTATCTCACTTTCCGATGACTGCAGTTGTCCTGCAGCAAGGACTAGTAAGCTCTTTCCAGAAGGGGAGAGCTCTTGGGTTGTGCATTGGCACATCAACCTCAGATAGGGAGGGAGATAATAGTTACAGATAATTCTGCATACAAGTTGGAGAGCTCTTATCTAACCTCTAACAGATGGGCTTCACCTTTCTTTAGGAATAGTAGCTGTACAGAATTGTTATGCACTGTCCTTAGGCTACTCTGGGCAATGGAGAGAGAGGGGGAGACATCTACTGAGGATGTTGTACTACTGAGGATGCCATGAGTCTTCTCCTAGGGAGGCTTATTGCATGCTGCTCACTGTAGACAGCACTTTACAACAGTCTTTGGGAGATTTTCTTGCACTAGACAGCTTTTCAGTGGCTAAATATGATATGACATCTGTCCTCTCTAATGTTTTTGATATCTTCTCAGTGAGTGTCTCCTGCCTAGCTGCACACTGTAATCTCTTCTTTTGTTTCTGTGTTTTTGTCTTTCTCCAGTGCTCTGTGTTTGGCTGCCTTTATCTGGACCACATGTGGAGAAAAGACTGACTTTGGCAGAAAACAGGTTCTTAGCTTTTCACAGCTAAGACTTACTGCAAGATAGATAGGAGCTATAGACAGGCTGAACCAGAGGGCAAGGTGCCTCCAAAGTCCTCTAGAGGTAAGTTTCAGATTTGTCTTGGCCAGCCTGGTAGTCAGGACACGCCTGGGTGCAGGAAGATACCTGAGGGGTGATGTTTATCAAAGAGACACCTCTATAACTTTAAGGAATTAATCTTCATGACAGTGCTGCAGCTGTGTTGGTATAAAGATATCGTTGAAGCGAAGGCCACAAGCACCAAGTAATGTATTGAACAAAATATCATAGCTAGCAGGAGAAAACAGAGAAACCCCAGACTCATGCAAATTAACTGAGCAAATGTCAATGCTAAATGCAAGCTGATCACAGGCCCCCCAAGCCTAGTGAAACAGGCAGCAGGCTAGCTGTGAAAAAATGTGTTGGGTGCAAGTGGACAAGAGGAGATATTGGTCGTATGGGAGAGATGGTTGGTTGACTTTCTCCTGAGAGAGATACTGGCAATTTAAAATCTGGATAACTTTTAACTGGTTTTACAGTTAATAAATGTTATATGTATTTCCCAGGGAATGTCTAGGTCTGCTTGGTGGGTGTTGGACTGCTGCACTTACTCCTCATAAAGTTTAGCATCAATGTGTGGAGGCTGAGAACGGGCAGCACTGGAAAAATGGTGAGGTAGTTAACTCCTCTTACACTCCCTGTTCTAATGCACTTAGTGGGCTGTCTTCTCCCTTTCTTTTCTTTTGTAAAAGAGTACAAGGTGGCTGCCAATTTCTCCCTCATAGTCCACATCTCCCCTAATAACTACCTGAGATAAATTTAGCCAGGAAAGCAAACCGGTTGAGTTGCCTTTTGGCAGAAAGCAACCCATTTGCAGGCTTTGATCTTTGCTGCACTTGGAATGGGCAAGGAGACAGAAAAAGGAGAACTGGGCAAATATTTCAACACAGCCCTCTGACAGCACTCTTTAGCAAGAACTCCACCCAACAGAGTGTCAGCGAGCTTTCAGCTGAGTTATCTCAGGAGTGGCCCTTAAATGGTGGGAGATGAAGACAGCAACGGTAAGACTAAAAATAAGGACGCAGAGCCCTCCCCTCCACGCTTCTGAGCAAAGTTCTTGTACAAGGTTGTGACCCTTTTAGCCAAGAAGGGTATTTCAGGCAAAATTTTCCAGTTAACAAAAGCAACAAGAGTATTTCCACAAGGTCAAAGGTAGTTCTGCTGCCATCAGTGAACTGCTCTTGCTCTTAAAGCCAATCCTTCTTTACATTGGGACCTTGGAGTACATACCAGCACAAAATGCATCACTTTGGGCTCTCATTCAGCTGCTTTTCAGTAGCTTTGTGTAGGACAACTCAGCAGATGGAAAAATGTGCAAAATTAATGAAAACACTAATACATATTAAGCTTTCCATTAATTATGTAATTACTAATTCAATTATTGAGGAATAATTATTAATATTCATCCCATCCAGATTGGTGATGATAGATTAACTGTGATGGCATAATTTAACAAACATTTTTAAAATAAAACATTTAGCAAATATCATTCCCACCACTTTTCCATCTTAATAAAAATATATATATATCATGTGAGCAGTTCATGAATATATGCAATCTTTTCTGTTTTAAAAACATACATTTCTTGTGGGTTCTATTTTTGTTATGGATTGCTTTAGTGTAGATTTTGTCCTCAGGTTCTTTTACATGAACTTCTATGCTCTCTGAGGCAGAGAGAAGCCCATGGTAATATAAGCTTGTAGTAACAGCACTATAAATCCATGGTATAAGTATAGTAGTAAATGAATGCACAATACTTTATTTCTTTCTACTGGTTTCTCTTTCTGAAGTCTCTGTAACACAGTGATTGATGTATATGAAAACCATTTAGAATGTATTAAACTGGGGAGTCAAAATATTATTTTCAAGTTTTCCAAGAGAAGTTGATCCAATTTTATGTCAGAACCTCCTGAAAGGTTACATTTGCCCATGTTTTGCAATATTCCTTTTGCGTTGCAAAAGTTCCTGTGTGGTGCTGCAGTAAAATCTAATGTATCTAAGTGTCCCAAAATGCAAAATTTCACCAAGGACATTTCTGGAAAAAAATCACAGAGTTACAGAATCAGAGAATGTTAAAGTTTGAAAGGGACCGCAAAAGTCCAACACCCCTGCCAGAGCAGGATCATCTAGAGTAGGTCATACAGGAATGTATCCAGGTGGTTTTGGAATATGTCCAGAGGAGACTCCACAACCTCTCTGGGCAGACTGTTCCAGGGTTCTGTCACCCTCACAGCGAAAAAGTTTCTGCTTGTGTTCACGCGGCACCTCCTCTGCTCCAGCTTGCACCTGTTGCCCCTTGTCCTGTCATTGGACATCACTGAGAAGAGCCTGGCTCTGTCCTCCCAACACTTGCCCTTTACATATTTGTGAAGACGAATGAGGTCACCCCATCTCCAAGCTAAAGAGACCCAGCTCCCTCATCAGGGAGATGTTCCTAACAAGCGAAATCTGCGGTTTCTGCAAAATGTCTGATTTGTAAAGACTTGCTTATGGTTCTCTGTCAAAAATGACTTGCTAATATTTTTATCCTCAAATGGTTTATTCTGTTGAAAAGAAAAGGTCTGGGGAGAGATCACTCCACCTGATCTTACAATAAGCCTATGCCTGCCGAATTTTTAAAACTCATCTGAAGGAAGGAACCTTTCAACAGATATTTGCTGTGTATGATATTATAATGTTTTCTTTAAAGCATTTAACTGTGCTTCATAAGAAAAATGATTCTTTGACTTCCTTCACAATAACATTGTGTCAAAAATAGACCTGAGATTGTGTTATTTCTATTACTGAAGTACCGAATGGCCTTGTCTGAAAACAGTCTGTTCTAGCATCAAATAGACTACCAAATTATGGTGGGAGATGGTCTTGGCTCTGAAGAACTGACACTCAAGGTGTGCAATACAGACAAGGAGAAAAAGGCAAATGGAGCATACTAGAACTGGCACACAGAAGGGGTAGAGTACAAATGGCAAACCTTAGGCATTTTCCAAAGTATCTCACCAGTTTTCTGTTTATCCATCTCTTTTCCCTGTCCTTCCTCTCTGGCACCCAAGATGAGCCTGGGGCATGCCTCTAGTGACAAGAGGTTGAAAATTCCTTCTTTGCTTTGGTGTATCTACTGAGAAATGAACTTATTAAGGAAGCAGATCAAGAATGTCCCAGGTTGTACCTTGTAATTCAGCTAAAGAGAAACCAATAGGGAATTGCTAAATTTATTCAATCAGTGGGTGGACATTCCTGTCTTGCAAACCATGATGAGTGATCCATCATAAAAAGTTGGACTGTTAGACTGCTATTTATCAAATGCAAACTGAAACACGTCCTGTGCATCTGAAATAGGGAATTTTTGCAAGGTGTGGGGGTCAAGCTGGCCTGTGGGATTGCTTTTGGTTACCCCAGTGAGACAGGTCTTTTAGGAGGTCATCTGTCCTGAAGCTCAGAAAGGAAGCTGGTCTATGGGTTTGTTTTATTTAAATGTATCTGTTATAATTTATTTATTCGGGGGGGGGAAAAATAACTAAAACTGTGCAGTTTTTCTAAAGCATCAGAGTAAGTTTCAGATGTCTTTGTTAATACCCTTTTCAGAATGCACATGCCACTCCATGTGAGTGCTCTGGACTTCAGCTTCTTCTGCCCTGGGTCATATCACAACTGTAATATCTCTGCCATAAATTTACTGGAGAATATTTAGAGCTTGCAAATAATATTCCCATGCCTGAAAGACAAGGTGATGTGTCTTTAGCAGCTTCTGTTCTTTGAACTTAGCCAAGGGCTTTCTCGACAAGTGAGATCTCTTCAGGATTCTGCTTCCTCTGATGTATGGGAGGCCGTTTCTTGGTGTGAGGTAATTAGAGGCAAGGCAATTTTACAATGGAAGGCTTGGAGATGCTTGCAAATCATGGCCTTCTCCCTGCTCAACTGCTGTGCTTGCTGACAAACCCCTCCTTGCTGGAGGCAATTGTGTTTTCTGGGGCAAATCAGGTCACCGAGATCTGCATGATTCCTGGTGGCTAATGCAATAAGCAGCAGCTACAGGAGACATCTCTTCGGGATGGCACTTTCTGTGGGTAAATGAGGGCACCCTGCCAGGTGGAAGCTGTCATTAACTGTCCACCTGGCAGAGTTCGGGGACGGGAGCTGGTCTGGCAGAGTGTTCATTTGCAAATAGGTGCTTGTACTTGCCCAAGCCTGAAGAGGGAATGGCTGATATCTTCTCTGGAGCAGAAAGCATTACTCCACTTGAAGAGAAGTGGTCTTCTGCAACATCCTGAGCACCCCCCAGAGGGAAAGCAGGACTGTGTAAGTAAGGCTGTCACACCTCCCATGGATGTCTATCGTTCCCAAGTCAGTGATTGTTTTACAAACACCTCTGAATGACCTGAATGGTGTTCTGAAGTATTCTTGCTGATGACTGCAAATGTAAAAGGAGGTTTCCATCGTATGGAATATAGGGGAAATCTGTATGTGATGCACTAAGTGTCCCTCCACAGTTCAGGTCATGATGACCTTCCAGAACTGAAACTCTTCGCATTTTGACATGCAGAGTTTGAAACTGCTTCTTGTCTAAAGCCATAGGACCAGGATGGATCTGTGCCATGCAAAGAGCTTGTTTTCTATTAATTATTTGTGCAGGGAATTTCTCCCAGAGACAGCAGTTCCCTTCCTCATGTTTGTCATCACAGATAGAAACCCAATTGGATTATTTCACTATTTTAAAGTATTAGTTTTAGTATCAAGTTTTATTCGAGATCCAAGTGAAGCTTCCCTTGGTGGGACTCCTACAAACTTTAGGTTCTCCATGGAGAAGCTACTGGTTTTATCCTGCTTTCCTAAAGGTCATCAATTTATCACTCAGGCATGGCAGATTGATTGACTTGTCTTTCAAGACGTGCAGCTCCTCAGGGGCTGGTGCTCAAGAGCAGATGCATGGGAAATCAAAAATTTTCTTTACCAGGAAGTATGAAGAAAGAGTGCTATAGCAGGTTTTCCTGCTTGCACCTGTTCTTATTCTCAAAGTTTAAATCTAGCATCCTTGCAGAAGACATGCAGGACAGGAGTGGTGTCTTATCCTGGTAAAGTCACATCTGGTGAGAAGAACCAGAGAGAAAATGGTTTTCCTAAAGAAAAAAATATGTTCCCAGCAGATGGCTCAACCAACCAGCAAGGATTAGAAACCACTCTGGGAATCCTTTCTTTATGGCTAGTGCGAAGGTGATATTGCTAGTGGCAGCACAGAAAGATTGGGTGAAATAAAATAAAGAGGTTTCCATGGAGATGCCTTCATATTGCAGTAAATTTCATCTTGCAGTCAGCTGGGTTGTGCTTCTTTGCCCAGAGGAAGAGTCCTTGGCTCCCCCTGCATTATTAGTTACTACAAGTGCTAACAAAATGCCAGCAGACCCTGAGCAAAGCTGATGACATGGACATCTCTGTGATGGCCTCATTAATTATCCCAAAGAGGCTGAATTGCCCAGGCAGCCTGCAAGTGCTTTAGAAATAATCCTGCTTTCTGTTTTAAACTGTAAATAGATAAAAAACGTGTAGAAAGATATAGCTGTGATTACAGATAAGAAAGTGGTAGGTTTCTTCCTATTTTTCATATAAGGAAAGAACCATACTCAAATTATGTAACAGCATACTCAAATCATGTAACTGCATACTCAAATCATGTAACTGTCCCAAACCACGGTCCAACTGCTGTTAGAGGAGACATTGAACATGTAATTCCAAAACTCCAGCACAGATGACGCCTTTTCTCCTGAGGTTAAGGCCAGGAAAGACGCTGACCTGCAGAGAGACCACTGGCAAGGTAGGGAACCTCTTTGCACTTGGGTGACCGATGCAATATCTATCACCAGTGGGAGCACAGCAAAGAGAAGCAGCAAGTACTCCTCCCGGGTTGTGTGCTGTCACAGGGGTGAAAACTATCCAATGAAGGAATGACTTTTCTTTTTGGGAGAAAAGGAAACCCCTCCAGCTGTCGTAGCTGATTATTCACCCATTCCATGTAAGTGTGATCTCTCCTATGGTGTGAAGAAATGAGCAGCCGCAAGACGTGTCTCGCTGTGGGTAGGCTCTGCCACAAGCTTCCCAGTCTGTGCCTGGGATGACAGCATCTTTCCATCTGCACCCGACTTTGAGAGTCACGAACACAGTGCTAGTCAAGCTATGCCACCCAAAACATGCTTAATCCAGAAAGCATTTTCCTCAGAAGGTGTGTCATTGAATGCAAATGAATGCTGCCTTCAGATCATGCTAATTTATTCTAAGGAGCAAATCTCTATCTGCTTAATGCACCGTGCAACCAAAAAAAAAAAAAAAAACTCTGTCTTTGGGACAGTTTATTTCATATGATGTACAACTCAGATAATAGGCTGGAGACCTGAGGAGCAAAGAGGTATGTGCAGGACGGATGCTCTGATTACTGCTAGTGTTATGGCTCTGGCTGTGTGAGGACTCTAGAGAGAGCAGAAGGTGCATGGGAGTGAGATGTTTCTAACCATCAAAATTGCTGGGAATGGCTACCAGCTCCAGCTGCGAACTCACCATGGAGAAGGATAAATAGAAGCCTTCAGAGGCCTTCTTTTGTTTATTTGGTTGGGTTTTGTCCCCTGAAGTTAATCTTTCTTTCAGAGCTTGGGAAAGCTGAGATTTGTTTCTCTTGGAGCCATTGTGCTCAGCTTTAGCAAAATGTGGAATCCCATATTCAGCTTTCCCATTTGTAAATCTGCTACCTCTGCACTGTCAGGAAGCTGGGATATGTGACTGCGGACCTAAGCCTGGAAATCACCAGCCCACCCAGCCTGGCAAATGAGCCAGTCTTCATACTGTCTACCACCTGGGATCTGTACAGCAGCCATGATGGCCAAGGGTGTGATGGTGAGGGTCTGCTGGCCACCAAACCAGCTGTTTGGACAGGTTGATGCACTTGGAGGTAACTGCAAAGAGCTTTGGGATTAGTAAACTCAGTTTTGTTGAGCTTTTCAAGACAGCCTTTCATGAAGTGGGGCATATTTCAAGACAACTTTCCATCAGATGGAGCTTAGAAAAAGGCAGAGAACACCAGTTGCTTGAACAATGGAAGCTCTTTGATGGATTTTTTTCTTATTTTCCTATTTGGAGGAAAAGTGTTGTGTCCACCAGCTAGAAATCTGGACTGAGGCTTCATAAGGAAGTCTTTTGGGAACCACGACAAATGGGAGCTTTGGCAGGGAAAGGAACTGGTATGTAGTTGCCACTCTGAGCAAGGAAGTCATCCCAAGTGCTAATTTCCTACCCTTGTTGGTGTGAATTTGGGTTCAACACTCTAGTTTGCAATAGGGCAGCTGCAAAAATACATTTGGAACCCAACTTAATATAAAACTAGTGATGTTCATATTATTATCTTAAGGGAAAGATGTGATTCTTTCTGCAAAGAAAAGAGCTATTAAAAAGAAAGCAAACCACAGAAAACAGAGATCAAGACACACACTGTCTGACTCTGCAAGCAAAGCTTCAGAAAGTCTTACAAGGCAAAATAAGGAACTATAGGCTGGAGGCTGTGGCTGCTGTCCCAGTTCAGTGCCACTGAGCTGCAGTGCCTCAGTGTCAGCCAGGCAATCTGCTCGAGGTGGTTGCTCACATCTCCCTCACTTCTCCTTGGGAATGGCAAGTGTGTATCACCGGAGTAAATTTGCTTTGCAAATCTTCCTTTGTGTCTTCAGTTTAACCTTATTTGCACAAGGATTGTGGAGGTAGTAAGAGGGAATATTCATGCTTCTATTAGTTCAGATATTTGCTTCTTGTTAACATCACACCAACATGTAATTCAAGTAAAACATCTAATGTCGGTATTTGGGGGATTAGAGATGCACCTTTTTCATAGCTTTTAAATAGTTTCTCCAACTCCATCATGGGTAAGTGTCTGCTGGGCTCACTGCAGTGTTTACAGCTCATATTGATCGTTGGCTCCTGCTTTTGCTAGCTGAAAAACAGCAAAGCCATCCAAGGACACAGGTAAACATTAACTCCCAGCACAACCCGTGTGAGGTGTGCTTTTGCACAGTGCTCTCTGCTCTGCCAGTGCTGCTGATAGTGCACCCTTCATCTTCATGTGAGTGCCTCTGAGATGTGCATTCTTCTGCTCAGAACTCTACAGCAAGGATAGAACTGCAGTGTGTGGTCTTCTGGCTGTGAAGTTTAAACAGTTATGTTTTGATGCTTGTTCTTCAGGCATTAATTTTGGAGGAGATGTGAGAAACAGTACCCAATCACCTGTGCTGTGAAAGCTGGAGAGGAGGAAGCAGAACACTCCAGGTCACAGACTAAAGCAGAATCACAGATTGGTTTGGGTTGGAAGGGACTTTTTAAAGTCATCCAGGCCAACTCCCCCTGCAACTAAAGCAGGTTGCCCAGAGCCCCAGACAACCTGACCTGGAATGGTTTCAGGCATGGGGCATCTCCTACCTCTCTGGGCAACCTGGGCTGGTGTCTCACCACCTTCAGTGTAAAAAATTTCTTCCTTTTGAGTAATTCGTCCTGAACTCCCTTTCCATACACAGAGAGCTGGAGGCCTAGAAAGGCCTGTCCTTATTTTTCTGTCTCTTAGAAGATAAAGACAGAGTAGCTTTTATATGTGGTGGTGCGATCCATCTCGTGGTTCTTTGCCACTCAATCTGTAATGCAAAGGCTTTGGCATGAGGGGTCATGTTATTTAGTCACCTGTCTGTACCACAGGACTCTTGTGATGTTCTCCCACCAGCTAGTTTTATTCCCAGCAGAATGCTTTATCATAGACTTCTTTATTTAAAGCAGAGAGAAACTCCTTTCAGTAGGAATTTTTGCTGCATTACCTGGGACAATCTAAAAACCTCAGCATGTTGCACTTTGTAAGCAGGGGATTGTCAGTCAAAGACCACAGGCAGATTCAGAGAAGAGTCAAAGGGTCTTCAAAGCAGAGGAGGGGAAGAAAACCACTGACAGCATAGTAAAATACACTGAAATGGCACAAAGTTATGAGCTCTGATCTCAAAACTCTCCTTAGCCCCCTAGCAAAAATCTTCAGCTTTTTCACCAGCAACACTTATTGGAGACAGGCTAGAGATAGTAGAGCAAGAGCAAGAGATGAAAAGGAAAGAAGCTATAATGGACACTGTGCAAATCTCCTTGGCATGCTTAGGTGAGGCCAGGAGGTTTTCTTGTTGCCTTTCCTTAAGCTGCAGAGCAGCAGAGCTCTGCTTCGTCTAGCACCAGGCTGGCTGCCAGGCATCCCAGCGGTTGTGGTGGCAGGGAAGTGGGAGTGCTGCAAGAGATAATGTCTGGCCAAAATGTGCTACCTGGATGGCCCAGACCTCAGGGATTACCCAGAGTTTGGCAGCAACAGAGAACTAAACAAGGTGAGAAAAGCAGCCTTGCCTGAATCTCTGGTGGGGTTCAAAGAAGCCCACAAATATTTTCTGATGTCTCAGTCTTTGCCTTCATAGGCTCTTAGATAGGAGAGGGGCTGTCTTGCCTGCTCTGCTGCAGGGCTGCAGGACTGCAGTTCATGGACATGCAACTGCACTCAAGTGGTGTATGCATCCACCCACCAAAAAGCATTAGCAGCATGCTCAGAAATTACACTGATGCAGGCAACCACCACCCCCAGCAATGTGGCATCTGTAGGAATTTCATAGCCTTTGTTAAAAAAACATAATTGGGAAGTTTTCCTTTTACAATTCCCATTTGTTGTAAAATGTGCAAAGACCTCATTAACTCTGATGGTACAGCATTTTTGGCTAGCTGCATTGCCAAGCATGTGTTGAGCTCTGATTAAGTGCAAGAAATTACCTTTGTAACAGCAGTGGTGTCTTCTGAACGCAGTTAGCGCCTCACCAGCACTGATAAGGTGTGAAAAATGATCTTCCCATCTACAGCTGTGTCAACTGAATGCAATTAGCACCTCTACATGTGTTTAAAATCATGACCACAGGTTATACATTTCAGCAGCCTGCAATACATTAGCACTTAATCCCATCTTTGTGAATCAGAAAAATCGCTGCAAAACCAGTGCAATGAATACAGTTAAGTGCCATTAACATTCCATTAATTATTTTTAATGAAGTAAATTCACAGATTGGGGAACAATGGATTAGGGACTTTTCATGGCTCAGGAACAGTGGTTGCTTGCTACATAGACACGTGTCAGAGGGAGATATCTTTACTCCTGTTGGACCTTGTTTAAACAGCTCTGTTAAACTTAGGTTGCTAACTTGGATTTTTCCCTTCATTCTTGGGCTACAGGCATGCTGGGATGCTGCAGGGTGCAGGATTCTCCTCCTAAAAATGCTGCCTTCTCTGAAGAGAAATAGAGAAAACAAGGGAGAAGAAAAAACACAGTAGGTATTTTTTTCCTTCAGCAAAAGTAGCCAAGTTCCAATATATTGATCATTTATTATATCCTTCTCAGTCTATTAATGTCTTCTCTAACTGCACTAAAAGAGATCCTGTGTCTCTGTATGGAGTTCTCTCCATGGCCAAATAATGATAGAATCATAGAATGGTAGGGGTTAGAAGGGATACCTGGAGATCATCGCGTCACAAGAACAATTCATTTTCAAGATTATTTCTATACCCAAGCATTAAAGCTTGGGTATCTAACTCAGTCTTCTGGATCAACAGCTTTAACCATAAGGGGTCTGATTTGAAGGCTGCTGATAGGCAGTGGGATTGGTGTTTAGATCTGCCTGCTGCTGGCTTTGCTGCCTCTCTCTTTGACTTTTTGGTGGGGCTTCTATAAGACCTAAAGATGGAAATCAGTGTGGAAATCAGATGTTTGGCAATCACACTTGTACATTTTCTTTTATTAAGTCATGCCTTTTAGTAGGTCCTTTACTGTGCTGGGATAAATTGTGGAATCATAGAATCATGGAACAGTAGGGGTAGGAAGAGATGATTGAGTCCAGTTCCTCTGCCAGAGCAGGATCACCTTGGGCAGGCCACACAGGAACGCATCCGGACAGATTTTGAATATGTCCACAACCACTCTGGGCAGCCTGTTCCAGTTCTCCGTGACCCTCACAGTAAGGAAATTTTTCCTCATGTTGAGGTGGCCCTTCCTGTGCTCCAGTTCATATCCATTGCTCCTCATCCTATCACAGGGCACCACTGAAAAGAGACTGGCCCCTTCTTCTTGATGCCTCTCTGCTACATACATCCTTAGGTAGTGATACTGCACAGTGTCTCAACCCTATTTTTCACTGTCCTGGCTTTGATGAAAGTCACAACATCAGTCTGACCATGCTCCTTTTCTCTGAGTAATTCCTGCTGGCTCCAGGCTCTAGAATCATGCTGGCTGCCACAGCAAGATCTGCTGGAGGAAGAGCTCCTGTAGCATCCCATCAAGATGAGCCTGCACCTCACAGGCAGCGTGCTGCAGCAGTCGCTGCTCCCTGCAGGTGAATCTGGGGGACAAAGCAGACGTGCTGAACTGTTACCGCCTTGCCTCTCTGAAATGTGATGCAGCATTGTGGTCGACAAAGCAGGTCAGGAAGAAATTAGTCCATTTTAAGGAAAAGCCCTAAAGCTGGACATGAGGAGAGACAGTTCAGCATTATTAAGAGTAAGTGGATTTGGGGCCACGTGCCCAGCTGGGGCTGGTCAGCACTGGCGCCTGGAGCAGAGCGCCCTGCAGTCCCCCTCGGCTGCAGCGCTGACAGCCATCCATTCTCTAAATTAAATTTCACTCCCCTCAGTCATCCTCAGCTCGCAGCCCTGCTCACTTGCCAGAGGACTGCTGACCACGCAGATTAGTATGGGCTGAGTCCAAAACCTGTGAGATCAGCAAGAAAGGCTTTGGCAGTCCATGGAGAGGGGAGCTAGGTCTCCCAGAAGTGGGTTTCAGGTCATGTGCTTTCTCCAGCTGTGGGCATGGTAGGTGGGATGGAATGAGGACCTCCTTTGCTGCTGTGGGCTGCAGGTCAGCATATAAACCACTGAATGTTGTGGGTTGCAGGAACTCACACTGGCTGTCCTGCTGCTGGAAGCGGGACACAACAGGCAGTGTTTTTCCAGAGCCTGCCTGCCTTCCCTTTCTCTCCATCTCAACCCGAAACCTCTTATCAAAGACTGAACTGACCAAAGAGCTCAAACTGTCTTGTTCAAAGCAGTGAGAGGGGACTGAAATCAGCTGCAAGGTCAAGTGTTTCTCCTTGAACCAGGGTGCAAGTCCCTGGGACAATATCCACGAGCTGAAGTCCTTGCATCTGGGAAAGGGAGAGGAAAATGTGAGCATTTAACTGGAGCTAGGAGAATACAGCTGTGTCAGCTGCGTCTGAGGAGTCCTTCTGGCCTCAGAGCAGAAAATAATAAAAAAAAAATTGCATAATTCTTGCTTTTGAGTTCTGCTGTGCTTTCCAGTGATATGCTGGGGAAAAGCAATTTAGTTAGTTCTTGAACAATGCAGAAATGCAGATATTTATAAAATAGTGTCTGCTTAAACAGAGAAATGTGTCATTCCTGATGAGGTCTCTCAAAAAACACAGCAGGAAGTCACTTGACCCAGGCCTTTAACTGGAACTGTCTTGGTAATTAAATGACAGGATTTATATGTTCTCCTCTGCTCTGGAGATGGTAACACATATACTGGGGTGACTCCATACTTATACACGAGATTTACCCAAAAAAAAAAGGTGTCCCCGGGATGGCTCTAAGGTCCCCTGCACATGAGGGGGTCACAAAGAGACTGTAAGAATGGAACAGAGAATTCAGGACTACCAAGTTCTCTGCACATGTCTTGTTCCAGGTCCTGCAGAGAAAGTAGTAGCCCTGAATTCTCTTTTCTGTTCTTAAAGCCTCCTTCCAACTCCATCACACAGCAAAGGTGTTTGGGCCTATACCCTTACTTTATCTTATAACCTAAATGTTTCATTTAGTGTGCTGTTTGAACAAGGTCTCTGCTTCAAAACTTCATACGTCTTGCTCTAGCTTCCTGCAGAGAAAGTGGTAGCCCTGAATTCTCCATTCCATTCTATACAGTCTCCTTGCAGCTTCCTCACAAAGCAAAGAAATTTGGGGCTATCCCATTTGCTTTAGCTTATAACCTGGAATGTTTCTCTTTGTGTGCTATTCGGTCAAGTGCATGCTCTGTTTCAAAACTAATTATGTCCTTCTCAAGCTCCTCCAAAGAAATCAGAAGCCCCAGATTCTCTTTTCCATTCTTAAAGTCTCCTTGAAACTCACTCCCAAAACACAGGAATTTGGGGCTACCCCCTTTACTTTAGCTTATGACCTGGAATGTTTCACTTTGTGTGCCACTCAGCTGGCTGAGGGCTCTGTTTCAAAACTGATTTAAAAGTTCTTGGAACGTGGTGTCCCAAGGCTGGTACTTCACAGCAGTTTATCATGTAGACATTTTTGCCCCCATTTTCCAAAGGAAATCAGTTTCTGAACCACTTGCAATGAGAAATTGGATTTCCAACAGCTCCACACTCTGGTACCAAAGCATCCCACTCTGTCAGAGTTTGTGGCTGAGGCTGAATACAAATCTGCAGCTTGTTTTCAGGCAGACCAATTAAGATCCCTTTAAAAAAAAAAAAAAAAAAAAAAAAGACAATCTCAAAAAAAAACCCCAAACCTACCTAACCAACCAAAAAAAAACCGCACTGCAGCCATTTTACAGGAAGCCTCATCCTTTAATCCATCGCATACTGAAATTCCCTTCCCCTGTGATTCCTGGTTGGTCAAGAGCCATGGGACATAAAGCAAGGCACCAGTATGTGGATACCTGCTGCCAGGTAGTCACCAAAACAGAGCAGTTCCTCCTCATGTCCACACGGCGGAGACAGTGAGCGCGGGAGCTCGCGGCACTGGTGCGTCCATAGCAACGCACGGCTCCACTGCCATAGCAACGCGCAGGTCTGCACCGATGCCTGCACGGGGAAAGTGCCCGTTTGGGGCAATCGGCCCCAAATCGGGACGGGAAAAGGCGAAAAAGTGGGGGCTTCTGAAAGTGTTTCACTGTCTCGGATAGAGATATATTTAGAGGACAGTGACAAGCTTTTAAATCCTTGCTATAAATCGCATTTGTAGGCATTTTAGAAGCCTACTTATAATTAGATATTAGACTATTTAGGTTTAGTTTTCTAGTTACACTTAGCTACAGTCTCTAGGCTGCACAAAAAAATCTGCTTAGACTTGCTATGTAACAGAGCAAGTACAGACAGCTCTCTTCCGACTTTTTTTCTATTTAAACTAAAAGGAAGTTATTATATGAAGCCAATTTCAAAGTCCATTACTTACGTAAGTTGTTCTAAAATATGTCTCAGATCCGTCTCATCTGATCAATTGATTTGCTGAATCCTTGTGTAAAAGAGAAAAAGAACGAACCTCTCACAGTCAATGTGTGAGGTTTTCCTCCCCGTTTTACACACACACACACACACATCCACCAGCCCCTCCGAGAGGACGGCTGCTCGTAGGCACTGCCAGACGCCGAGTCTCGGGCTCGGCGGGAATTCTCTGCTGCCAAGGCAGAGCCATCCCGCGGATCTCTGCAGCATGCGCTCCCCAGGCTGGAGAGCGGTCCGAGTCCGGCTGTAAACCACATGCGTAACGCAGCGCTGCTCTCCGTGGCGCATGCTCCGAGTCCATAGCAACGCGCAACGCGCCCCGCCGGTGCTATAGCAACGAGAAGTTCTGTGCTGCGTGCACCAGCTCGCTAAGAACGCGCCGGACTCACTGCAGCACGGGTCTCGATCATCTAAAATCCTTTTTGTAGTATAGTAGATACAAGCTTTTTATTTTTAAATCCTTTTTAACTGTAAGTGAATACAATATTTTAATGTCTATATAAAAAATGAGACATTTCTGTCTATTTGACTCCTTACGCTAATACCTACAAGTTTAAATAACTTTTAATCTCTCCCCCGTTCTTTCCCCCCGTCACTCCCCCCAGGAATTTTCAGGCATTTCTAGCATTCAGGGCATTTAGAGACGAGGCAGCAGCCCCGAGGAGCAGCACACGCCGGTGAGTAACTGCAGTTCCGGCAAATAAGCACAAGGTGGCAGCACTGAGCACCGCCGGGGGATCTCCTCCCCTGTGCGGGGGGAGCAGCTCCGCTTGGCTCTGTTGAGCTTTTGCCATTTGAATTAAAAAAAAAAAAACACCACACACAAAGGAAAATCCACTATTTATAATTTATATACGCACTATTTATATTTATATCTATACTTATTTCTATATTTGTATTTCAAAACTCTATGTGGCTCTGCTTAGGATTTTCTTTTTTTTATATTCTAGAAGCCTGTATAAAATAGACGAGATACACTGGGGCCATTTCAAAAATCTTTTTTTACATGTAAATTAATGAGATTCCTCAATATGTAGATAAAAATGAGAGCTTTTCCTCTACTGGAACACCTCATACTAATAGTGACAGTTTTTAATATATTTTTAATCCCCTCCAAGAATTTTCAGGCATTCAGGGCTGCAAGGACCCTTTGTTGGGGGGATGCCCTGAATCAAGTGCTTTTAAAATTGCTACCTGTAGTTGGATGTTGTCCTTATGTAAGCAGTGTGGTTGCTGAGCTGGAAGATCCCAGCATTTGCACCTTCAGATATTTTCATCCTTACACTGATAAGAAAGAGTCTTCAGAGATGTGGAACTGTTTAAATGACACCACGGCATTGAAAGACACAGGGTCGGGGACTACCTGGAGGACTTTTCTTCTATGCCTCTGAGTTTCTCATGAGTCAAAGAGCCATAGAATCATAGAGTCACAGAACGGTTTGGATTGGAAGGGACCTTAAAGATCATCTAGTTCAACCCTCTGCCATGGGCAGGGGCACCTTCCACTAGACCAGCTTGCTCAAGGCCTTATACTATCATAGCGGTGCTTTGAGGATGAAAAGATACAGGACCAAACACATCAAACTGTTGTCCTCGTCTGATCCAGAGCAGAGCTGATTCTGGTCAGGGCTGTGACTTCTCAGGCTCTGCTCAATGATGCACTTTCTGAAGTTCGGGGCAGGTTTACACAGCCAGGGTCTGCTTCTAGGAGGGAGAAACTGATGGGCAGACCCCAAGGGTTGGGCTGCAGACCAAGGGCACTGCCACAGCTTGTGCCCCACCTTGGAGTGCAGGAAGTCCAAGGTGGCACCTGAGGCGAGGAGCAAACAGGATAGGTGACCCTTACTGCCTAGCAAGGGATTTCATCCTATGGACAGCCTCTTCAGGAGCAATCTGAGGGATCCTCAGGGTCAAGCCTCTTCTTCTCTGGCCAGTGCCCCAGAAGGACTCTGTCCCTTCTGCCTTCCATCCTGATCAATGTGTTCCTGAATCCAGTTCCAGAATCCATCTTCTGAACCTGGTTCCCATCTGCTGCTGAGTCCAGTATGGGACTTGCCCAGTATCTGCCCCTAGCAGCAGTGGTGCCAAAGGTGTGTCATTGCCATCAGGGTTTGCGTTTGCTCTTGGTTTGTGTCTCTCTTTCTGTTCCATGGGATTGTTCCTCTTACCATACCAGCTGGGTTAGTTTCTTTCCCACCCAATCAGTCTCTCTCCTCTCTTGCCTTTCTCTTCCCTTTGGGAAGAAGAGGCATTCAGAAAGAGCCTCTGGCACTCGTCTGGTGGCCAGTCCAGCCCTGATCTGTGCCAGAAGCACATGAGAAGGTTCTTCATCTGACTTTGTAGGAAAGGTGAATAGAGGACTAGTTTTCCATCTCAGCTCGATGCAGGTTTAATAAATGCCAGGATATCAAGGGGATTGGAGACAGCTAACCATGTTAGAGAAGTTTTAGTGGTCATTAACAGAATGAAGCTCTCCTTCCTGTACTTAATGGGATTGTTAGAGATGGTTCGAAATCCTGAAGGAAAGTCATGTCCCCCATTTGAAAAAACAACATGAGTTTTTGCTAAAGTTTGCAGATGACTGTCAAAGGACAGGAGTTTGCTTCTGTGAGAGCAGCACAGATTTAACCCAGATGAGGGTTAAAGTTGTGAAAAATGTCACCAAAGCTATGGCTGGTGCTGCACTGGTTATCAGCGTAGTATGACCCTTGTACAGTCCAGAGCTTTTCAAAGGCACTGCTAGGAAAACTGCTTTTCCCTCAAAAATATTGATTGAATAGAAAATATTCTAACCTATATAGGAGAGTACCTGGGATTTTAATCGAAAACATCCTTTCTCTGTCTTTACGGTGCTTCCACTTTTCTGTCATAGCCCTAGCTCTGCCTCACGGCGACTCCCAGCACTGTTCGCACGGCGGCTTCAGCCTCGCGTTCCGACTCGCTCGGCGCCGGGGCCGGGCAGGCCGTTTGCGGCAGGCTCCGACAGCGCCTTACAAGCCCGGGGCGGGGAGCAGGCGACGAGAGCCCGGGGTGGGGTGGGGAGGCTGCTCTCCAGCTCCCCATGTGTTCCTGTGCTTAGCAGGTCCTACACACAGCAGGGGCACTCTGAAAAACTTCGGTTCCTTGAAAAGAAGAAAGGAAAAAGACAATTTAACAAACGCACCTACGTGCTGAGCTACAGAATCATTGAGGCTGGAAAAGACCATCAGTGATAGGAGGGCTGGAGCACCTCCCCATGGGGACAGGCTGCCAGAGCTGGAGCTGTTCAGCCTGCAGAAGGCTCCAGAGAGACATTAAAGCAGCCGTATGTGAAGGTTGCTGCAAGAGAGGGATTTTTGGCAAGGGCTTGTAGGGACAGGACGAGAGGCAATGGCTTTGAGCTGGAAGAGGGGAGATTTAGACTGGGGATTAGAAATAAATTCTTTACAGCGAGGGTGGTCAGACACCCTGCACTTAAATGCAAAATTTAGCTTGCAGGATGCTGAGTTCATTTGTGATTCTCATCTGTGAGAGTCATCTCAAAAACAGCATTTATGAGACTGTTACATAGGCATCCTGCTTGTAAGGAATATTTGTATAGCAATTGAAATATGGTCAATGAGCTGTGCTTCAAAATATTAAAGCTATCTACTGTGGGATGCTACACAGCATCCTTTGAACCTCAGCAGAATGAAGTAAAAGCCAAGTTCTTACCCACTTCATTCCAGTCTCTCTTCAGAAGGCTATAGAAGAAGCAGCTCCTTTGTTCTCATCCATTTACAAACTGTGACTTTTCAACAACACTGAGCCATTCAAGGCCAGGCTTGATGGGGCCCAGAGCAGCATGATTCTATGAGCCATGAACTGTAGATGCTGTTTCCAGAACCCAATCACAAGTGTAGCTGGTTCCACAAACACCAAGATCCACGCTACATAATTTTTCTCTTAATCAATTGGTACCTAATCAATTATCTTGGTGTGAAACAGCAGGTATTGTTTTGGGCAGAAACATCTCTATCAAACATCCTCAACTGGTGCTTTTTTTTTTTTTTCTTTTTTTGACAAAACTATGGATAGATGAGCAATTTCCATGGGCCTTGTTAATTCTGGAGAAGTCCTGTAAAAATATGGTTCTTTGCTTTGAGACAAATGTTAGGAAGTGAACATTTTTTATAAGGGGGTGCTCTGCTTATCAGTATTTCCAAGGAACCCACTCTCCTCTCCTTCACCCATAGCTATCAGTTCATAAAAGGTCTGTATTGTCTGGAGAGGAAAAACTGTTGCTTTTTAACTGGAATTACAAAAGCTACTGTGAAACTGACAAAATGAATGTTGTCCAAAGGTGGTATTTTCAGTTTTGATTCAAAAGTTGGTCATGGTATGTCACATTTCAGCATCCTGGGTTTGGGGTTTGATGATTTTTTGTTTGGTTGGGTTTGTTTTCCACAAGATTGCAGTAACTGGAATGTAATATTATTTCTGACACTTAAGAGTTCCACACAGTTTTGAGTGAGCTGATATATGTAGCACTTAATTCCGAAATACTGATTTGCTAAGTTTTAAGACAAATGAATAACACAACAAATCCCTAAACAGTGTAGTAGTACTATATTGCAGAAGACATAGAGACAGCCTGTGTCTCCAAGTAAACTTCTCAGCTATAACCTAATGGGGTTCCCTTTAAAGTCAGCATTTAAAAAAAGATAAAACGAAGTGTATTGATACTGAAAGCATTGTTGCATACATTAGTATTTGATAGGAACTTGTTCCTTTGTTTTTTTCCTGCAATCCATCTGCTTCTAAGCTTTGACTGATTAGATTCTGTGCCTGTGAGTAAATGTAAACATTTGAGAAGCTTTCCTTTGATCCAGTTATTCAAATAGAGTGATGAGTGTGCTTAGACTTTTGTCTGAATTATACTGAGAGAAAATCAGCCATTTACAGACCTTCTAGAGTCTTGAGTTGCTGAAGGTGTTTTTGGAAGCAGTTATAGTGTCTGTGCAATAATTGTGCTGCTGTTTTAAATCACTAAGCTACTAGAAGATTGTTAGCTGGAAACCAGACTGTTTATTTTCTGAAGCTGTTACAGCTTCGACTTTTCACATCGGGTTTTTGTTTTGGTTTGGTTTTGGTGTTTTGTTTTGGGGTTTTGTTGTTGTTGTTTTTGGTTTGGTTTGTTTTTTTTTTTTCTGGGAGATAATCAAGCTAGCTTTTTAAAAGCACTTAACACTGCCACTGTAAAAGGTTTTACAACTTTGATCATGCTTCTGTTAGGGGAAACACACTTTTGTCACCAAAGCCCCACACTGCTCTTGTGTACCTCTGGAAATGTGTCAGTGAATGATAGCTGAAAACAGATTTGTTTTCATGTCAAAGCCAAATAGTTTTTCTACTCTTTTTTTCAAGTTAGAACTTTAGTAGTCATACTAGAATTCTTCATATCTCTACAAGTTTATTTGAAAACCTTCTACAAATAGTCTGTTTTCTGATGTATATTCTTATTGATGGAAGAATGTATACAAACCTCTTAATCAATTTGTTTATCTTAAAGCTTAAATGAAATCTACAAATATCATCCTGTCCATTAAACATTACTGCTTTAAAAATACTTAAGCATTTAAGGAGAAAATTCTGTAGTTCTTACTCCAGCAAATCTGCCCAGCACCTCAATTTTTCAAGTATCTAACCACACTACTGACTCAAATATCTGCTTTTGTTGCCTTGTATCTTAAATTTGGCTGCATTACAAAGGCCACATGCTGACATCTGCCTTGGAAAGCGTATGTTTAAAGTTGTAAAATCTAATCCCAGTCTGAAAAATCAAGCCTTCTACTTTTCCTGGAGGAACATATTTCTACTTCTGGTTCATTTAGAAGGTAAATTATGCACAGAATGAAACTAGAAATACATATCTACCTAGAAGATCAACTAAGAAAGCTCCCTTACATTGAAGGGGCCTGCCTTGTTACAAGTTCCATTGCTCCTGTTGTTCTGGTTCTTGATGAGTCAACTATCTCAAAGCTGTCTATTGTGAAAAGTAATTTATGGAGTTGGAATTTCCTTTTATTTATGTCTGTGTGGAATTTTTTTTTTTATTCCAAGTTTGTAGAATAATATACAAGCTGTAGAGGCAAATAGTATTTCTGTGTTACTGAAGCCATGAAAATAACATTGCTAAGATTTTGCTTCCTGCATCACTGATGACATTTGGGTGTCCTGCCTGGGAGGGTGGTCACAGGTCTTCTTTAAACCAAAGCAAGAGGTCAAGCTTCTATTCACAAATAAATATCTGTAATCTGGAGTAAGATAATGGCCAAAAAAAAAAAAAATCTCTATTTTTAACATGTCTATTTAGATATATATTTTATGTGTTACTAACCAAAGTATTATCTGAGTAGTGGTGAGAAGAGTCGAATGAAATGATAAGCAAAAAAATGTGAGCAGCTTTGAGATGAAAAATAATATGAAATGAGGCCAAGCTAAATTAGCACAGTCATTGAAGTCTGTCTGTTTCTAGTCTGAGGTGGGGAAATTGTTGATAAAATCAGGGTAGGAAAGCAACACATCCATTAAAATGTTATGACTTGGGATCTGAAATGGACCTTACTTTCCTTTCTGTCTCCAGCATCAAGAAATGATCCATATCTTGGCTTGCCTGAAAACCATTCAATCACCTGTAATTATCTGTTAGTCACCATGCTGGAGATATGGCTAATTCCTTTTAATTAAAAGTAATATTTTGATACAGCTCTGCTATCTCTGATGGGAATTGTTTTGAATGTCTTATATGTTTACCTCAAATTTTCTGCAATACAGCTTAGGGAAGAGGAATCTGCACTGCACTTTTCGATACCAACAGGTCTTAAGAGTATGAAGGATGAAATTCTCAAGAGTCTTTATGTCATGGATGGAAATGGAATCATTACTGTATTTTTGAACTCCTGCTAACGTCATTAACACCCACCTACAGTCCACTAGAAATATAAGTGCAGAGATCAGTTTGTTCACAGATTACAAGGAGGCTAACCAAGAAGGGGCAAGCCAGAGCCAAATTCACTGGTAAGCTTTATTTTAAAGAACGTGAAAGGGAGAATTATTTCTTCTTTGTGTTTTTTTTTTTTCCCCTTGAATCCAGTTATGAAATAGGTCTCTAGTACAGTATACCAGGCTGTGTTATTATTGCACTTACTAATATATGTGGTACACTTTTTTTTGTGCAGTGTTAAAAATTGAGCTGCCTGGATCTCAAGCTGCATTTTTGCATTCTCCTTGGAGCACACAGAGATCTGCTGCTGTAACTAATCAGCCAACTGAAATGGCTGTATGTAATATGAAATGTAACATTACAAATGTAAATATTTTGTGTTAAATGTTGTACTAGTCCCTCTCCAAAAGAGAACCCAGCGTCTTTGGGTGTTAATTTCCCTCACTTCTGTCTTGTAGGGAAACAGGCAGTCTAAGCCATTACAGTTTTGATATGGAAGATGCTTCTTTAGAATAATTTATTCTAGGGCATCAGGAGTAAAACAAAACCCAGTTGACAGCACATGGATGTCATCTGCAGTTGGCAGCTTTTCCTTGCCATGGATAAATTGTTTTCACCACCCCACTGGATAGCCATGCTTGTCCTTATCAGTGACAGTTTGATAGGATTTAAGGCATGTGGTTTGTTGTTCTTCTTGCAGATAGTCTGTTCTTCTCTTCAACATGTGGAAAGTGGTGCTCCTGGGTCTTTTTACAGCATTAGCTGTGAGAGGATTGGCAAAGGGTGCTCCTTTCCAACCAGAAGAAAAATGGAAACCTCTAGATAACCCTAGAAACAGAGACCTGGTAAGGAAATGCTGCAAGAAAATTAGCCTGTGTGAGTTTTTCTTTTCCACCAGAATTTTTCTCCTGTAAACTGAAAGGTAAGAGGGACACATTAAATGTAGTGCTACTAACTGTGCACTTTGTGTAGTCAATAACCACAACTGGATGAGCATTCTTCAGTCAAGATGTACTCCTTAACTGAAGAAACACTGTGTAGCAGTACAGAGAGCTTCCTTACATCTTCATCCAGCAGCTTCAGTTTTAAAAAATGCATTTTGATTATATAACCACTTGTTTCATGAAGGAGAAGAGGGATTATTATCATGTTTCACTCCAATGTGTGCTCTGATTTTATGTTGTCTCTTCTAGGACAAGGAGGTTTGTATCTGACACATTGTCATGAATCACATCTTAACATCTAAAAGTTAATTCCAGCTAAGAAAATATCATTAAGGGGACATCTGCAAGACCTTTTATGAAGGAAAAAATCTGTTTCCCCAAGTTTTCCTCACTAAGAAACACTAATGTTTCCAAGCGACCCATTCAAATCAGGTGCTCACTGTTGCTAACTCTTGGAGAACATTTCACCGTACTGCTTGCACCCAGTGAGGGTTTTGCTGTGCCTGTTTTATAAGGGATGCAGTTTGAATCGGCAGTGGTTGGGAGGGGAGCATAGATCAGTAAGGAGCTGGTGGCCTTTGGACACCATGTGTGGTGTATAAGCCAAGGACAGAGTGTACATGTCTGTCTTGTACCAGTTTAAGGTCAAAAGACAGAATTTAATCCCACATAAGGACAAATATTACATCTAATTTGTGTCATTAGTAATAATCAATCTCTACTGGGCATGCTCTGTTTTTACATCTGAAATATGTTCAGTTTTTCAGAACGCTCCAGGCTTATTTTTTGGGCAGGGGTCTTGATCTCAGAAAGTTCCCAGCTACTTTCACTGTGAACAATGAAGGACCAAGGCCTGTCATCTTCTACTCAGATCCTATTGCTTCTGCATTTGCAGATTATGAAGAAAGAAAGAATTCTTTCTCAAATTATTTCAAAGGCTGAAAGATACTGCTGACCAAGGTAAAAGCACCTGCTTTTTCCCCTCATGTTATTGCGTGATTCTATGTAACCAAGTGAAAGATTTGGATTCAAGTGATTCTCACTTCTGTCTGAAGTATAAAAAATTTTTCAGAGGTAATTAAAAATGTTTAAAATCTATGGTTTAAAATTGTTGAGGTAGAGGTTTATGAGGTAATTACTACTTTGGTAAATTAACACATGGTGCTTGTGAAGACCTAGATAGACCACACTTGGTTTTTCACTCCTTTTTCTCTCATTCTCCCAATATACAGATAATAGAGAATGCAGGTTTCTTTAAGCAAGTGATGGCAGTAAAATTATAAATTGAGACTAATGGTTTCTTGTGATAATGGATACTAAGAAAGTGAATTTAGGCATAAGATACTGCACTAGCTAAAAATACAGTATCTTTTACATCATCCATCCATGCTGCTTTCCTTTTTCCTACCACTGAAATTGAAAGGTAAATAAAAGGATTGACAACTTGTCTCTATGAAATAAAAGTGAGTCAAACTTGTATTATTAATAAATCCAGCTTCAGTTTGTAGCAGGTACTTCTCAGCTGTTTTGTCTCTGCAAAGCCACATTCTAGCAAAAAAAATTCTTTCATATCTCAATCTGAAAGGCAGTGAATACTGGCTGTTCTGAGGAAAGGGAAATAATAGTTTTCTCCCATTTTTCAGATAGTCAACTATTTCAGTAGGTTTTCAATCTAAGCCTTTTGGTGATTTACCTAGTGTCTTAAATAGTCATTCGTAATCAATATTAATTTTAGGATCTTTAGCTCTGTCCTGTTTGGTGTCTGCTTAAGCATTATCTCATTTTGTAATTCAAAGCAAAGCGCTGCACTCAAGTACTCAGTTCTTTTTGTCAAGCTTTTGTGTCAGGGTAAAACAAAATAAATTGCAACATACACTGAGTATTGTGCATGATAACTAAATGGAAAGGGACTTGAGAAGGGATGCTGGCATCTGTTACAACAGTAGTGAGAAAATTAGGGCTGCAAGTAATGTTTCCCACATAATTCAGGATTATTAAATTCGTTCTCTTCAGCGTTTGGAGTTGTTTTCTGGAAGCAGAGGTTTGCTGCACTCATTGAAGGTATTTTGGTCAGTGCTACCAAGTCTTGCTTTGGATCATAAATATTTCTGTATGTATTTCATATCCTTTTTCTTTCTCTTTTTCAGGCAGTAACTTTTGAACTCGGTGTGAAACAGTAGCCTTTACAGTGACATATTACTGCTTTGAATTTTTAATAGTTTCCTGACAATTTACAATGGCCCTCAACTACCACAGTCCTCACCTGTGGAACCTGACATCCCACTGTAATTAGCATGTTTGCTGTCTACACTGCCTAGCAGAACTGTGCTTGTCTAAACGTGAATAAACGAGTGCAACGGAGTACGTGTAACTGCTGCCAAGTGTCTTTGTTTCTAATTGGTGAATAAATGTTATCTTTCAGTTTACTAGAACTAGACCTGAGAAGATGGTCTGCAGCAGTTTTTCTTTCACTAGAAGCCGCCTTGTTTCTTGGCAGACGGCAGCAAAGTGTGAAATATCTGCTCTGGCAGAGGCACCTGCCCCGGGGGCCTGGTGGCTGCTTCATCCTCGCCCCTCATCATCCCTCACCCCCGTTTCTGACCAGGTCCCAGTCAATAAGTCATCTGCGCCATAACTGTATATGATATTAAGAAACTCCTCTTATGTCAAAATAACATTTCTGAGGAAATAAAAGATCTACAGCAAAGGTAGAGAGCGGGTATAGAAGCATTTCCCTGCCCTCATGCTGCTAGCTCCTCCGAGGCAGCAGCACAGCAGCAGCAGCAGCTCCCCGCAGTCCCCCAGGCTCAGGAGGTCCTCCAGCTCAAACCCCGGCGGCTGCCCGCTCCCAGGTGACCTTCCCTCTTTCCCCTCTCCCCACGGCAGGCGGGTAGGAACTCGCGTGTGAGGGCGCGGAGCGCGGCGGGCGCCATTACGGGAGGGACCCGGGTCCCGTTCGCAACTACGTTCCCGAGCGCCGGCTGCGGCAGTTCCCGCCCTCGTCTCGAGCCGTCACCATGTCGGGCTTCAGCCCGGAGCTGATCGATTATCTGGAGGGAAAGATCTCCTTCGAAGAGTTCGAGCGGCGGCGAGAGGAGCGTAAGAGCCGCGAGAAGGTCAGTCTGCCCCGCTGACAGCCCCGCGGGCCGCCGCGGCCCGCTCCCTTCGTGACAGCACCTGGCAGAACACCGACCACGTCAGGGGCTGCCTCTCCTTTGTGTGGGGGGGCTTATGTCAAGTGTTGCTGTGCTCAGCTTTTGATTACTGTGCAGAGCTATCGGTTACGTCCACATCACTATTAATTTCTTTGCAAAAATTACGAGAAATTAACTTTAATTTGTAAGGGTCATTAGGGACTGGTAGGAGAAGTTGTTCAAGGCAGCTTAGACCTTTGCGAGGCACAGAATGCAACGTTTTGGTTCATGCCAGGGTGGCTTGCGCCCCTGGACTTGTTAAAAGCTAGTGGCATTTACTTTCGGGCGCTGTAATTAATTTCTTCTTTAGGTTGGAGTAATGAGCAGAAGCAGGTTTGGATATAAAATCATCCAGCATATACTTGTACCACTCTTCCATCATCTCTGTGAGACTGAAGGAAAAGATCTAATTCGACTCCTTTTGGTATTTTTTCTGAGTTCTTGACAGCAATAAATACAGGGAGAGACAGCTCTGAGTCTAAAAGTAAGCAGGTTATGAGACATGCCGTATGCTTGATTGGAGTATTGTTGTTAATTTCACCATCTTTACCTCAAAATGCAGCTGAATGTCTTATTTCCGGGTCATTGGAGAGTGCATTCAACAGAGCTAATCTGAAATGGAAGCATAAGTGATATACTAGGGCAGCCTTCTCACTGGACCAACAAGTACTGGTTTGATATTTAATTTTGCATTTAAAAAGGCAGGTTTCTAAAAGGATTTGTCACATGTATGTGACTTGTCAGCCATGTCACCTTATCTCACTGTAATGCCAAGTAAGCAAAGCAACGGGCTAGTCTTTTCAGTGAAAAGTAGTGTGCACGGTTACTATCTGAGTCATCTCACATTGACAGGAATATAAATGCTGGGCTGTGTTCCTTCAGAGCTATAGGGCTGACTCCGCCAGTTTCACTTGCAGTGCAGAAGCTGGAAACCCCTGGTCCAAGTGCTGGTTGTAAATACTGGGACAAATAGGAATGAGTCATGTTATAAATCTGATAACTGGTGTTGTTGACATGTGTAGGATGGTGAAAATACGTCTGCTGATGAAAACACTGAAGATGTAGAGGCTCCATCTTCATCAAAAAAAGCATCTGGGAAATCCCAAGATCAGGATGAAACGGACGGTAAGTGTTAATAAAATAATTCCAGTGAAAAATGCCTTTAAAAGGTCATTGAAAGCATTTTCTCAGTGATATTTTATACTTGTCTGTAGTTTTTGAACCTGTGTGTGCTGAAGCACATTCTCAGTATAGGATGTTCCAAGTCACAGGCAGGGTTGTAACTCATTTAGTGTGTTTAAGAGACTGTACCTGGCCAATTGCCTATCATTTTTCTGGGAGACCCTCCAGTTTTGCCCTTCTGGCCTCTTAACAGGATCACCACATGGCCTCAATTATTTACTCTCTGAAGTTACAAATAGGTTAAAGGGGTTTATCTCAAAAAGCCTGTTTTGGTTTGTTTTTTTTTTTTTTCCTGTTCATCTCTTTGCTAGTCTTTTGTCGAGTCTTGAATGTTTCAGAATATTTGATTCTACTGTGCGTGTGTTTCCTTGTCATCCTAAGTTAATTAAAATAGCTAAAAAGAGGACTTTCTTCTTTCTCTTTCTCTGTGTTTTTCTCCTACTCAGTTATTGCTTGACCTGTTTAGAGCACCTGTGCATTTAATTCTCTCCTGCTGGATATTCCAAGTTACAGATTCTCTGTCTGGCTTTCTTTGTACAGTTACTGGGATATCTCCTGAGGTGCCTTAGCGAAATGAGTTTAACGTCCTTGTAATCTGATATAGTAAAAGGATGTGCAGCAAGTGCTAGGTGCAGCATTTCTCTCCTTAGTTTTTGTATCAGTGCTGATTGATCTCTTGCCTCATGTTCTGGCTTTCAGCTTGGAATTTTGAGTGCTGCAGTTTGCTTCAGAACACCTGTTCAGAAGCTCTACTGCATGCACCAGGCAGGGTGCATTCCCTGTACCCTGATAGCAAAAATACCAAAGTGCAAGTTTTGGTCTTTTCATGTTGATTCTTAGATTCTTCTTGCTGCTTTCATTGCAAATTTTCATCATCTGCTTGTGTTTGCGGGGGGGGGAGGGGGTGCTGTGTGGTTTTTTGTGTGTGGGTTTGGGGTTTGTTTTTTTTACTGTTGTGTTTAGGTGTTAGGGTTGTTTTGGGATTTTTTTGGTGGGAGGGAGAGGGTTGGTTTTTGTTTGTTTGTTTTTTAAATTTCAAGAATAGACCTTAAATTATCTCACCTAAAATGCACTTCAGTGGTGCCTAGGTTTTGCCTCCTGTCTTAGAAGGACAGAAAACGAGCACTGAAAGTGTGGCTGTAGCCAAATGTCTGTGGTTCTTTACTGACCACTTCTTTTTTGCTGAAGTACTTCCAAGCTATGTCTTTTTTCTCTGTATTCCACCCTGTTTGACATCTTTATCTAGGGAAAAATAAACCTCCCCTCATAGATCTGTGTGTTAGTTTTATTTCTACTTGTACAACACAGAACACAGAAGTCTAAAGAGCAGTCAGAATCAAGGAAACTTTGATATTGTTTATTTAAGGAGTTGTTGCTAGAATCTGACTTGGGATATTCAGAGGAAAAATGTTAGAAAAGGTCTCTGCTGAAATCGCTTTTGGTACATGAATCTTCGGAGCTAATCTGCTACAATCCTCAGGTGATCCCTGCATCCAAGGAAACTGGAATTAAATGTTAATGAAATTAATAGTATTTGTTTTCAGATGGTGCAGGAAGAAAAGTCTTGATTTTAGATAATTAATACCGAACTTAGAATAGAAACAACCAAATATATCTAAGTCTGAAAAACAAAAAAAGACCTCTGCATAACTTGGTAGTTTGCACAGGTAGGCACTTGTGGAGGCTAATAACCCTAAGCTAATTTAGTAATGAAAAGCTGTCATTAAAAAAAAGATTTTTAAAATAAATTACCTACTTTAAGGATAGCAATTTTGGATGTATAGCTTCACATTCATATTTATTTTAAGGAATGCTGTTATTTCTTCTTCCAGCAAAATGTGGATGATCTGGATTTTGCCTTTACACACGTTAAAAGGCCCGTAGTGTCATGAACAGAATGGTTACAAGATCCTGGATTAAATTCTTCTTCTAAACATTGGTCTCTGCCCTGTTATTTAGTACAATTGTCTGCTCACTTACCCTCTTCAGATGAAGCGCCTAACTTCATATGACCAGTTCAGTGCTTGGAAATTGCTTGATACACTTCTCTTGTAAGGACTGAGAAGAATGTTGATTAAACTGTTACTTTGTTCTGTGTGCTCCTCCATGCTTTCAATTCAAATATCCAAAAAATGCTAGAGCCTGGGGGATATTAAGCTTTGGTGATGGATAACGGAGAGCTTTAAAACCAAAAAAGGTGGTTAATAGTATTTCTGCTTTTCAGCAGGACTTTTTCTTAAGAATTGCTGGTTCAAGTGGGCTACTAAGTATGAATAATTCTCTTTCCCCTGCACTTGTCCTGACAAGAAGCATGTGCTCTTGATTATATTCTTTATTACATTTTTGCTTCCTTCTCAACCAGGAGAAACTGATGGCATCAGTAAATCTGTTCATCGGGTCTTTGCATCCATGCTTGGGGAAAATGAAGAGGAGGAGGAGGATGAAGAGGAAGAAGAGGAAGAGGAAACTACTGAGCAACCCACAGCTGGTGATGTTTTCATGCTGGAGATGGTACTTAATCGTGAGACCAAGAAAATGATGAAGGCGAGTATTTGAACTTTGATATAACTCCCCTGTTTCTCCTGAAACTTGGTGCAAAAAAAAACAGTTTTTGTGATTTTAGCTACTTGCTACGTGACGTTTTGCAATGTTTGGATTGTCTGCATTAGATACCAGAGTTACTGTCAGGTATGGAAATCAGCCAAAATTTGGGTCAGTTTAGTATCACTAGTACTTAGGTAAACTCATGTTAAGCTCAAATGTGACTGATGTCTCCTGAATGTGAGCAGAGCTGAATCCTCAGTAGATCTAAAAATTCCCTTTTCCATTTAGGAGAAAAGACCTCGCAGCAAACTTCCTCGTGCCTTGAGGGGTCTGATGGGAGAGGCCAATATCCGGTTTGCTCGAGGAGAGCGTGAGGAGGCCATTCTGATGTGCATGGAAATCATTCGACAGGGTATGTTAGAGTGCTTAAACCTTTTGGGCTTTAATGGTGAGTCAAATTGTCGTGCACACCAGGAAAATGCAGTGTGCCTCCACTGGTGATGAAAATACTCAGCACAAGGCAAGTCACTGTGAAAGCAGTGTGGAATTGAAAACATAGAGCCTGCTTCTTCTATTGTTTTGCTTGTAAAAGGAAACCAGCACCCCAACTCTGCAGAGGTCTTTGCTTAGCTTTACACAGTTTCCTTTTACTGTCTTTGTAGGACCAAGGTATGAACATCAGTATGACTGGCAATGGAGAATAATGCCATAAATATTCATTAAGATTCAGTCAAGCTGCAGGTTTTTTCCTGAATTTAAACAGCAGTGATCTTTCCTGTAATTGTCGTATCTGTAGTTGCACAAAGGCAAATTAGTTGTTTTCAAGATGGTTTGAAAACAATAATTCTTAATCATTCTTCTTGTCTTTTCACAGCTCCTCTTGCTCATGAGCCATTTTCTACTCTTGCCATGATCTATGAAGACCAGGGTGATATGGAGAAGTCTTTACAGTTTGAACTGATTGCAGCTCACCTAAATCCCAGTGATACTGAGGAATGGGTTAGACTGGCTGAAATGTCACTGGAGCAAGACAATATTAAACAGGCTGTTTTTTGCTACACGAAAGGTAGCAAACATTTTAATAGTTGAAAATAAATTTTAGGATCCTGAAGTGGTTTAGGTTGGAAGGGACCTTAAAGATCAGCTAGTTCCAACTTCCTGCCACGTGCAGGGACACCTCCTACTAGAAGAGCTTGCTCAAGGCCCCATCCAACCTGGCTTTCAATGCTTCCGGGCTTGGATCCTCCATAGCTTCTCTGGACAACCGCCAGAAAAGGTTCCAGTGGCTCACCACCCTCATGGGGAAGAATTTCGCCCTCGTGTCTAATCTCAATCCTGCTGCTACCAGTTTGAAGCCATTACCCCTCCTCCTGTTACCACATGCCTTGGTGAAAAGTCCATCTCAAACTCTCTTGTAGCCTCCTTCAAATACTGGAAGGCTACTCTAAGGTCTCCCCAGAGCCTTCTATTCTCCAGGCTGAACAACTTCAACTCTCTCACCCTGCCTTTGTAGGAAAGGTGCTCCTGCCCTTGGATCATTTTCAAAGTTTCCTCTGGCCTCGCTCTAACAGATCCATGTCCTTTCTTGTGCTGAGGACACCAGAGCTGGCCCCAACACTACAGGAGGGTCTCGGCAGAGGGGCACAATCCCCTCCACCTGCTGCCCATGCTTCTGGGGATCAGCCCAGAGCATGGGTGCTGCTGGGCTGTGAGTGCACAGTGCCAGCTTGTGTTTGGCTTCTGATTACCCAGCATCCCCAAGTCCGTTTTCCGTCCAGCCTGGATTTGTGCTTGGGATTGCCCCAACTCAGGTGTAGGAACTAATGCCTTAGGTGCTAATGGCAACAGTTTTGTTTTCTTCTGCTTTCTAATTCAGCTTGCTGCCATTTGCCAAGATTCTGCACCTCTGTCCAGAGTCAGAGAGTCATTAATCCTTAATGTAGGATGCCCTTTCCTTACCAAAACCTGGTATGTGCCCACTAGCCTTCATCTAGTCAGGGAAATCACTGTGAAATCCATTGTTGCCTTTTCCTATGCTAGACTGCTAATAGACTTCTTCTTGCAGCTCTGAAATATGACGCAACCAATGTGCGTTACCTGTGGGAGCGATCGAGCCTGTACGAGCAGCTGGGGGAGCACAAGATGGCTATGGATGGCTACAGGCGCATCCTGAACCTCCTCTCCCCCTCTGATGGAGAACGCTTCATGCAGCTGGCAAGAGACATGGCAAAGTGAGTTGGTCTGGAAAACAGCCTGCTTTGGTTTCCCAGAGTTCCTCACAAGATGATGCTGATAAGCTCTGCAGCTGCTGCAAGCTGGGGATGTGAGTGAAATAAAAAATGCATCTGATTTTGCGGGGGTGAGCCCACCACAAGCATTCAGCCCACAGCTGCTGTTGTGTTTTCAAAGCCCAACATGTGGAAATTATCCTGTGTGGGGGCAATGCATGAGCTTAGAAGTGTTGCAATCTTTTGCCCGAGACAGATAAGACTTGTGGTTGAAGTGTGTAGCCGCATTATTGTGGTTTTAATAACTTGTTAAACTAATTTATATCTCAGCTTACTAGTACATAAGTTGTAGAAAGCTGTTACCAGCCTGTTTCCAAGCAATTTAAGTGTGTTGATCCTTGTGGTTGTGAAATACGCCACAAAAATGCAAGGATTTGTGTTGTAACACCATTATTTCTGAAGATTTTTCTGAAACCAGGTTAATGTGGTACATCATCAATAACTTGGCTCGAGGTCGGGGATATTGTGATAAAAACTCCAAGAATGTCTTAACATAGATGGTGAAATATATAAAAAATATCAACGGTTGTAAGGAAAGAAAACAGTGCCCCCTTTCTCACCACGTTTTGTAATTTGCTAATGAAAATATGTACTATTAGGTAAAAACAAAAGAAATAGGAAGGTCCATTTGCTTGTGTCAAAGAGTTTGTTGCCAGTTACCTCAGATACTTAATGTCTTTCATCTGTGTTTTGTAGGAGTTATTATGAAGCCAATGATGTGACCTCTGCTATTGAGATAATAGAAGAAGCCTTTACTAAACACCAGAGCCTGGTGTCCATGGAAGATGTTAACATCTCAGCTGAACTGTATATTTCCTCCAAACAGTATGACAAAGCTCTGGCGGTATGGAGAACTAAATACATTCTTGTGTCGTGTTCAGCACCTCTTTGCTGGTCACGATGCACAGTCTGTGTTCTTACAGTGCTTAGATATGGTCCTGGTTCTGTAGCTGGTCAGATACAGATTGCTTGCTATTAGTTCTGTAGTAATTAACATTAAAGTTAACAGCTTGATGTAATATTGGGGCATTGATGGGCTTGTATGCTGTTCCATGTTTAAAATTTTGGGAGCCTTCCTCTCCTTTACAATTGCCATACTCTTAGTAGGCAGAGAAGACCTATGAGCTGTTTCTGGAGTGCTACTGGCAAAAGGTACACTGAATGATGTAAAGGTTCAAATGCAGACCATTGTGCTTTACCTGACATACTTGTGTAACAATTAATAATTTATTCATTAAGCATCAAGCATCCATTCCAGAAAGACTCTAAGGCATTGGGAAGTTGAGAAGACTCCTCATCTGTTCTCAATTTGTTCTAGCAGGTTTTAATCATCAATTTTGAGGCATGTTTCCAGGTTGATTTGGTCTGACTTTGAGAAGAGACAATTTAGTATGTGGCCAGGATTATCTGTTCCAAGATAGATTGAGGAAACTCTTTTAGTTGGGACCTTCTCCTTATGAACATTCTTATTCTCCTGAGTGCAAGTAGCAGGATGAGATGAAACAGCCTCAAGTTGCACCAGGGAAGGTTTAGATGGGACATTAGGAAAAATTTCTTCCTCAAAAGGGTTGTCAAGTCCTGGAACAGGCTGCCCGGGGAAGTAGTGGAGTCCACATCCCTGGAGGTGTTTTTTGTAAAAGACTTGTAGATGTGGTGCTGAGGTTTAGCAGTGAACTTGGCAGTGTTGGGTAGTGATTGGACTTGATGATCTCAAAGGTCTTTTCAAGCCTAAACCATTCTGTGGTTACCTGGTGCTTTATTTTCAGTCTTCCAAGAGGCATTAAAAGAAGATATAAATGCTAAAAACTTTTCTAGTTGTGATGAAGGTAGCTGTTGCATTTGCTAAAGAAATGCTGGACATAAGGTGATCAAACTCAATAGTAGCAAACTGACCGTGTGTGAAGTGAGTGCAGCTTCTCTTCTGGTAACTCTGGTGATATCTAAACCAACTGCCATGTGAGCTGGTTACTCCATATGTCCTTTGAACCTTTAAAATTATTTGAGTTACTCATCTGTTCTAGGTTATTACAGATTTTGCAGGAATTGTGCTTGAAAAGAAAACACCAGAAAAAAGTCCAGCTGAGAAGAAAGGTTAGTAGCTAACAAGCGGTTAGCTTGCCCCTGCTGTTCATCTAATGTGACATTTTTCCTTACATTTCCTTTTCAGCTCTCAGGGGTATTTTGATGCACATTGACAGGCTTTTCTTTTCTGAAACTTTCCAGTGTCTCTTAATGACTTACATGGCATGACCTTAGCCCCCTGTAAGGAGTTTCTCTGATGTCCAATTAGTCCTGCTGACTCAGGAAGTACAAGGGCTGCACTCCAGGCAGCTGCAGCCTTTTAAAGTTCTAAACATTCCTGGGAGTATTCACATCAGTCCAGCTATTTCTAAACAGCCTCTGAAAAAATAACTTGGATAAGCTTAGTGGCTTCTATACTCAAGAATCTCAACCTGAGGCTAATATTCTTCATAAACCCTAATTCTGCTATCAAACATTTAAATGTTTTGATATATGCAAATCTGGGAATGCTGGCTTGTAACTGAGTAAAGTGAGTTGTCTTTGAGAAGCCTGCTTTGTGAAAATCATTGCTTCAGTCTTAAAACGTTTGGGCTGTGTAATGATGCCAGCACACCAGTGCCATAAGCAGAGGGTCTGTTGTTGGATTAAACTGGTTGATGTTTCAGCAGTCCAAATGCAGTGTAGGGATAAGATACTTCTGTTGGCTTTTTGCTTTAATGGACCAGGTAAAAATACACTTGGTCAGTGAACAACTGACGTGATACAGACTTGGAACAGATCATTTATAAGAAGCTAAATAATAATGGGTCTGAGGATTATAAGAGTTTTGCTAAGTTAGCTGGGGTGTGCGATTAGGTAGGACAAAGCTTCTAAACTACCCAAGAGCATGCTTTCTGCTGTTGATTTATAACTTTTTTTGACTGTTTCCTGCTCTGCTGTCATTCAAAATGAAGGAAATCCAAACCCCACTTTCCAGAGTAAGCTACCAATTGATCATGGATTCACAGGCACTTTTGGCTTAGCTGGTTCTCCCAGGGTAACCTACTAATCTTTTTTAAAAGATACAGGGACAGTGGCAGAAGCTGAGGGAAGCCAGGAGGCAAAGACTGATGACCAGAGTCTTCCAGTTGCTGAATCCAGCGCTGCAGGTATTTTAATTTCTCAGTTTTGTGCAAGACTGTGAACTGATCATGTGCTCAGGTTGCAGTCATATAAAAATGGAGGAAGATTTCTAACAGCAAAGAAATAGGGCTTCATCCAGGAAAGGTTTCTTGTATACTCTCTTCCTTACTCAGAACTTACTTCTAACAATGTATACAGCCAGATCTCTGGTACACAGGATTAGCTTAGGAACAAATACTGTAATATTGAGTATTTCCTTCAAAAAGCCAGGAGAAGAGGGTACAGGTGCAGGAATTGCTAAGGGAAATGTTTATGAAGCAAACATATCTTCAGAGGGCAAAATTCTAAGTGCATCCTACAGAATTCTGCTGTGGAAATCCATGCAGGCAGACAGGACTTGATACTTCATGTGACATGATTAGCGTCAGAGACAGGAAGAAGTAGTTGTTCCAACTATCTGGAAAGATACAAAAGGAGGGGAGAAGCCCAGCCTACACCACTGTTTGCTAGAATCAGTGAGAGTGTATTTTCTTAGCAGATCTGAACATGGCCTGGGGCAGTTTGTAAAATGCTTGTTAAAGCTTCTGGATTCAGAACGAAATTTTTTGTCTTCTCACAGCTGTGGAGAAGGTCAGCTGCTCCATACCTGAGGGCGTTCCCATCGACATCACAGTCAAGCTGATGGTGTGTTTGGTTCACTTGAACATCCTAGAGCCTCTCAATGTAAGTAGAAATCAGCCCAGAAGCTGGGGGATGTTTTAATAAGTTACCCAAGGCAGTAATTTTTCCTGTCTTTATATGGCTGAGGTCATTGAGAGAGCTGTGGAGATTCTTTTTGCCTCCCTCCCACTTGAGAAGAGAAATTTGTCAAACCTGCAATAGCAGAAACACTGAGTTTGTCCTTATAAAGCATGCCTTCAGTGGAAGTATTGCTGAAGCACAGTAAATCACAGACCCTGTGTTCTGGAAGGCCTGGGACCATGCTGCATAGCTGTTGAACACAAAGGACCATGTTCTTCCATTGAGTGCTCCATTGAGGAGCACTCCTCAAATGATGGGCACCCATTGGGTGTGAAATGTCTAGAACAGAAAATTGTGGCCTTTTCAGGAGTTCTGAAATTTAGGCCTTTTTTTCACTTTTTTACACTAACATATAAAGGAAGTGTAGTTTAGAATGCAAACAGAATATAAGTCAGAGAACCATGGAATTATTTTGCTTGGAAAAGACCTCTAAGATCATTGAGTCCAACCTTCAAACTAGGACTGCCTGCCATGGCTTTTAAACCATGTCCACAAGTGCCATGCCCACATGTTTCTTAACACCTCCTGGGATGGTGACTCTACCATCTCCCTGGGCAGCCTGTTCACAGCATAAAAATGAGTATTATGGGTTTAAGAAACTGGCATGTCTTAAACCAGAGAGTACAGACCTCCAGAGGCTAGGTAGGTCCAGGGGTGGACCAGAAAGTGTAATCTTTTGTTATTTCATTCCCAGAATGCCTGCATCTTCCCTTTATAAGGGAACAGCGCAAGCTGTTCTGCCCCCTTCTCCTCTCTTTGCTCCCTTCCTGATGTGGGCTCCCTTTTTTCGGGTTTGAAGGAGAGTGGAGCCTGGTGCTGCTGGCAAGCTGAATTTTTAGCTGCATCATTCAGGCCTGGGTAGGGAGGTTTAGGGAGGTATGGTTGGGCAGGGGGATGCATTTGAGGCCTGGGTGTTTGGCTGGGTTTGGGGGGGAAAGTTTGTGGAAAGCTTTGGCTTAATGGGGTTCTGTGGTAAGCCGAGAGAGAACTGGGCTGAGGCTGTTTTTGTGTGTTGTTGTATATAGTTATGAAGATTACTTCCATTTAAATTTCTAATTCTTTCCAATCTGGTATAGAGCATTTCTTCTTTAACTCCCTTGAGAAGGGTTAGAGAGCATCTGTCTCGCTCCTTAAAATGAAGACAGTGAGCTTTCAGTAACCATATGTTAAAGATTTGCTCTCTTTGGTTATTTGTGCTTTTAGTGGTTTGTGTGTGGTTTTTTGTTTGTTTGTTTGTTTTCCTTTAAGCCTCTTCTGACCACTCTGGTAGAACAAAATCCAGAAGAAATGGGTGACTTGTACTTAGATGTTGCAGAGGCGTTTCTGGATGTGGGAGAGTACAACTCAGCACTGCCTCTCCTGAGCTCTCTTGTCTGCTCCGAGCGATACAACTTGGCTGTTGTCTGGCTGCGGCATGCGGGTGAGAAGCAGCAGGGCTGCTGAGGGATGATGATGATACAATGCCGAGCATTGCCAGGGACCTTTATCTAAGATCAGGGGAATTTTTGAGCGACTTAGAATCATAGAATCATAGAATCAAGAAGGCTGGAAGAGACCTCAAAGATCTTCGAGTCCAACCTGTCACCCTAAACCTCATGACTATCTAAACCGTGGCACCAAGTGCCACGTCGACATGTTGAATGATCACTGGTATTGCCAACCTATAATTGGAATTTATTATGAGAACCTTGTCACGGAGTATTTTCATCATGTAGATTGAAATTTACTTCAGGTAAAAACACTTGGTGAAGTAAAAGAGCATCTATTCTGCATTCCATCTTCTGTCAAGTGATGATACTTCCAAGTGAAAATGTGGATGCAGCAGCACATATTAAAGTGAAAATATTCAGAAATAATGCATGATTTCGGTGGTTTTAACTGAAAAAGTATACAAAAAGTATATGAAGTATTTTACAAGCTTTGAAATCTTTTTCTGCTCTTTCATGTGTTGTGTTGTTCATGGTATGTCTAGAGTGCTTGAAGGCTTTGGGACACATGGAGCGTGCTGCAGAGAGCTATGCCAAAGTTGTTGATCTTGCCCCACTGCACTTGGATGCAAGAATTTCACTTTCCACGCTTCAGCAGCAGCTGGGCCGACCTGAGAAGGCTCTGGAGGCACTGGAACCCATGTATGACCCAGACACACTGGCACAGGATGCTAACGCTGCCCAGCAGGTGGGTGAAGCATTCTGCCCTTCCAGTTTAGGGAACATTATTCTACTGAATAGTGGTGGCAGCCAAAGCTGTCAGCTATCTAGGAGCATGAATTGAGCCTGATCTCCATCATGGTGAGCCTTCAGAGTGCAGCAAATGACTCACTACAGAGCATCAGGGATGAGGCATTGTGGCTCACTCTCCCTAACCATTTTAGCAGTATTTCCCTTGTCCTATGTGATTACTTCTGGGTGAGTTGCAAGCTTTTGGCCACTGAGAACCACCCTTGACACTGATCACTTTGCATTAAGTTGATCAGCTTTGTGAGGTGAGTGGTTTGGCCTCTACAATGCTGTAGCCAAGCTTCTGTATCTCCTCTCCGTCAGCACCTTCACTATAGGTAAGAGTTATGCCTAATTGCTATGGAAGTTGAGAATTTCAAACAACATCTACTGCAGGGTGGTTTACTTGGATCTTATCTGCTGCTGCCAAGATTCTTACAGCTTGCAAGAAGCTTTTACAATCCTATTGGTACTGTACTGAGCCAAACCAGTTTGTTTCATGAACTCACTTTCTGTGCAAGAGGTTGAATAATAACATTCCTTATTCTCTAGGAATTAAAGCTGCTTCTTCATCGCTCCACACTGTTGTATTCCCAAGGCAAAATGTATGGTTACATCGACACCTTACTCACAATGCTGGCAATGCTGCTGAAGGTAAGCCAAGCTTTCCAGATGTGAGTTGAGTTAAGATAAGACACAAACAAGCTCAGGAGGAAAGCCAGTGGGTTTTATACTCAACTGATTATTTTTGTTAGATCATCATCTTACAGGGAGCCTGTAATACTGGTGTCCCTGCCTGTGGGGACAGAGCGGAAGACCACTTGTGTGTCTAATTCCTAATGCAGCGACTTCAGCAACCTGTTTCTCAGTGTACACAGAACACTCTGAGTTCTAATACTACTTTTTAGCTTTTAGTGCTTTCTTAAGGTGTGGATACTGGGTTCTATTTCAGCAATTTGCTTTTGAAGTTCTTAAATCAATTTGTCTCATTTTCTTGAAATAAAATGACCTAGCCCCCCAGTTTATTTGGCCAGCAAATACAGCAGTGGTGGGTTTGTGTTTGGGAGAGAGGGGAAATAGTTAGACTTCAGTGTCATCCATTACTATTGTATTACACTGGTTAAATAGCTGATTACCCACCTACTTCTGAAACTGATACAGAAATACTTATTTCTTGTTGTTCCCCAATGCAAACAGGTTTGATTTCAATATATAAAGGGATGTTCCAGAAGTCTGTTAAGTCGTTTAAAGAGAGTTTGTAGCTTCTTTTGCTCCAGTTTGGACTGGAGCATGAGACAATGCAGAAATAACACTCCTCTTGGGAGTTTCTAAGCTGCAGTTTTGTCATGCAGTGAGAGCAAGATAGATTGGCCATGAGGCTGCCTTTGTCACAGATATATTGACATAATCTGAAATGCTATCCTTAAATTTGTTTCTAGGTAGCAATGAGCAGAGCTCAGGTGTGTTTGATATCTAGTTCCAAATCTGGAGAGAGACACCTCTATCTTATCAAGGTGTCAAGGGATAAAATTTCTGACAATGACGACCAAGAGACAGCAAATTGTGATGCAAAAGGTAACAAACGTTTATTAAAGCAACAAGATGAACTTCATTCTGAAAAGTTAAATAAATGTGACTTGTTTTGTGCGCTCAATCCATGCAGTTCATGTTAACATTGCTTTATGTCTAGGGCAGAGAAGGCAGCAAAAATTAAGATGATACCGCTTAAAGGAATAATAATTCAGAGAAAAATGGTATGGTTACAGAATAACTCAAATGGGGAAGGACCTCGAGGGATCACAGAGTCCAGTGTTGTTCTCAGTGCACATACAGTGCATGCACATCTAGAACAGAAATACACGTTTTGAGAGAGCTGTGATGCTTTTAGCTGGCCCAGACTCTCTTGAGCCAGGCCATGCATTCTTAGGCACCCTTAGGTGGATTAGGAAGAGTAACTGTAATGCATTCTTGTACAAGCTTTATGACTTGCTCTGTGTGCATTTTTTGCAGTTTGTACCCAAGTTTTGTCAGATTTTTAGCTGGTATTTTGTAAATGGCACTTAAAAGTGGGGAAAAAATACTCTGGGTAATAAAATAAAGTGGGTAAATACTTGGGTATCATTATTTTACCTGTTAATGCTGAGATAGTTTTGAGAAGGTCAGTTGAACATAAGTGCTTTTTCTTATATTAGCTAAGAGTTAAACTCTCTTGTTGGAATTTTCTCAACTTCCTGACATGAATCTTTGTAGCAATTTTTGCTGTTCTCACGAGTGTGCTGGCAAAGGATGACTGGTGGAACCTCCTCCTGAAGGCTATTTATTCCTTGTGTGACCTCTCCCGGTACAAGGAGGCAGAGCTCCTCGTGGATTCCTCATTGGAGTATTACTCGTTTTATGATGATAGACAGAAGCGCAAGGAGCTGGAATACTTTGGTCTCTCTGCTGCAATTCTGGACAAGAACTTCAGGAAAGCATACAACTATATCAGGTGGGGCAGAGCAGCCTCATCTGTTACATGCTTCCACTGGGGCTGTTGTACTGCAAAGACTGTTGCTAAAGGAGGCAGCTGATGCTCTTCAGCTTGAGATAAAACAAATGAGGAAAGGCTGAGAGGCCTGGTGCTGTTCAGCCTTGAGAACAGCAGCCTGAGAGGGGATCTTCTCATTGCTCCGCGAGAGCTAAAGAACCTGTGGGGTGCAAGAGGATGGGGTCAGACTCTTGTCAGGGGTGCCCAGTGACAGGACAAGGGGCAATGGGCACAAGCTGGAACCCAGGAGGTTCTGTCTGTACATGAGGAGAAAATTGTTCGCTGTGAGGGTGCCAGAGCCCTGGAGCAGCCTACCCACAGAGGTTGTGGAGTCTCCTTCTCTGGAGAGATTCCAGACCCACCTGGACATTGTGATCCTGGGCAGCCTGCTGTGGGTGACCCTGCTTTAGCCAAGGGCTTGAATTAGATGATGCCCAGAGGTGCTTTCCAACCCCTACCACACCGGTACTCTGTGCAGGGCTTTCTGGTAGCCTCTGATACCAAAAAATGCATAGTGAAGTAGGTTGGTTGGTTTTGCCAGCACCATTGGGTCTCTCTTTCACTCTCATTTTAGCCTCGGTCACTGACCTGCTCTTTGAGCGTTACCTTCCCTAAGCTGTTGAGGTTTTATTGCAGCTACAGCATTACCTATATAGCATTTACTAATTTCCTGTATACTTGCATACTTCTACTGTACAGAATCATGGTGATGGAAAATGTCAATAAACCTCAGCTGTGGAACATCTTTAACCAAGTGACTATGCAGTCTCAGGATGTCCGTCACCATCGCTTCTGTCTGCGCCTGATGCTGAAGAACCCGGACAACCATGCACTCTGTGTCCTGAATGGGCACAACGCCTTTGTGTCTGGCAGCTTCAAGCATGCACTTGGTAACATCATGTATCTTTAGTAGTAACATATTTCACAAGTGAATGTTTTTTTTCTGAGAATGATTTTGTAAAGTAATTTTCTTCATACCTCAGGAAATAATAGGTGGCTTAACAGGGTCAGTCTGGTGGTTTGACTTTTCTTAGTTGCTTCTAACTTGAAAATGTAATTTTTTGCCCTTAAAATTCTTAAGGGATGCTTTTCACAACCACTACCTTGATTGAATTGTTTGCTTTAGGACAGTATGTGCAAGCCTTCCGTGCAAACCCTGATGAACCTCTGTACAGCCTTTGCATTGGCTTGACTTTCATCCACATGGCCTCTCAGAAGTACGTGTTGAAGAGGCATGCTCTCCTAGTACAGGTAAGTTACTGGGATTAGTCTTACCAGTAGTGTTTCCTGGCTCTGTATCCTACTGTTATGGCTACAACACACTCTGTTTCAGTCACTTGCCATCATAGAATGGCTCAGGTTGGAAGGGTCCTCAGGGATCATCTACTCCAACCTTCCTGCCATGGCCAGGGATGTCTCTCAGCTAGACTCAGCTGCTCCAGGCCTCATCCAACCTGGCCTTGAACAGCCCCAGGAGGAGGCATCCACAACCTTCCTGGGCAGCCTATTCCAGAGTCCCTCCACCCTTGTACAGAATAACTTCTTCCTAAGACCCAGTCTAAACCTACTCTCCCTCAGCTTCAAACCATTCACCCTTGTCCTGTTGCTCAACACCTTTATGGAAAGTCCCTCTCCAGCCTTTGTGTAGGATCTCTTCAGGTATTGAGAGGCAGCTCTAAGATCCTCCTGGAGTCTTTTTTTCAGGCTGAACAACCCCAGCTCCCTCAGCCTATCCTCATAGCAGAGGTGCTCCAGCCCTTGGATTGTCTTTGTGGTCCTCTGGACTCCCTCCAGCACCTCTGTGTCCTTTTTACGCTGGGGACGCCAGAACTGAATGCAGTATTTGAGGTGGGGTCTCAGCAGAGCAGAGCAAAGGGGCAGAATCTCCTCTCTTGCCCTGCTGGCCACAGTTCTCTTGATGCAGCCCCACAACAGAGATGCCTTCTAGGCTGCCTGGGGGCACTGCTTGGCTCATGGTGAGCTGCTTGTGACTCAGCACCAGCAGGTCTTTTTCTTCAGAGTTAGTCTCAACCCACTCTGCACCTAGATGAGAGATGAGAGCATGCTTTTGGACTACAGCTACACGCATCTGAATCCATTCTTGATGAACCCCATAGCTTGTTATCTGTCTGTACCCAGCAATTGCTCACAGAAATGTTTGTGAAAACGTTACTGATTTCAGCCTTGATGGCTGCAGTCTGGGTTTTCTTCCATGTTCTCTTCTTGCCCTCCTTGCTCTGAAGAAGCACTGTAGCACAGGATCTCTGCCACGTGCCTTTCATGAACATGTCTCTCAAACTGCATTGTTGAAGCAAACTTTATAGACTTAAGAAGTGATTGGTTTCCCTGTCTTCCTTTCCCCCTTCTAGCTGCCTCTCACAGCTCTCTTTGTAAAGATCTTGTGGCCTCCAGTTTAGGCTACCCTCAACTTCTCAGCTCCTTTCTTCACACTTTTTTCTTCATTTGCCAGATCCAGTTAACAGACCACAGGCTGATTATTCCCACGCAGGATACTGGCAGTTATTTGCTCTACTCTCCACTAAATATTTCCATTATCTTGAAATGCCTTTTCACAAATGTGTGTGATGTGTACAGGGCTTCTCCTTCCTTCACCGGTACCTGGACCTGCGTGGACCATGTCAAGAGTCTTTCTACAACCTTGGCCGTGGCCTTCACCAGCTGGGACTACTGCACCTGGCAATCCACTATTACCAGAAAGTCCTTGACCTTCCTCCCCTCACGTTAGAGGTATTGTGTCTTTGTAAGTTGTGTACAGAGAATAAAGGCAGGTCCATGTGAATAACGTCTCAGTCACTTTTGAAATAGGTACAGCTAAAAGGCTGAAGTAGCAGCAAAAAGGTCATTAAAGAACTCAATAAATAGCTGAGCTTTATTCTGCCAAATGTAATAAACTACAACTGCCAGTTCTCTCTGCTCACCAGCATGCTGGAGCTATATGGACCAGTATCAAAAATGCCTAAATACATCCAAGCCATGGTTTTCCTCCAGCTGAGCTGCAGTAACTCATCCCAACTGATGTCATATATTTACGAGCCTGGGCTGAGAGAAAGTTCCTGCCTAGCTTTGGCATGGGAAGGTAGAAAAATTACAGATGTGTTTATGAAAGGACAAGAGTTGAGAAAGGGAAGAGGTTACTTAGGTGTTAGTGTTGGGATGCAGCCATCTTGTGTGGCAGAGTTCACATTGACTAGAGAAGTAAATACTTGGCATAAAAATTAATTAAAGGTTTATGAGGTGGCTAGCTAATTTATAGCCAGTGTTTTGAGTATGTAATTTTATAATTTGGTGATTAACAACGTGGAAACTCGTTAAAAGAGGGCACAAAGACAGACATTTCTTGTTTGAATACAGCTGAAAACCCATATCAACCATATGTGATTTGATGCCACTAATTGCTGCTTGTCTTTCAAGTTTTATACTGTTTTTGCATGTGGGTAACTTTTTGCATTCTTACTTTTACAGGGAATTGAAACTGACCAGACAGACTTGAGGAGAGACACTGCCTTTAACTTGTCACTTATTTACCAGAGCAGTGGAAACACCAGGCTAGCACAGAAGATGTTGTACACCTATGCCGTTGTATGATGAGCTTTGTGGCAGGAAGTGATACTCTTTGTATCAAGCATTGCATTATGCAGTGCTGGAGAAACTGGTTTCCTGTACAGCTTTGTCTATAGGTGGTCAGTCATGGCTTGGCTGTAGGTAAGCTTTCTGGACTTTCTCTACTGCTGCCATAGGAACCATGTCACCTGTGGATGGAAGCTGTCCTGAGCACAACACAGAGAACCTCACCTCTCTGTATTGGCTCTCCTGTGCTGCACTGCTCTGGGATCTGACAGCCAATTCTGTACATGTGCCAGACTGGGAAAACAGTCAGACGGTGAGGCAGTTGGAGAAGCCACATGCACTGGTGAGGAGGGGTTTAATGTGCAGCATTACATTACTATCATCTAGAAGAAATGGGCTTGTACGATTCCCTGGAGGATGGAGAACTCGGATCTTTAGAGAATTCAGAGACTTCTAGGAGTTCATACTCCTAGAAAAAGCTGCTCTTTGTGAAAGAGACTGATTTCTATTTTATTGAAATCACTGCAACCTTTGTTGTTCTGATCTTGTTAATAAAAATCCTGAGGTTGATATTCACTCATTCCCACCAGACATTGATCCTACCTAATAGCTTAGAGCAAAAATTAATATAATGATACCACACAGCTTATTATTTAACATAGATCACAAATGCCCTGGGGTTTGGATTACTTCTGATGGTTGAACAGCAGCATCTGATAGAGGAAGCATGCTGCTGCCAACCCAGCAAAAGAGGAGCAGGACTTTACCATAAATAAATAAATCCTTATTTTTCATTGGCCTTTTCACATCTTGTAACCCCAGGGATTTAATTTGTTTGTTTGCAGCAACTGGCTCCTGTCACTTCACACAAAAAAGTTGGTCATGTCCCAGGAAATAGGGCCCTCAGCAGTGAACTAATGTTTAGAAATCAGGAGCCAGAGACCCTTTACACAGTTTTGGAGCAGAATCCAATGGGAATCTGAGTCTGACATACTCAGATCCTACTGCTTGTGTATTATTTTAAGTAGACTTGACATAGAGGGAGGTTATGGGGTTTTTTTAAAGGATTTTCTTAAAAGCTGAGCATCATCAAGGCATTACCCTAAATGACTTTATTTCTGATCCCTAGTGCTGCCAGAACTCTGAAGTAGCTCAGGTTTTAAACCCAGGAGATACGGATCTTGAGCACTCACACAAAAGGAAAACGCAATCTGAACGCTGATGGCTTTTACATAAATTGTTTTTAAGTGAAGGATACAGAGGGGATTGTGAGTGTGAAGCACAAATAGTTCCTGAGGTATGAACCATCTCTCTTGGACTGATTTGGGCATGTGCTATATTCATTCTTAGGCTAACCTGGCAGAATCTTGGTTTAAGAATGCTCTCAAGAACTTAACACTCAGGTAGAGAAACCCACCACCTTTCCTAAGTCTCCTTCATAGAAAGGACTATTTTACTAAAATGTAAATCATGGAAATATAAGCTGGTTTGGGTTGAAGGGACCTTTATAGGTCATCTAATCCAGTGCCCCTGCAGGGAGCAGGGACATCTTCAACTGGATCAGGTTACTCAGCACCCATCCAACCGGATCTCGAATGTTTGGGAACAAACAGCAGGGTGGGAGAAGCTTGAAATTCAGCTATCACCATTATGGGAAAGCCTCAAGAAATCAGCTTTACCTGTCAGCTGGATGGGGGGATCATTCATCAAGCCTCACCAAAAGAATTAGTAATAGTTTCAGTCTAACACAGAGTGTCATCAGACTAACCATTGTTAATTGCTTAACTGTCATAATTTTGTTAGCTGCTTACTGCTGAAGAGATGGTTTGTATAAAACACTGACTCAAGGCATACTTAGAAGACAAACCATAAAAGCATCTTCTGATGGTCTTAAAAGCTGAACCACCTTTTCAGTTGTGCTTACCTGATGCCAGCACCAGCAAGTGTAGAAGGCTGGTCCCCATCCATATGTCCTGAAGGCCACAGGTTGACAGGAAAACACACAACCTTTTGGCTGCTTAGAAAACTCATCTTTAAATACTGAAAATTTTACTGTAACTACCTTGAGATGCTAAGAAGCTACCAAGCCCAGCTTGGTCTACCATAGCAACGTAGAGCTCAGCTACTGCCCTGTAGGTGCCAGCAGTATTAGACTACCACAACTTTACCAAAATCACTATGTTGAAAGAAAGAAAGTTCTTGTCTACTGTGTACTCCGGCTGTCTGGAATGGGTGTACTGCCACTCACCACACTGCTCCATACTGCAGAGCAGGCTCTGAGCAGACAAACCAGTTTCCTTTCATATGAAAGCAAACTAGAAGATGGGTTCCAGAAGCACTCCAGTCACTAGTGAGCATTCAGTCAGCAGGATTGGACTAGAGCAAATCTGAAGTAAACACCAATCCAAAATGCATCCTGGATATCTGGACCAGCTCTTTCATCGTGCACCACTTGCTGAAGCAGATATAAACTTCAAGCAGTATTAAAGGTACTGGGATACAGCAATCCTTCACCATTACACCCTATTTTACACTGAACCCCAAAGAGGCTTAGAAGCAGCACTTAGGATGTGTTGAACCTTCACTGTCACTGTGCAAACACAAGTACCAAGGGGAATGGCCATGGGCATCTAACCAGCCTTCATTTTAATGCACCAAATGACAGGGCCCTAGAGAGAGCAGGGGGCTCTGGAGCGAGGAAGTGGTGAGGAACCAGCCCTTGAAGTACACCGTGTGTTGGTAAAACCTTCTTCTACAAGGAGAGAGGAATGGTTGGAGCTGCTGCCCTGCCAACGTGCAGTGCAGTTCATACAAACACAGCTGCTGTGTGCTTTGTCCTTCTGCACAGGCAGAGGGCACCAGCATTTGTCCCTTGCTAGGCGACCTCCTGAAGTGTTGTCTAAAAAGCAGTGTTGAATGGCAAGTGCTGCTTGAGAAGACTTTTTCAGCTGTGATTGCTCCACAGTTTGAGTTCAGAGTGTAAGGAAAATGGTCTGTTGTGTACTCCCCACTGCATCATACATGCCATGTTCATTTAAATTAGGGTCTTCACTTCTCTGGGGGAAGAAGTTAACAGTTGCCTTTTAAGCTTTGTCCTAAAAATTCAGGCATTCAAGTTGTGTTCAGTTTCTGCTATCTGTGGAGGATTCCCTGCTGATTTACATACAGCAAAACCCCTGGTGAGGCACTAGCAGAGGGCTGTGATTTGCATATAACAGAGATAAGGGCGGATTGTTGAGATTCTTAGTCTTGCCTTTTCTTTTGTTGTCTCTAGTTCCTCTAGCAGCATCTTTGTAAAGACACCTTCCACCTCAGTCCTATCAAGAGCAAGCAAAACTCGATGACAGTGTTGACTACTATTTGCTTGAGGGCACTATGGAGGCAGAGAGGTGCAGCTTTATGCCAAGCCAGGCTTTACAGTGCAGGTGTGATGGATACCAGTTGATTTCTGAAGGAGACAGAGTGACCAGGACAAACCTGAAGCCACACTTTTAAGCAGGACAGTTTAAGGAAGCTCAGGTGTGTATTAGCTTCAGTAGTGTGCTCAGCCACCCCTTGTTCCTTAGAAAAGCCATTTGCTTTGAGGAGGAAAGGGTCACCATGAAAGAGGGAGGGGGAGGTTCAGGCTCAGGCTGGATGCTAGGAAATAATTCTTCACAGAGAAGGTTATCAAACATTGGAATGGTCTGCGTGTGGCAGTGGTGGAGTCACTCTCCCTGGAGGTGTTCAAGCAACGTGTGGACATGGATCTTAGGGACATGGTTTAGTATTGACCCTTCAATGCTGGGTCAAAGGTCAGACTGGATGATCTTTGAGGTCTCTTCCACGCAGATGTTTTCTGTGATTCTGTGAATTACTCCAGAGTCCTAGCACCTAAGTTATAGTTTAGGAACAAATTTCTGAAGGAGCAGTATGAGCTAATTCTAGTATGTCTTGGGCTTCTCCTAGGCTCCAGAGCTATGCAAGACTTTCCTCCCCACTAAACTAAACAAGTAATGCAAGTAATGTGCAGATCCCACAGAAGTAGAGAATAGGATTGATCTCAGAAGAGCTGGCAAACAGAGCTGAGTGCCACACCACCTGTACTGAAGCTAGGTTAAATAGAAATCACATAGAAGAGTAAGCCATGATGAAGATGAGCTGATCCTTAGTAAAATAAGAATGAAAACAGATTCCTTTAATTCTTATGAAGGCAAAGTGATGTGTGGTGTAACACTGCACACCTAATGAATTCCTTATGTGCTCCTAAAATGACCCCAGGCTTATGTTCTCTCATGACCCACAGATCATCTACCATTAGAAGCAGCCAGTCCTGCCAGTTCTTCCCTGCCCAGTCACGTCAGCACTCAGCCACAGAGACGTGACTTAGTCTCCAGCAATTCACCTGACCCCTCTGCGAATCAGGCTGAGCTTTGTTTTGATAGCACCTGCCAGGCCCTGGGCTGAAGCTGGTGAAGTCAAAGGGATGAAAGTGAAGAGGTAGCTCCTCAAAAGAGTTTACAGTACAATAGAGGGTGATTGTTTTGCCATCAGTAGTGTTGTTAATAGCAGCCTCACAATGCAAAGAACCTGAGTCAAAAGAGGTTAGAGGCACCAGTTAATTCAAATCAGAGTTTATGATTTACACACCCATTCTGAGGTCCCCTTTATTTGTGAGATTGCCTCAGAGATACACACCTACATAACTAGATCAGATCAAGCAAGGTTCCCAATTCTTCCAGCACCTGGGAGTCTCCTGGTAGCAAGTGGTGTTCTCTCTGAGCTGGAATCACCCAGTGAGATCATTTCCTGCCCAGCTCACGTAGACCTTCCTGGTGGTAAGCTGGAGGGCCTGTTTTTTTTTTCCTTTGCTGTCCAGGGAAGCCTGAGTGTGAAGCTCCTCTTGTTGGTTTTTTTGGTTGTTTTTTTTTTTTTTTTCTTCTGGGAAAACATGCAGTGCTGTGTGAAGCTGATTGCTGTTTGGGGAATCTTTGTTGTCACTAAGGAAGAGATTAAAGTTTTAGCTGTTTAAGACATCCTAAAAAGCTAATTACACAGCTACATAAGAACCATCAGTAATGGAGAAGGCTGAGGAATCTACACAAACAGGTAAGCAGGGCTCTTGGAAGGGTGTCTGTAAAAAGGAGGGAGAGGGGAAGGACAACCACTGAAAAAGAGGTGAATGCAGAGAAGAGGATATGGTAGCTGCTGGATTTCAGACAAGTATTTACTTACTGAGCACCACCAAAACATGAAAGATGTGCAACAGAACTTTTCTAAGTACAGAAACTATCCTTTGAAACTGCCCTGTTTGTACCTGTAATTTTCTTCGTTATTTAAATATGTCCTTTGGCTAAAGAGGAGAAAACTAAACGTGAAGAGGTGCCTGAAATTGATTGATAATGAGCTGCCAAATACTTCCCCCACCTGTTTTCTTTGCTTCTCCTTTTGAAATGCATGTGCTGGCTTGCTTTACCTCCTTTTTGGAGCTGCTCTCCTCAAGGTTCTCTGGCTGCTGGCTGTCCAGCTTAGATCTGAACCAACAGTGAGCTGCTTCCAGGTTAGCTGTGACCTGGGCAAGACAGTGTAATTAGAGCTGCAAAGAGAACAGTTGATGCACACTGTGGTCCAGGTTTTGAGCAAGAAAGGCCAGACCAGCACACAACTCAAATCTTTCTCCAGCACAGGGTAGGATCTCTCCAGGATGCCCTCCAGGATGCTGTGAAAGGGATGTGTGAGAGGTGCTCACTACAAAATTGCCTCTCTCTTAGCAGGGTCCCCAGCACAGGATAAAATGCAGAAGTGTCAGGAAGAAGAGGGGGGAAATGGATGCTGAGTACCACAAACTGCTGAGAAGAGATGAGGAGAGATTAACTTTGCCTGAGGAATGCTGTAGAAAGACTCTTGCTGGTAAGGTCTCTAATCACAGAACAGTAGTTGGATGGATAAGTGGCATGTAAGACCTCTGCCTAGGGCACCTCTATTTATGCTGGTTAATACCCTATAGAACACTTAAACCCTAGAGTCTAACCTCACACTACTATAGTAATCCATGCAAGCTTCAATGATTAGGATATAGTGGTACAGGCAATGCAAGGATGAGGCAATACAAGGACAAATGACTTCTTGGTTGGGAAATGTGGTTTTGCATGATGTCACATGCAGAGTGACACAAGAGCAGCTAGGGGTGGGTGATTTACTTGGCCACAACACTTTTGGTTGATTGACATAGATATCCCAAGCCTGATTAAGAATAATAAGCTATGAGGAACAAAAGCTCTTTGGAAAAGCCTCACTGAATTGAAGTGATTCACAGAAAAGATAAAAACTTCAGATTTTTTAACTTAACGAGGTATGATAAACACTGTTTAGTTCCAGAGGGCAAGGGTGCACCCCACTCTTCAACAGAGACTTATATCTGAGATTGAAAGAGTTCTGAGACTGAAATACTGTCTTGTTACTTCAGTGAATGACTCCAATGCTGACTAGTCTCACTTGATCTGACTCCTTGCTGCCTTCCTTCAGTTCCTTTTCTGTCTCCTCTTCATAGTTCAGCTGCCTGTTTTTTCCAGTTTCTAGACGTAACATTAATTTCTAAGCAGGTTTTTCATGGCACAAAAAATTGCACTATGACAGAAGGACTTCCCCCATCTTTATCAGGCATAGCTCAGAGTTCTGTAATTTAAAAGAACAATCTTGTCTCTCCAGGGTCAGGTGTACAGTGAATGTATGTTAAGTTGTGACTTGGACTTTCTGGAGTGGACACAGTAAGATTTTACAGGAATATCTTTTGACTGATTTCACAAAGTCTTTCTACCATGTCTTCTACAGCCCCATAGATCCTGCATAAAAATGCTTCCACAGCATCTCACCAGTTTGTCATGCTGTTGGTACTTTACCTGACATTAGTTTTCCAGCTGCCACCTTTGCCTTCTCTTTGCTTCCAGCTGGGTCTCCAGCACTTCGCGTTGGCTTTCCACCAACACTTGCATCTCGCTCTGCATACTTCTCAGCTCTCACACAAACCTCTAGATGTACTGCAGGAAAACCAGCTCTGTCCAGCTGAGCCTCCACAGTTTTTATGTTTGTGTTGATGAAATCAGGTTCTGTTTCCAGCTGCAGATTAGAACACTATGACTTACATTAAACATGTTGAATCTGACCCTAATTCTGAGGAGCCAGAAGTTCTCAAAATTGTTTCACCTGAGTGCATTTCGTCTCTATGCAGTGGACTTGCAAAGATCACTGTTATCTAAATGTGCATCTACAGTTCTTCCTCCAGCTTCTGCACTTCAGTCTTAAGAAAAGAAATGTGGCAAAATAGCTTAGTGCAGGAAAGGGAAAGCATTATCTTGTCTGGAACACAGAAGCAGAGTGATGGGATAATGTTTCTCTGTCCAGAGGAAATGTTTTTCTTTTCCCTGAGTTCCACAGCAGAAGAGGCAGGAAGTGAATTGTTTCCAACTTAAAATAATTCTAGATTAGAATTCATTTCCCTTATTTTAATCTAAGTATGATGTCTTAATTACTTCTGTTACAGAATCACAGAATGTTAGGGGTTGGAAGGGACCTTGAAAGATGATTGAGTCCACACCTGTGCCAGAACAGGATCACCTAGAGAAGGTCACACAGGAACGTCCAGATCTGGCTGGATGGCAGCACAGCCTGAGGAGGTGTCAGCCACTCCTCCCAGTTTGGTGTCATCAGCAAACTTTATGACAGTGCACTCTGTGTCCTCATCCAGGTCCTTAATGAATATATTGAATAGCACTGGTCCCAGTACTGACCCTTGAGGGACTCCACTAGACACAGGCCTCCAACTAGACTCAGTCTCACTGACCACAACTGACTTCTTTCCTTCAACCAGTTCACATCCACCTCACTACCCAATCATCCAGACCACACTTCTTCAGTTTAGTGCATACATTTTCTTGCTCTCTAACTATCACTGCAGATTCTGTTCTGTTTTTAGAAGAAAGTCAGCAGTTTTCCATATTTCTAGTCTTTTCAGCCCATTTTCCACTGGTATATTTTGTTTTAATGCCCTCTGGTGTTTCTTAGCCATTCACTATGTTCATACTTTAAGCAACTTTACCACAAATCATAGAGGTGCTACAACAGCACCTTGTCTTCCAAAGGCTGTATAAGCAGGATGGAGTATGACTTTGATCCAGAACTTTCTTAATCTATGTTTGACACTACACAAATAAGTAGAGAAGATAAACAAGCACTTCCCTCCAAATCAAATACTGAAGAGCTGAGGTTAAGTGTCCTTCTCTTAGATAAACACAAAAAACAGTTCACTTTTGAGCTGACAAATTAGATGCTGAGAGGTACCTGCAGTTTTCCTTTGTCATAGGTAAGTTTATTCTTGCCACCAGTCAGCTCTGCCAGTGCCTGTTGCACCTGCTGCTGGGTTTATCTGTAGGGGGAAGAAGGGCAAAAAGCAATAAAAAAGGTGCTCAGTGTCCTGTTTCTGAATATTTTAATTTTCCTCTGTTGTGGCAGGTATCAATTAGCACCAAGTTGACCAAGGTCTGTTGTATTAATCACCAATCCATCTATCTGTCTCCTTTGCATGCAACATTTGTGCTACCACAACTGTTTCGTACTAAGTTCTAGCTTTCCAAGGCAGGCATTCACATCCCTGTGCTGATATTTCAATAGAATACCAAAACTGATCTTTTAAAACTAAACAGGACAACCCCCAACTGGTAAAACAATAAAACAAGACATTTGATGGTTAGCAGCCTTGGTCACGTTTAGCATTTGTTCACATAAAAACTCTGCCTCTGAAGTGGGGAATATTTGAGAGGCCCCACACAGACAACTCTGATCTTCATTGAGCTATTTTCCTCACCAATACTTGTTTACAATTTACTTCTTCACCAAGGTGGGAAATGACATGGTTCCTGGAGTCTAAAAACACAAAAGAACACCAGGACACACTTTGTTATCTGTTTGGTCACTTTAAAAGGTGACATTTGACTTATGTGTAAGACTTCCACAAGCCTGTTCTTTAACAGTTTTCTTTGATTTCAATGTTTTGGCAAAAATAATTTAAAAAATTGGTTGCACAGATGAATTGTCATTTATTTCATGTTAAAATTAAGCATGTCATCATGCCCATCTTCTGTGTGTACCACTTCTGTGATTGTTTGAGCACATCAAATAACCCTGACTCTCACTCAGCTGTTACGATAGGTTTTGGCCATGGTTACTGGGAGTTGTTTGGGAACAAGAAACAGACTTCAGGTTAGGAACATCGGATTTTGACAATATGGAGCTTCCCACTTTGCTTCCTTACAGGCAGTGACATCAGTAGACTGGGAGTCTAAATGAGATCAGCTAGAAGCTTCTCCAAGATGTTTGCTCATATACTGATGTTTAATAGAATGTATATATTTTTAAGAAGAGGCTTTACAAACATCACATGTAAACTAAAGGCCTTTAACATTTCATCACCTCACAAGCTGCCCTCCCATTCCTGTTGACCAAGACACGTGCCACGGGTCTGGAGGAGCTCAGTGCTTGTTTTCTTTCATTGTGGATGCAGTGAGAGAAGAGCTAGAAAGTTATGATGAGAACCCACTGTCATACCCAGCTCAGCTTTCAGCTGTGTGCACTGGTGCTCCAGCTCAGCAGCTCTTTCCTCCTCTTCTTGCAGCCTGCTGGACATCTTTATGCAACTCTAGGCAGTCCTGCTGCAGTATCTATACCTTCAGTGTTGTCACAGATTACTCTTTAAGATGCAAAATTCAGTCATGCAAATGTCAAAGCCTGAAAAGTTGATCTCACTGGAAGAAATGGATCCTGACCAGCTTCTCTTTTTCTTCTTGTCCCATTCTTAGGCAGAAGACTTATGGCAAGCCACTCCAGTGCAGTGTATGTGCACTTATCATCTTTACATGACAGGCAGAATCTAACATGTTTGCCCAATTAAAGATTACAGAAAAGATCAAGCTATAAAAAGATTAAATGCGACACTCAAAGCATTTAAGTTTCTTGCTGTTTTGAGAGGATTTTCTTGGTTTGTTTTAATGCTATCTAATAAATATACCAGAAGAAGAGGTTAATGAAGCAATCCAGTTGTGGCCCAAAAATCTGAGAGGGAGTTACGGTGTTTGTGACAACTCTGCTCTGAGTAGGAAGTCTCACTGCATGATCTCTTCTGAGCAATGTTGGGACAAAATACTGCGCTCATAAAGTGTTGTGACGGGTTTCTAAAGATGACATCAAAGCTCTGCCCCTCCTCTCTCCCTTTACCGTCCCCCACTTCCCCCCCAACCGCGCAGCTCACACTTCGCCTGACACCTGCACAGGCACTCGGGGACCTGCCCAGGCGTTGCCTTCCCTCAGCTGTCCCATCAAGCTGAAAGTGGAGGTGCTGCCCCGGTAGTGGCTGGCTGCGGGTCTGCCCCTTCGCCGGGCCGGGGCCCACAGCCAGCCCTGCTCGTTTTGCAGACTGGCTTCGACTGAGCGCTGCAGCCTGTGGAGCACTTCAGTGGGGCTGTGTGAGTTTGGTGTTGCTTTCTTCTCGTATTCAGGTCTCTCACAGTGAAGCATGCTGCACAATGAAACACAAGTATTTTAGCATCCAAGGGGGTTTGAAATCAGTTGGCAGCTTGCTCAGCCCTTCATAGGGAGAATGTTCTGCAGGAGCATGCTAACCTGCAGGCTAATAGCTATTTTGTACTGTGTTCAGTTTCCTGCATATTAAATGGCGTGTTCATGTAGACGCTAAGCAAGCATAGTGTTCGATACTTTAATGGGCATGCAGTCATCAAATGCAGATCAGCAGTCTTATGGAGTTGCAGTTTGCACTGTGCATCTGAGCTGTAAGCCTTTTAAAAACGTACAACTTCAGTCTGCAGAGATTCATTTTTATGCAGAGAGAGTATCCTGCCTTTGTAGCCTCCTGGTTAGGACACACAACTGTGGAAGTGGAAATGCAGTGTCTGAAGCAGGCATCAAAGCACAAAGCTGCAACCATTAAGCGTTAGATATTCTGGGGCCTCAAGCAGAGATGTTAAAGATATCCATGCTAGAAATTTAGAATCTCCTTTACACTTTTGGCAGCTCATCTGGCTTCTGAGGAGCATCTATGTATGACTTAACTCTTCTTGTGCATTGAAGAGGAAAAGTGAGCACCTAACCCCCAGCTGAGGATTTCCACAGGGTCAGACATCACTCAGCGTGCCAACATCTACATACCTTTCAACAACTTGGCACTTGGGCTCAGCTGTCCCTGAAGCTTCTAAGATGCTGAGGTAATACCTTTGAGGTAATATGTGTTTGGGGCAAACTGGTTTGTAAAGCTTTGGAGACCCTATTATTAAATACGTATTCAGAAGTTAAAAATAGAGATATTTTTTTTTTTAAATTTAAGTCTCTAGATGGCAGCAGAGCTGAACTTTATTTATTGGAACAGCTCAACGTGGTGACTATGCATTTTATAATTTGTGCAGCTGCAGCTGGTGGTTATCCATTAATGCTGAAAATCTTGCATTCTGTGATGATATAACTGGTTTGATTGAAGGGCCTCCTGTGGCATGACTGTTGGAGGAAGAGTGGCAGCTTTTCTGAGCTTAGAGAGTGACACTGCAGACAGGCCAATGCTGCATTTAATCAGTGATGCACGTGTATCAAAAAAAATCCTCAGCTGATGTAAAGATGTTATTGCTCCACTTGAGAATTTGCTCTGTGAAGCCTTTGCCTGGGAGATGTTGCCAGGAAGCTTGTGAAGAAATGTGGGATGTGAAGGAATATAAAGATCACTAGGGAAAAACAAGATTAAGAATGGTAAACTAAGTAACTCTTAAGCTTCTTACCTAAAAAAGAGATGCATAAATAGCACTGAATACTAAAGATGATGCTGGTTTTGTTGTAGAATTTCTCAATAACTACTGGTGGTATACTTGGGCTGTTCTTGAATCAGAGGATATTGGTACAATGGCAATGCAGGGATGCCTGGTTTGTGCAGTAGAATAGTCTGTGTAAGAAGTGGGAACATGAAAGAGCAATTGGTATGTAGGTCAAATGGAAACTATATTTCAGAGATCCTTTCATGAGCTGAGGTAAGGTAACAATATTTGACAGAAAGATAGCTAATTCTGAAGGCACTTTGTGAATTTGGGAACAAAACAGATCAAAGGCTATTTTAATGCAGCTTGCATTAAAAGAACTGATTGATCTGAGCTTTTTATTAGCGTTCTTTATTTTGCCTTCAGAATCTGGTGTATGGTTCAATAAAAGCAACTTCACCTAAAAAAGGTAGGAGCAGAATGTGTGCATCAAACAGGCTCGTAGCATGTTTCCCATGAGAAACTTTTAAGGTAACTGCGATCAAAGGACTGAGTGTTGAAAGCTGAAGCTAAGCAATTTGATCTCCTTTGCTGCTCCAAATATCCTGCCCAGCAGTTTCACAGAAGTCTTCAAAATAATGGCATTTTCTTTTAATATTGCTTATATGGCGATAGGAGATGGGGTAAGGAAGTGCTTTAGTGCTTTGTGTTGACAGACCACCTACTTTTTGCTTCAAATCAGTATAATTTCCTCCATAGTATGCCACCTACATATATGCCTGGTGGAGTCATCCTTGCTGTACAAACTTCCCAGGTAAAAGAGAACAGAAGAGTGTTAAGAGCACAGGTGTGCTTTTATTTCTTACCAAAATGCCTGTGCTGTGTGTGGCATGTTCAGCAGCTCACTAAAATTTCAGTTAATTATATATATTTAAAAAAATCAGATTACTCATAAAATGCTTTTATTATTTCAACAGGTTTGTGGCTCCAGATTGTTCTTCTATGTTGTCTCCAATCAGCTTTTCAGTCTGATTTCAGATTTTTCAGGGCATGGGGCTTTCCCTGGGATATTTTTCTATATTCGAGTCTTGATCACAGCTTAAAGGTGCTGGTACATTTTCTTTTCCTGTACTGACATTTCTTTTAGTTACAGCTTTTTTACTATTCAAATAATTTCTTTCAATTTCTACTTAGATTTGCTGTGTGTTTGTAGATAATTATGTGCTACAACTGTCATTAGTTAGCAAAGTTTTATTCCAGCATATAGAATCATAGAATCGTTTAGGCTCTTAAAGACCTTTCAGATCATAGAGTCCAGCCATTAACCATATGTAAAATACTTTCCTTCCTCATAGTTTTGTTATCTTGCTACAACTCCTTCTACTGTTTTGCAGTAAAACTGAAGTCTTTGTTCAAGGTGCATCCTGAGCTGCCAGCAATTCTGCAGGGCTTGTCATTGGAATTCTTTCATCTCAATTATTTGCTTATGCATAACATTCTGGTATGAAGGTAAATCAGAGCGCAAACCCTAGTAGAAAGATCTCTGTTTTGGATTCCTTGGGTGGTATGAGAGAATGCTGCAGCAGTAGGTGGAGCTTGCCAGTTTGAATCAAGAGGTGGGATAAATGAGATCTGCTAAATTTGATCCATTCAGGTTAGCATTCTGTAAAGGAAGAGACTTTGTAGGGGTAAGAGCCTCAACTGCTGTAAGAATGCTTTCCTTGAGTGTTGCTGTGTTTAGTTTGTCCCCTTCTTCTAAATTGCCCTTTTTTATTGCATCAGGTACAAGCTGTAGAAATTGTTAGCTCAAAGTTTCCTCTTCAGAACCCTTCATTGTTGTTCTTCATCCTGCTGGAATGTTTTATCATTAATGAAATACTCCTGAGTTTGCTTGGCCCTTGATTTGAAGCTTGAGGAGGGCATATTTGGACTGGATATTAGGAAAAAATTCTTTACAGTAAGGGTGGTGAGACACTGGAACAGGTTGCCCAGTGAGACTGTTCAAGGAACTGGATGATCTTTAAGGTCCCTTCCAACCCCAACCATTCTATGAATCGATGCTGCCAGACTCCCAACATACTTCAATCCTCATACAAGCACATACATGCTCATTTTCTTTTTATTCTCATCACTTGCACATTTAGAAGGATATCAGCCTCAATATGCTAAAAAGCACTGTTCTTTGAGCCATCTTTAAAATTCTCCTACACTGTTAGGTCTGCAAAATCTGGTGAGAACTCAGGTTACCAGGATATTTCTACCACTGTGGAGACTGACTGGCAATAACTCTGTACTTTGTGCTGCCCAGTCTATTTGCATCCATCTGTTCTTTCTAACAACCTGTCAGATCTTTAGGAAAGCTGGAGACTAGCTTTTGAGTAGAGTCATGAGAAGATCATCCCCAGCTTAGTGTTATTAGCTGCTATAGATTCCTACAGTAAGCATATTATTAGCTGTATCACACAATAATAGAGCATTCTAAGTATGACAGATGACACGTTTCTTCCTCTTGGTGCTGCTGGTATTGATAATCCTAATTTTGTATACCAGACAGAACAAAGTTCTGGTATTCTCTCTGTGCTTACTTGCCTCTGATCTGCCATTCTTTTTGCTGTCCAAAATGGCACTCTCTATAAGCAACTGAATTCTATTATTTCATTATCTCATGGTGTCCAAGAGGTAATTTGTGTGCATCATGGAGAAACATGTTAGGTGATTACCAGTGTTTCATTCCTCTGTGCTGAGCATTTTCACGTTACTGAGATCAGTTTTGTGAAAACACAATTCAGATTGGTGTGATTAATTTCAGTTTCTTCTGTTTCCCTGTCTGAGGTACTCTGTAATGGCACTAGAGTCTAGAATGACTGCTGATGATACCACATGGAGATTTGGAAGTTCAGTGATATAGGCACCTGGATCAAATGCACTAAAGCCATCAGATTCTGTATGAAGACTAATGTCATAGAACCATAGAATGGTTTGGGTTGAAAGGGGCCTTAAAGATCATCCAGTTCCAACCCCCTGGCATGATGGCAGGGAATCTTATTAAATGCCTTTAATAGGAAGCATGCAAGGAGATTGTTCTGCTTGTATATGTGTGTGTATGCACACAGGTACAGAAAATGCAATTGTAACTTTGGATCTAAGTTGTTATTTGACCAAGTCTTCCCACAGGACACACGGGATTACTGGGTACCTTTCTTTTCCATCCTGTTGCTTTCTTCTACAGTACTGGGGGATTTTGCAGGCTGTTGAGCCCAGACTGAAAGCCTTAAACTGAAAAAAGTCTTGAAGTTTGGATGTGCAGATCTGATTGATTCTCACATGTAGTTTATCTTTACAGTAAACCCCGTTACCTGTGGTTCAGAACACTGCTAAAACCATTCGAAATACAAGCTCTGCAGCTGTATTCTCTCTTTTTTTTTGTAGGCATGTAAAAAGTCTCTAGTTAAAATGTTGCAAAAATGAGACTCGTGTTTTGGTATTCTCAGATTCCCAGACTGCATTGGGTTGGAAGGGACCCTCAAAGGTCATCTTGTCCAACACTCCAGCAGTCAGCAGGGACACCTCCAACTAGATCAGGTTGGCCAGGGCCACAGCAAGTCTAATCTTGAATGTCTCCAGGGACAGGGCCTGGGCAACTGCCCTGGGCAACCTGTTTCAGTGTCTCACTGCTCTCATTGTGAAGAACTTCCTCTTGATGTCCAACTTAAATCTACCATGCTCCAGTTTAAAACCATTGCCCCTTGTCCTATCACCACATGCCCTTCTAAACAGTCCCTCCTTAGCTCTCCTGTGGTCCCTTCAGATATTGATATGCAGCTCTAAGGTCTCCCTAGAGCCTTCTCTTCTCCAGGCTGAACAGCCCCAACTCTCCCAGCCTGTCCCCACAGCAGAGGTTCTCCAACCTTCTTTGAGGCCTCCTCTGGACCTCATGTCCAGGTTCTCATCCACCAGCACCCCCAAGTCCTTTTCTGCAGGGCTGCTCTCAATCTCATCATCCCCCAGCCTGGATTGATACTGAGGGTTACCCTCACCTACCTGCACTTAACTTTATTGAACCTCATGAGGTTCTCCTCAGCCCATCTCCTCAGCCTGTCCAGGTCCCTCTGCATGGAAGGATGGCATCTCGTCCTTCAGCCTTAACAACCACACCACTCAGCTTGGTATCATCTTTGAACTTGCTGAGAGTCCCTCAATCTCAGTCTGTGTCATCGATGAAGATACTGAACAGCACTGGTCCTAGTACAGACCCCTGAGGGACACCACTTCTTACCTGTCTCTATCTGGACATTGAGCTCTTGACCACCACTCTTTGGATGCAATCATCCAGCCAATTCCTTATTCACTGGACAGTCCACCCATCAAATCCGTATCTCTCCAGCTTAGAGAGAAGGATGTTGTAGGGGACAGTGTCCAAGGCTTTACAAAGGTCCAGACAGATGACATCTGTTGGTCTGCCCTTATGCACTTATGTAGTTACACCATCATAGAAAGCCACCAGGTTGGTCAGGCAGGACTTGCCCTTAGTGAAGCCATCTGGCTATCTCGAATCACCTCCCTGTCCTTCTTGTGTTCCAGTACAGCTTCCAGAAGGACCTGTGTCATGATGTTCCCAGGCACAGAGGTGAGGCTGACAGGTCAGTAAATTCCAGGGTCCTCTTCTTCCAGTCTCCAGGAACTTCACCTGACTGCTAAGACTTTTCAAATATTATGGAGGGTGGCTTTGCAACTACATGGATCAATTTCCTTCCAAAATCATTAATTAAAATGTGAACATACACAGTGTTTTGGTGATGAAGGTTCATGCTCTCTAAAAGAGAGAGGATGCAAAACTCTTTGTCAGGTTTTTCTGCACAACTTTGTGCACAACATAAATAACATTCTTCTCAAAAATACATGAATGTTCCAACAGATAGGACTTCTAATGTGTAAATGTCTGTGAGAAGCACGAAACAATTCTGAAGAACTGACATTTTATTGGTATTCTATTAATTCACTTGAAGGGTCCAATAAGATGGCAATTTAAGTGGTATATTGATTCTGAATCAGTGCTTCCACTTTTGGACATCAGGAAAATGGCTATAGAGCACTAGACCAGGGGACAGTCAATACATGGAAAATGTCAATTTGCTGTCCAATTCCTCTCTGAGAAGTCTGCAAAATGTAAGATGGCATCTGCTCCTTTAGGAGTATGTAAAAGTCCTATTGCTTTAAATAAAGAAGGTTTTATGGCACTCAGCAAGTAGTTATTAGCCAAAGTGCAATGATTTATCATGTTTAACTTCTGTGAACAGTACTGAGAAACTAGGACAAGAAATAATGACAACACTTTGATATCATTCCTGTTTCACTCTGAGATAGGGGAACAGAGTCATGTTCTATCTTAATTAGTTCCTATCAGCTCATCAGACCAGTTCCATGTCTTCAAAGGTTTAAAATCCTCATGTGGCACGAGACATTCTTTACCTTTCAGAGACAAATCCACCCCTTTCTTTTTACCTTTCAGAGACAAATCCCCCCTTTCTTTTTACCTTTCACAGACAACCCTCCACTTTTCAGACACTGAACCAAAAGGACACAACTCAAGTGTAATCAAAATGTCAGCATACATGACAAGGTAATGCATAGATTTCAACAGATGTAAAGATAAATGACAAGTCTAAATGACGTCTAAAGCAGTCAAACATGATAGTCCTGCACTGACAGCAATTTGTTGTTATCTCAGTTGTCACTCTTTGCACCTCTTTCACTTGAAATCCAATGAAGTCACACCAGAACATTTGGTATGCTTACAGAAATGTGACCTATGCTCCTGCTGAGGAGCAGTATTGTATGTGAGCAGAGTGCAGGGAATTCTGCTAGGTGTTTGAAGCCATTTGGAACAGACTGTCAGTAGTACTTTTACAAACAGTAACATTCCTTATTTACTGCTTTGTAATTCAGCAAACTGTGAAACAATCACAGAAACAATTGCATAAATGTTGTGAAAATGAAAGAGAAATTCTGTTCTTTGTGGAGTTACATCATCTCTGCCTTAGGAGCTGGAAGTAAAAACGTTGATTTAAACAAAAAAAAAATTAAGGAAAACATTTTAAGAATGAAAAAAAAAAAAACAAAGAAAGATTTAAAATAGGGGTTTTTTTTCCTTCTATCTTATGACTTTCTGTATCTTCTGGCTACCTGGCTGAAAAATCTCCAAACTCAATATGTAACATCACAACTTCAGTTGTTGCATCAGTAGGACCACTCTTAGTAATGTGGGCTTTTTCCTGTTTTAAAATTAAAATATTGAAAGCTGCAAATCCCTACTTAAGTGCTTTTTATAAAACAGAATTAAATTCTGAGTAAGGCTTTGCCTCTTGCCTTAATGCCAGTGGCACATAAGCTGAACATGTCTGCTGGCCTATTTCTGAAGTGCAACAGAGCAAAATAACTGTTGTGGTTTCTTTATTACTGGCAGAATGGCTTTGGAGCAAGTAAACAATAAAGTAGGAGAACCCCATCAGGTAGTAAGATAACTAGCCTCAGATTTAAATCTGAGACACAGAGAAAACAAAGTGTCCACCCAGGACAAATTTACATTTTAATTAACATTAAATGTTTGGGTTCAGGAATTGTTTAAGCAGTCCTGACCAGGAGCTTTTTTGTCTCAATTATACTACAAAGACAGCCCATACTTTCAGGAGTGGTTTTGTCTTACTCCATGCTAAACCTATATTGTGCCCTCTTTGAAGGGCTGTGCTATTTTTGTTTGACTAACCAGAGACTGCTGCATAGCTTTGGTGAATGTGGCCCAAATCCTGCCAGTTGGAGGCTGACGCACACTGTAAACCAGAGGCAGAGGCTGCAGCAAGAGTCTGCAGCTTGCCTTTTCTTCACTTAAAACTCTCTGTGTTCTCTTCGTGCAGAATTCATTTGTCAGCAGAAGGTAAAGTTGTAATTTATCTGCTTGAAATTTACAGTGGTCCTGGAATGAGCCAGGACTGGGGGATTTGAGCCTGGATTTATGCTAGCAGCAGGGAAAAAGGAGAGGAGTGTAGCCTATGCTGTTAGCATCCGTTTTGCACTGGGATCCTTGTGGGTCTAATGCAGTACACTACTGTGCAGTGCAAAATACCAGTTCCACAGCAGGGAATCTCTTTGCTAATAGAGATTAATGCAGCTAATGTGTTTAGGTATCTTAAGTAGCAGAGAGTAGCTCATAGAATCATAGAATTGTTTTGGTTGGAAAAGCCCTCTAAGATCATTGAGCCCAACCCATTGACCCAACACCACCGCAGCCACTAAACCATGTCCCCAAGTGCCGTGTCCACATGTTTCTGGAACACCTCCAGGGTTAGTAACTCCATCACCTCCATGGGCAGCCTGTTCCAATGCCTGACTACTCTTGCAGGACAGAAATTGTTCCTCATGTCCAGCCACCACTGGTGCAAGTTGAGGCCGTTTCCTCTCACTAATTTTAGGAAGCAAATACATTCAAGAAAATAAATCACTATTACTATTTTGAACATCCTGAAATTAATCAATCTAAGCAATATTATGATGTTATTTTATTTAGCTCTACTGCTGTCATTTTTGTTGATGTGCTTACAATAAGGTGCTGATTTGACAGTGCAAGGTTCTCTGTTCTTCTAATGCCACAGTACTTAATTATGTTAAAATGCAGTTGCCCTAAATAGTGCTTTAGAAGATACTATTTCTCCCCTCAGACCTAATTTCCTTAAATGCTGGCAGATTTTTACGTTCTTAATGCTCTACATCAAACTGCAGACAATGTCCTGGTTCCTTCTCAAAAGACGTACTGATACATAAATTTATTTATTTAATGAGAATATTAGAATTCTTTTACTAACGTTAACCTTTGACAGCCTGCTCGGACTATGGAGTTGGATGTTTTTCTCCTGAACTTTCTAAAAGCACAGCTAAGTACTCTAGCACTGGAGGCTTTGTGCCTTTTCGTGCCACTGACAAAGATCCACATGCTTATGGAAGCAATGCACAGCTGCTTTCACTGGCCACTGTTGATATCTTTCAGTAACTCATAGGCAGCAGGGTGCAATCAGCACAGATCCTTATCTTTGTACCCCACATTACTGAACCATAGCAAATACAGCCCAAGTGAAATACTGTTTTTTACTGAAACCTGTGGCACTTGCTAGCTGAGTTTACTCAGACAGATTTCTCTTTGAGCATACTGGAGCAGGCTGCCCAGAGAGGTTGTGGAGTCTCCTTCTCTGGACAGATTCCAAACCCTCCTGGACATTGTGGTCCTGGCCACCCTGCTCTGTGTGCCCCTGCTTTAGCAGGGGGATTGGACTGAATGATCTCCAGAGGTCCCTTCCAACCCCTGCAGGTATTTCATATCAATGTATGCTAGTTGACAATCTGATACTGGAATTCTTAGGTTCCTTCTTAGGTTCTGTTTAGTGACTAACTTCAGCTGAATCACTTAATATCTCCATTTGTCCCTTGATCCACAACTAGTTAAAAATATGTCCAGCAATCTCCTACAGCATCTTGTCAGTGCAGAAAGGCTGTGTTTTGCCAGAGTAATTGAAGCTTCATTACCAAACTATACTGTATGCGTAAAGTAATAATGATAAAAAAGAGCATCTTCCCTGATCAAACAATTTGGTGGAGCACACTGGGAAAACTCATGTAAGTAGAACAGTTACGATTTGCAGTGTATCAGTATGCTTCTGTAAACTATGCCAACACCTGGGTGCTGTAAATAACACTTTGGGTTTGGTATAGTGCTGGAAGTAAATGAACAGTTGAAGTTGCTGTTAAGCAGTGTTCTTCATTCCTGCGTTACACTCACTGTAAGTTATTTACTGTTCCATAAGGTTTCAGTAAACCGGTGATGTGGAAAAACAGGACTATAGAAATGCTTGATAATTTTATTATAGCAGAAGGATATTCCATAATTTCTGGGAATATGAATTGCAGTGATGAGGTGACAGTTATGAAAAGGAAAAAGAACTGAACCTGCAAACAAAACCAATTGAACCCGTCAATTACACCACCTCCTCCTTCCCCCCAGCAGTATACAAAATGAACAGGGAAAGTTTAATCTCTTTGTAGCAACAGTGACAGCAAAATCTGTTGTTACACTGAAATGGCGATTGCACAGATATTAAGTCTCATGGATTAAAATATTTGAAATTATGGGGTTTGGGTTTTTTTCAGTGTACTGAATAGATGCACTCCAGTACATTTATAATAAACAAGCAGAGAAAAAACCTGACCATCTGTCTATAAAAGCAGAATTTAACCATAGAGTCTTACATGGAATTTAAAATGGAGCTTTTGCAATTGAACACAAAAGCTTTATGTTTGACTGACTTCATTTTTGTCAAATTTGGGATTAGGATTTTCATTGTAAACAACTTTCTTGTTACATTTCTATAGCCTCAGAGAATCCAATGAAAAAAAATCCTGACCTGCTTTGATCTAATATTCTGTGTTTGGGTCCTTTATCAGCTACATGAAATAGTCAGTCTGGAATGAAATTTTCCTGTGCAGTTAGGGCATTTTATGTTCCAGATCCTGATAGCCTCTCCAATACTCACTTGGAACAAATTCCTACTGTATTCATTCTGAAGTTCTTTGACTCCTAGCACTTTGAGACTTGAAGTCATGGCCTCGTCTGTTGAATTGAGTGCTGCACTTGGGTGCGAATTAAATGAACTTACAAAGCACACAGCTAAAAGCAGAAGCAAAGTGTCCAGGGAGTAGAAAACAGTTGGTGTTTAGATGAGAATAACAGCATTGTGCTTTCAACCAGAAGTTGTCTCATTTCCTCCTCTGTCTCTTCCCAGTCATGGGATTACCTGTCTGTCATAGCAGATCTTGTGCCACTCGGCCTGTGTGGTGAACTTATTCCATTTGCTGGCTCAGCAGTAAAATAGACACTTTTATGTGCTTGCTGGTTTGTCATTTTAGGGAATGGAACATTCTTTGCTGTGCAGTCTGGTGGTTGCTAAAGCAGATGTAAGTAAAAGGACTGCTTGGGGAGAATTAGTGGGGATTTGGACATGGCCTTTTCATGGTAGTGAGATGCTGACTTTTGTAAAGCTGTGACATGAAACTGCCTTTCTGTAGCTTTTATAGCACTGCTATATTTTCATTCTGAAATCTAGAAATGCACACCCAAGAAAACACGTTACATTTTCCACATTTAATTCAAAGATTTGAAAGTGTATAGTATCTTGTGTGAGTCCAGAGAGTTTTACCTTCAGCTCTAGTCCTCTGATTCAAAGATCAGAGAAAATAGTGAGTCCTGGATGCATTCCAGTCAGGGACTGATAGATCTCTGCTTAATTGAAGAGCAACCATATGGTGCAGTTCAAAGGTCTAAGCAAAAATGTGCTGCTGCAGCTTCATTTCTAATTTTTACATTAATGTGCTTACTGTGGAGAAGCAATACTTCTTTTCCTGCCACTTTCTGTTCATGTGTCAACCCAGCACTGCTCAGATAAAACCAGAACCTAATACCTGGCAAGGCTCAGCAGTTAGCTCTGCTGTTGACCACTCTGCCGTTCTTATTTCCTATACTCTGTACTTTGTTTTTATTTACTCTGTAAACCTGAACATTTATTTGTTGTTCTTTGTCACCATGAAGATTGTTGCTTCCTCTAATGTTCACTGCTGCTATCATTTCTTCCCTATGTGTCATCACGCTCTTCTGAGCAGTTTTAAATCTGGAATATGATTGGGTTTCCACAGATAAGTGCAGTGTTCGTGCCTGTTGATGTTTGGCTTAGTTCAAAGTGCATGCTTAAATGTGTCCCTCTTCAGTTAAGTAGTTATGTTTCTGTTTGAATTTAAGTGCATGCTTAATGCACAAACACTTTGTAGCATGTTAATTTGCCTCATTGTGGCTTTATCTTGCAGCCCTTATTTTTATGTGTTGCTCAGCTGAGGTCCTCAGTCTTGGTTGTACTGGTTACTACACCACCACATCACTGGGGCTGGGGATTCATAATTGATAACCCTCACAAACCTCATTTTTGTTGTTTGATTGATTTTTTGCTACTCAAACTAATAATAAAAGATATTTGGAAATTGGAAGCAGAGTTTTGAGGTTTCTAAACTGTTGTATTACAAGGTAGAGAAACATGTTTCAAAAAGTTATTTGTATGACATTTTATGTAACCTTTCTGAGTGCACCTACAGAGCCCTTTCTACTTATTATTTTTTGAGTGTTTGATTTATAGGATCATAGAATCATTATGCCAGGACAGACTTTTTTAATATCATTGAGCCCAACCATTAACTCAAAGCTACCAAGTCTACCACTAAACCGTGTCCCTCAGCACCACATCTACGCATCTTTTAAATACCCCCTATTATGATGATTCCAAGTGCTTCCCTGGACAGCCTGTTCCAGGGCTTGACTACCCTTTCAAAGAAAAAATTTTTCCTAATGTCCAAACTAAACATACCCTGATGGAACTCAAAGCCATTTCTCTTGTCCTGTCACTCGCTACTTGGGAGCAGAGTCCCACCTCGCTCCAAACTCCTTTCAGGGAGTTGTAAAGAGCAATGAGGTCTCCCCTCAGCCTCCTCTTCTCCAGACTAAACAACCCCAGAAGACACTCATAAGACTTGTTTTCCATAACTTTAACCAGTTTTTTTCTCTTCTCTGGATGCACTCTAGCACCTCAGTGTCCTTCTTGTAGTGAAGAGCCCAAAACCAAAGGTGCAGTCTCACCAGTGCCAGGTACAGGAGCACAATCTAGCCCTGCTGGCCACACCATTGCTGATTCAAGCTAGGATGCTGTTGGCCTTCTTGGTTACTTGGGCACATGCTGGCTCACGTTCTGCTGGCTGTCAACCAGCACCCCCAGGTCCTTTACTGCTGGGCAGTTTTCAGCTACTTTCCCCTAAGCAAAGGGGTTGTTGTGACCCAAGTGCAGCACCTGGCACTTGGCCTTGTTGAACCTCATACAACTGACCTCAGCCCATAGATCCAGCCTGTCCAGATCCACACTCCTGCTCAGTTTGGTGTCATCTGCAAATGTACTGAGGTTGCACTCAATCCCCTCATCCAGATCACTGATAAAGATCAAAAGTGTTGGCTTACACAGTAGAGCTACCCAGTGAGGTACTGTTCAGTGAAAGTACGTTAGGAATGGACAGGCTGCAACACTTCAAGGTGCTCAGATAGCTTGTAGTAAAAGCATAGAGTAAGTTAAATTTATATTCTCGTGGGATTTATGTTGCCATCGTCACAAACTAATGGGTTGCCACTGCTGTCTTTCCATGTGGTACTAGGGAAGAAATGTCAGATGAAAATTAGCATTGAAGTTGTATAACAACTTGCAAGTAAGAACAAGGTAAAAATACCAAAGTACAAGACCTTCCTTTTGCTTCAAGCCTCAGCAGGGAGTGAGGTTGAATTCATGGCTGTGAGTTTTGCAGTTCACTTTGTAACGGAGCTGGATGTGGTTATGGTGACACTTCCACACAGGGAACTGACTGAAGAGTGGCTTCAAGGTGTGTGTATTATGCAATCACTGAAAGAAACTGCAAGTTGGAGAAGGTAAAGCTCTAGTAATTTGCATCACTCTGAATTGAATTCTTAACCAAAATAAGCCTTAGTATCTGTGCTTTAGATGGCTGTGGATTCTTAAATACAAACTTTCAGACCTTTACTAAATGGAAGAACATATAATGGATCAGAAAGCTATTGTGCATGGAAATCATGTCAAGTATCTATTTTGAATGAGACTTTAAAAAGGTTTAGCTGGATTAGGCTTGAAAGGCAAAAAGCTTCTTTGTTGATTCTTCAGGCTTTCAGAGTGGCTTTATTTTTCTGGCATTTGTGTTTACTTGTTCTGTGCAGGATGAAAGTGGCTGAAGCATTTGACAGGTCTCTCTCAGTTGGTGACAAATGGAGTTTCCACTGCTGATTATGCCTCTTAGGGAGATGGACATTTGTGTAACCCTGTTGAGTGCAGAGCAGTGAGCACAAGTGTCTCCTGAAGGGAAAGGTGCATCATCTCTGCCTGAGCTTAGGAGGGGCATTTTCCACATTCAATCCTATGTAGGACACAGAAGAAACTGAAGTCATAGGCCTGCTGCCTGGTTGCCAAAGAAATTGCTGCTTTCATCAAATCATTTAAAGAAAATTCATTGGCAGTATAGCTCACTCAGTGTCTGCTGTATTTGCTTACTGAATGCATCCATGTGGTAATTGCTGCTGTTGTGAGAAGCAGCGAGGATTGTAAACAGAGCATTTGAGGGTTCTACTCAAATTATTGATCACGTGTAATTCAAATGACCATCATCATTGTCTAGAGTGGTGTAAACTAACCTGAAAATGGTCACCAGATAAATACTCTGGGATTTGAATCCTACTGGTATTAGTAATGCAGCAATTCTGTGCCATCTGCTTGAGCCTTTTCTGATCTCCCTTCACTGGGCAAAAGCAGGAAGAATTCCACTGCCATCACTACAGATCTTTAATTTTTCCAGGGTTCTGATAGAGAACCAGTGGTACCAGTGTCTTGGTACCTTCATGATCTTTATATTATTTGACTTCTCAGCATGATGTTGGACTCTTTACCCACAGACTCCTCTTATTTGCTTCAGTAAGGCTATTCCAAAAGGACACTCTGTTCATTTTCTTCAGTTGTGAACGCTTCCTGCTTATACAGTGATGCTGTGACATACCACCTCAATACAGCCCACATCCACTGCAGGCTTCCACAGCAGATATGACTGACATGTTTGTAAGTCCAACAGCAAGACTGTGGAAGTGTATTTTACAAGTGATATTTCAGTATGACTCCGGGTGCAGTCTGTATGGATCCACTCCTATATTACTTACCCAAGGGTACAGTTCTAAAATTCAGTCTCCCCATCTGGAAGAATTGGAAATTGCCACAGATTTAATTTCTGTATCCAAGAATTATGGCTGCAATTTCATAAAAAGTTATTTGCAATTAAAACACTTCTCATTAATGGCTTAAATTTTCTAAATCAGAACTTGGTCATGTGTTTGTTTCCTTCATGTATGAATGTTCCTCTAGGTCCAAGGCCAGCTCAGGTAAGCACTCAGAGAGTTCTATGGGAGTTTTGCCAGATCAGGGTCTGCAGATCTGAGCTTTAACCAGAGCAGCCCAGATGTCCTAGTGCAGTGGGTCTCAGTGTACCAGAAGAGTGGAGAACTGCTGTAGAGCTCCTTGACTCTCTGGCTGGATAAATGCCTGCCCTGGCATCAGATAGTACCAGATGGCGACAGCTCCTGAGGGCCAATGGACCCAGCTGCAGGCGGCTGGAGCAGCAAACCCCAGGCGGGCTGCTCTGTGCCCTCCCCTCTCTCTGCTCAGACTGCAGAAGCTGTGGCCTCCCACGGAGTGGACAACTCCACAGTAACCCAGGGACTCTTTATTTATCACGAAAATCCCCAGCTGGGGAGCTGCAGATGGTTTTCACTCGCATTAAGTCTTTTGTGCAGCACTAAAAGGGGCAGGGCAAGCCAGAGAATATGTCCTGCAGATTTTGGCACCTAGGCTGATTATTTCAATTAATGTTTTCACCTACTGCACAGTGATCTGCCCAGAAGTCTTGTAAAGCATTACATTTCCATCCTACGTGACTGTTCTTCCACCTGATCCTTTTAGCCTGTTTCTGTTCAGCTTTTTAATGGCCATGGCAAAGAAACTGTCATTTTGGGTGTTAAGCTTGGCACACAGTCTGGCAGAGGATTGAGCTGCTCGGAAAACATGAAATCTTCGTTACATAGAAAGCATTTCTGGTCTTTTAGTGCTTCTAGCTGCTGTATAGGAAAGTTGCCTTCTCAAAGGGCATTGCTCTTCATGCACTCTGCTGCTGACTACATGGTGCTAGGTGATGACCTTCAGTAATGATTCACCAAATCTTTCTTTGTTTGCTCTAAATGATGACCAAAATGGAGAGAAGGGAGACAGGAAGTACTAGAATATTGCTTTGTTTTCTTTACTGTTTGCTGAAAAGTGCTATTTTGGGTTTTCTTATGTATTTGTGTGGGAATTAAGTAGTACTGCCAACAGAGTGTATATTGCTTTTTAAAATGAATGTTTAATGAACACTATTAAGTACACGTCCTCTTTTGTTAAGTTACCAACATCCAAAGCTGGAGCAGCTGCAAATCCCTTTTACAGAGGGTGCACATATCAGTATGTCACAGGTTCTCCTCATACAGAGAACTTTAAGGGCATTAATTATACATTTTGGGTGTCTAATTTATTTCTGTGGTAGGCTTTTACAGGTTGCAGCATTTTGCAGGTTTTTTACTAAATAATTTCAGGGGATGGCTGAAGATTGTTTGTTGGTGGATTTTTGTTTGTTTTTTTTTGTTTGTTTGCTTGTGTTTTCCTCCAGTCAAACCTTTCCCAGACCATAACAAAAACATTCTTTGGCAGTTTTAGTTTTCTAGTAACTACTTCAGCTCTTTTTAGGTCGTAGGAGTAATGTTATTCCTTCCCAATCTGACCCAATAATAGCCTTGTTTCTGATACATTCTAAGTTAACTTCAGAGAGGTATTTTGGGATGGAGGGAGGCAATAGAGTTGGAAAGAGGAGTGAAGAGAGGTGTTTGCTCCAGAAAGACAGGCTGGTTTTCTCTGGTTTTGAGTTTGCTGAAGGTTAACTACCTATTGCCTTGGTGGATAGCTCTAGAGAGTAACTTCTTCCTTGCTAGCCTAGTGTCTGCAGGTGTGTAAGCACCCAGGAAGACAGAAGGAGCCATTCCTGTATGAAATCTGGCTGTTTTCTAGTGTGCGCCCCGCTCTGCTCAGGTACAGGCAGGGTTACACCAGGGGAAAACGACAGAATCCTGTATCATGCGCAAGACACAGGAACTGCTAATAACAGTGAACTAGGCTTGTAGCATCACAGATGATGTGACTGTATCAGAAATGTAATCAGAGAAATCAACAGGTTTGCAATGGCTGGAAAGCAGCAGTGCTGCCTTTCTAGAAATATTTTGTATTTTACTCTTGTCATTGCTGCCATTTCTGTTCATAAGCAAGGCATTCTGTTCATGAGCAAGGGGATTTAACATTTTGGCTCAGTGGAAATGGGATTTTTCTAGCAGGGGCACAAGAACATTCTCAAAATCCATTCTGAGGGATAAATTAACATTTTTTTTCTCGGTGGAAATGGGATTTTTCTAGCAGGGGCACAAGAACATTCTCAAAATCCATTTTGAGGGAGAGAAATGTGAAAATCCAGTGTATGATTTATGTAGTTTTCTAATATGACAGATGAGAAGTCTTAGCTTAAAGACAGTCTGCACTCATGCCACATCGTCAAAGGGCTTCGAAAGCTTGCAAATCCACAGGGAATAATTCATTAGCTAGCTGCTTCCGTAGTCTCAGATTCTCATCTTGCCATCATACAAATGTCATGATAATGAAAAACAAACCACAAATAATTATAAATGTTATGGAATTCTTGGCATTACACACGCTCTTGTCTCTTTTCACCTTGTTACAGGAAATAAAATTGGCATTGTATTATCAATGCCAAGTCAGGGTACCACTGAAGGAAGCGATATATCCAAGAATGCCCAAATCACCACCAACTTGTATGGGACCACCCAAATCTAAGCCTTATTGCTGTAATATGTCAAAGTAGTGCTCTCTTAAGCATAAGGACTCAGGGAAGATTTGCGAAAGGCTGGTCTGAAGCGTGTTTAAACTCCATTCTAAGGGCCAGTGTATGTGCAATTCATAGCAAAGACCCAAAACAAAGTTGTAAAGCTTGAGGTAGATGGAAAAGTGTTGATTACCTCCATAGCTTGACGTACTTTGGAATACAGCCAGGTATGCTCCTATATGGAGCAGTTTGTCTAGTATTGTGCAGAACAGCTAAACAGCAAATTCCCACCTTTATGGAAGCCCAAGAGAAAAGTGCCATGAGCTTCGATACAGAAAGGATTTCAAGCCCAGGGCTTTGAGCACATACTGTAAGCTATACTGTATTTACTCTCTTTTGGTATACATTAATTAACAGAGTTGCCAGCTGGTTATTTTGAAGAATCAGTCTTCAGAAACCCATTTAGTTGCCCAAGTATTGCTAGATATATATATATATATAAATAGATGTAGTAGCTAGAAATTACTTAGCTCTGATGTCCTCCTTGCATATAGATTTTGCCTTGATGTGACTCAGAACAGGAAACAAAAGCGAGAGGTGTTGCCTTATGATACCAGCCAAGACCTGGATCATGTAAGAGTAAGTCTAATGAGTCCATTTTTTTTCTGCTAGTGGCATTGCTGTTTTTGTTGGGCTGGGATTCTGCTCCTCTGACGATTACTCAGTGTGGTTTAAGTTTTCATTGTGTTTACGGTTTTTGTAACCCCATTTTCCTACGAAAACATTCCTGAATTCATTGTGTTGGACAAAGCACAAGGGAAAACTGCCAAAAAGTAGGAAATGTAGAGGTGATTGAACCTAGCTGCTTTCAAATAGGAGACTCGACAGAGAAAATGCTCAGGGCTGGTTCATCGTCACGTTGCTGACACTGATAACTGTCAGTGCTAATAACCGCATGTAAATTACAGAAACCGGCACTGGAAGCACCATTCCAGAGCTGCTTTCTCACAAAACGTAGCGGCTGTGGGACCGTCTTCCGGGGATCCACACCGGGAGGGCTTCTCCCAGCTCAACGACATTGCTGGAGCGCGAGTCGGGTCTCGGCGGGCCCGAGATCCCTCCCCCCGGCAACCCCCAGCCTCTACCCACGGCAGCGCCCGGGCGGCCGCCGAGCTGCGGCCTGGCGTGTGGCGGGCGGGATCCCCGCAGCCCCCTGCCTTGCTTGCTCCAGGGGAGGGGGCGGCTTTGTTAGAGGCTGCCGGCGGAGAGCTGCCCACCACCGGCGCCGCCCAGGCCCGCGGGGCTGCGGTCTCGGCCCCGTAAGAGCCGTGCCCGCCGACGATTGAAGGAAAGATGCCGGCACGGAGGTGGAGGCCGGCAGAGGGGCGGGGGGCCCAGCCCCGGCGCTGAAGGGGCGGGGGGCGGCGCGGGCAGGCGCTCGCCCCGCCGTGGGCGCGGAGGGGCTACCGCCACCATCGGCGGGAGCTGTGTGTGCCGCAAGGACAGGGTGACTCCGACCGCCGCCCGGCTCCGCAGCGGCACGGCGCGGTGCGGGAGCCGCCCTCTCTGCCTCCCGGAGCCCGCCGCGGAGCCGCAGTGCACGCCTCTGCGAGGTGAGTGGGAGCCGAGGGGGCCGCGGGGCTCCACGGTGCAGGCGGGGGTCGCCTGCGGTACCAGAGACGTGGCGGAGCCTGAGGGGCAACCGGCGGCACCCTGAAGGGGACCGGGCTGCGGCAGGTGCGGAGCCCCGACCGCGGTAGCCCCGCGACGGGCTCGGCTCCATCCCTGCCCCGTCATGCGGGAGGTTGGGTCTGCGGCGGAGCTCGGCAGGCTTCCCTCCGGCTCTATTTTAATCACGTTTGGACCGTTTGATTGCCACTAGTTTCCTTCCCGCAGAACGCGTTGGGCACTCTCCGCGCCGCGCTTGTTTCCTCCGCTCTTTTCCCCCCTTGCCATTGATTATGTTTATTTATTTATGCATGAGGCTGTTCTCTTTTCCATCGCGGTGTCCGTGGTGGGGAGGGAAGAGCACTGCAGAATTCAAGCACGTTAATCTCAGAACAGTGCGGTTTAACGTGTGCTCCTGTTGTGTGCACAAAATATAGCACAATGACTGCGGGGGCAAAAACAAGGCTTAGGTTCATGTGCTCACCATGCTAGAGTGTGTTTGCTCCTGTGGAGATACCTTTTTTTCCTTAGTGCACTTGTTTTTGTTTTCTCTTAACCGTTTTAGTGCACATCAATATAAACCATTATAGTATTTAAAAAAACCTCAAACAACCCAAAACAAAACCACAAAACCAAACCACAACATAAAATCCACAATAAAAAAAAATAATGTGGGGGCTATATGATGTCAAAGTATAGGGACTGTGGTGCGTGTGGACGGTAATAGTTACATAATTTATTATCCTTTATGTTAGGTATCAGTAGCATGGGGAGTATTTATAACATCCCTTTTTCGTCCTTTTCTGGGGCGTCATGTGAGGGAGTCTTTGCCCTATGCTGTATTGCACTGGAATGTTTGTAAAAGCCTTGAACCCCTCCTCTACCCAAATTCCAGCATGGGCCTTAGTTTGCTGCACATCGTAACTACCTAGTCTGCTTCCTACATGCTCAAAAACTTCTGTTGTGGATTTTTTTCCCCCCTCTTCCCCAACAATTACATTATTTTTTTACTTCTTAGAGAAAAGTAAGTAACCCCATTATAAATATATCAGCTGTAATTATTCACAGCACTAGGGAACAGAAAGAAATCTGTGTCACGAAAGGATTAAAAGTGTTTTGCTCTATGCAGGTGAGCCACTTGCCCAGTTTTTAGACTCCTTTGGGAAAATGCTTCTAGTCAGGTAATAGTGTGTGGCTGCAGCATGAGGCGATAGGGTATGATATGATTATTAGAATAGGAAAGGTACAAACCTAATGCTGCCTTTCAGTCTTTGTGCTCTAGATTACCAACAATGTGATTGCTTTCATGTCAGCTGAAGATGCCACAATGGATGTTGGATACTGCATCCATCTTTATCTCCTGACTTACATCTTGTCCTGGAATTTTTAATCAAAACACTTTCTTGAGGTTGCATGGAACTCATATGGTTGATTTGAGACTGTTTTAGAAGTTAAGTTTAGTAGTATTTTAACTTCACAGGGTTGTAGTTGAAAAGCTTTCCTTCATATCACCTGTCTTATGAACAACCTTCTGGTGATGTCACTGCAAACTGGAGGGAGGGAGGGGTATCACAGAATCCTGGCATGGTGATAAAGCAGGGTCACCCACAGCAGGTTGCCCAGGATCACAATGTCCAGGTGGATTTGGAATCTCTCCAGTGAAGGAAGCTCCACAACCTCTCTGGGCATCTTGCTCCAGGGCTCTGGCACCCTTACAGCAAAGTTTCTCCTCTTATAGAGTGTTTTTCCTTTCCTATCTTTCAATCTTGTTGCCTCTAATGAATTGGTTTGGCTTGAAGCATTTGCAAGTATCTGAAAGGTCCCTCTGCTTTCCTTAGACTTATTTACTGTCTTGCTGTTTGTCTTAAAAGCCAATGTAACTAATGGGCATTTCTGCTTGTTTTACACTTCCAGTGCTTTTTCAGACCTGGTAGAATTTTTAATGTTTTGCCTTTAAGAAGCCCTTTGATAGCAGGGTGGCTGTCAGCCAAAAACAATATACTGTTTTATCACATTTCCTGAGGAGAAATGAGAATGAATTTTGTGTTAGTCCCTTTACAAAGTTAAATAGTAATGTCTAACTGAAAAATTAACTTGTTTTTTCCCCCTTTACGTGCCAGCATTCTTTAAAATGTAACTAAAGCTCCGGTATGCTGCAAAATAAGGGGCCTTTCTGTGTCTGGGACTCAATCTGCAGATTACATTCTTCTTGAATAATTAAGTGCAATTCCTTTCCTCATTTTTTTCTTTTTTTTAAATCCAACTCGGCATTTTGGCTTTTTAAAACCTCTCCTTAGACAGCAGCAGGATTCTTAGGTGGTTGCATTTACTCCCTTGGTTACTGTGTGCTGATACAATGTGGATGGTGACAAAATACCTGTTTGGGTAACGTTGCTTACTCATCTCAGTATGTGCTTCAATTGAGTAGCATGTTCAGGCCCCCTTGTTGGAGACCACATCCAGCAATGCTGCCTTTCATTGCATGGGATGCTCTGAGCCCAATTTTGTATGATTCTGCTGTCAGCATGCGTGGCACAGTCATAGTCTTTGTCCTCACATCCTCTGATCTTTCGGTTATATTACCAAGGGGGGGAGAGGCTGGAGTGAGGTTACTCCCTCACCAGCAACAAGAGTATTAATTTTGTTGCCCAACAGATGGAATGTTCTATATAGACATTCTCCAACCTAAGAGGAGAGATGTACTCTTGTGGCCTGTATTTTGACACTTTGAAGCTGATGGTGGTATACAAGGTGTTTTATCTAATTGGGTCAGGACCCCTTCTGAGGTGAGAATGGGAACAATTCTTACTGTTGCAAATTATTTTGATATTTGAGTTTAGCAGCTTAAGAGAAATTGCAGTCATTGCTATGTAAATCGAGGTAAAGGCACATAGTTTGTACATGCACTGATAGAGGACCTCTGTGATGCCCCTTTGTGGCAGCTTGGTCGTGAGCAGTTAGAGTATCAGCGGTACCAAAGACAACTTTGAAAATGCCCATTTCTCTGGCAGTAAGGTGATGAAGCTCTGTGTAGCATGTGTTGCAAGGTCATCTCTTCATGGGGTGAGGTACCCGGTAGGATGTGATCCTAAAATACTGTGGGACTTGTAGAAGAGGTCAAGTAACTCTTCCGTATTTATTTTATATTAAATATATTTTTTTACGGAACTGCAGGTATCAGTGCTTAAAACTTGTACATTATTTGTCCAGAAGGTCCAATTAGTACAGTTGGGCCAAACTTAGTGGTTGAAGTAAGGCACCATTCGTCCTTCAGAATTAAGGAGGTGGATGATTGCTGGGTCATATTCAGATGAATATTTGATTTTGGAGGGGTTAAGGAGTCATTGCGACATGATTAATAGTTTGAGGTTTTGCTTTTTATACTGGTTCTAGAAATGAAAAAAATATTGAAAATCAAGAAGATGATGTTGACATTACAGTAGCTGCTGTTGAGATGGTGTTTCTTGATACTGGCATGAGGTCAGCAGACCAACTGGGAGCTTGTTCAGCTAGGTTTTTGGTTTGGATTTCTCAAAGTGTGTGCCTCTTCATTTGGGAAGCTGTGTATACACATGTATAATCTGACTCCTAGACTTGTAGGCACCACAGCTTCAATAATGTTGTAATTATGCCTGGATGCCTTGTATTGACCACCAGAGGAAGGTAATTAGGTAATAGAAATTAACATTTTGATAATAAGTCCACCTAAATATTGCATGGAGAACAATCAGATGTGTTTTGTTAAGTGCTGTGGTGGCCAGGATCCATTGGCTGGAATCCACTTGAAAAATCATATTAAAGTTTCTGTGCTTGACAAATAGTGTCATTAGTTTAAAAATTCCCTAGAGGCTAGTATGGAATTAGATGAGCCTAAAACATGTAACAATAAAAGTAATTTTCTTCCAGGAATGACCAGCAGCATCTTTAAAACCAGAAAACATTGTCAGATAGAGTAACCTCAGAAAGAAAAGAAAGTTTGCTAGGAATCAGTGCAACAACTGAAGCCACAGCACCTTACAGTGAGTGGAGTGGATCAGCTGCAGCCTGCTGGGTGCAGCCAGGTCTGCAAGGATGCGGCTGAAAGAATGCTCATGACAGGAAGGACTTTGTATGCTGGGGCAGGTCTAGAGAAGGGCTGTAGTTTTGGTGGAGGGTCTGGAGAACAGGGCTAGTGAGGAGTGACTGAGGGAACTGGGGTTGTTTAGCCAGGAGAAAAGGAGGCTGAGGGGAGACTTCCTGATTCTTTACAGCTCCCTGAAGGGAGGTTGGAGCCACGTGAAGGTTGGTCTCTTCTCCCTAGTAACGAGTGATAGCACAAGAACAAATGGCCTCAAATTCCCCCAGGGTAGGTTTAGGTTGGACATCAGAAGAAAATTCTTCACTGAAAGGGCTCCCCAGTGAGGTGGTTGGATCTCCATTCCTGGACGTGTTTTGAAGAGACAGAGATGTGATGCTGAGGGACAGGGTTTAGCACCAGCCTTGGCAGAGTTAGATACTGGGTGGACTCGATGATCTTAAAGGTCTTTTCCAACTGAAAGGATTTTGTGGTTCACTAGGTGCCCTGTATCAACAGCTTCACTAAACTGGCTATTACAGGTGCCTGTGTATTGGCAAAATAGCAATAAAAAATTACAAGCTCAGCAGCTCCCTTTGGATCTTGATTGTCAGAAAAAGACATATGCTCATCTTTGCGTGATTCCTTAACTTTGTTCTTTCAGGAGCATGTGAGCTTTCATAGTGCTAGGCCTCAGCATCGCAGCTTCAGGAGGTATGCTGGTTGAGCTGCCTGCTTTCTGCAGTTAAGATGTATTTTTAACAACAGCTAAAATGCTTAGTTGGTCTTGCTGTTACTGACTGGAATCTGTTTTGAGCCCATAGTTTTATAAAACAGCTTTTTTTTCTCTGCCACTAGAAATAACAAAGAGCAGAGGTTGTAAACTTGTCATCTCTTTCAAATGTAGCCATAGGTACATCAAAATCGTAATTTACGCTTCTTGATTCACTGCTGTAATAAAAATGTCAGCATTAGCTTAATGAACATAAATATTGCTGTCAAGAAGATAATTTCCAAGATATTTGTATTGCATAGGAAAATGGGAAAATTACTGATGTAATGGTGGTGGATTCTCTGAGACCTGCAGAGCTTTCCTTGGGGCTGTTCCTTCTGTCTGGGCTTAGAGATTGGTCTTGGATGCTATCATGGGGTTGTGGCACTGTTTAATTGCTAGTGGGCATCTTGGCATGCTTTTGGCCAATGCCAGCAGCCCAAATGGGGCACAGCTCAGGGAAAGCTATGAACTGTTCCAAAATGGACTATGGGTAAGACAGCCCCATTTTGTGAGAGAACACGCAACCTGAGTGTTGTGCTGTGCGACTGCAGCATGTTTCCTGTCCTGTTCTGTATGCATGGGCAGATGTAGCCATGCACATACTGCTGCATGGGTTTGGGTTGAAAAACAGGGCTCTTTGTGGCTGTTTACCTAGAGAAAAATGAAGGAGCCACTGTCATTTATGAGAAGGCAACAATTAGGAAGGTTTGTTGCAGATTGTTGTTGTATATTTGTGTGTCCATATTTAAAAAAAAATATATATACACACACACATTTATCATGTAACTGGCTTCTTAGGATTTGCATAGTGCCATGTGGAGTGATATCCAGATCTTCTCAAAATGTTGTTAGGGTCTTGTAAGCATCTGTAGCAAAGTATCAGAACTAGATAAGATGTCATGGTTATGGTTGTCTTTTAGACACTGGTTTTGTCTCCAGTGTTCACCTAATAATCCTGGGGTGTATAGATATGACACCACTTCTCTGTTTCACTTCCTAAAAGGTGTTTTGGCTTTCTTAGAATGAAATAACTTCCAGCAAAGTGTTAAGTTAGACTTCACTTCATGTTTATAAGCACATTCTGTTAAGCTGAGCAATCATGCAGTATGAACTTGCTTTGAACTTTGCTGAGTCTGTCTTATGTTGTGCTGTTAAGTGTACAGGTTGGTGTTTTACATTCTGAAACCTTTGGTTAATGTAGAGAGCCTTGAAACACCACAGGGCTGCTGCTCAGCAGTTATTGTCACACTCCTTAATGTTCCACAAATTCTGACAATCTCCACTTCTTGCCTTTGTTTCAGTGTTGCATGTATAGGTACATTGAAAAGTTTAGATGTGTTTTGGTTCCTGATACTTAGGATGTAAGGGTTTTTTTGAGCTAAGAAAGTTTTTTTTTCTCCTTAGGCATTGTGTGAAATGCACAGAATATGGCAAATTATGGGAGGCTGTTTTATTCTAGAGTCGATTTCTGCGTAACTTTATAATAAATAGGTAAATAAAGTCAAACTGTCAGACTTGACTTTCTCAGAGGTGGACAGATTGCTGGTTTAAAAGGTTACCTTTAGATTCCTTTGTTGAATTGGAACTGGTGGGTTTTGTTTGTTTACTGTGTTGAGGTGAGTGTTTTGTTAATTTAGCCTTCTATTCTTGGAAATTCTAAGTTCCAGCAAGATCCTGTGTCTGTTAAAATCTGACTCACTGTTTTGGAAGAAATCTTTGCTTTTATGTTGTTTATTTTCCTCTTGCTATTGATACTGACTGTGTGCCAAGGCATAGACTGAAGTTGTGGTTTCCTAGCTAAGGTAAGCTAATAGGTGAAATGCTTTGGCTTATATACACTACAAAGATGTCTGGTTTTGACTTAGGTTGAACTTAATACACATTTGCCTTATCATGATAGGCTAAATCACTTAACTGAAACAAGTGCCAAGGCTGTATGAAGTGAGGAGGTTTCTCAAGCTTGTGTTATGCTTATCTGCGTCTCTAAAGAGTGAGAGGCACTGTAGATACAAGAAGTATGTTCAACACCTCTTGGCATAACTTCATCAGTTGTCACCTGTGTGGGGACAGCCCTTTGTTAAGGGGGAAAAAAGCTAACAAGTTTTGTTTTTTGCTTTTGTAGATAACCTTACTTCTATTGCATTTCTTGATTATAAGTGGGTGGGGTAAATCAAGTCAATATAAGGAGGGATAATGCATTTTTTTTTTCCTGCTTTAATGGGAGACCTACAATGTGTTGGCACAAAAGAAGCCTTTGTTTCAACCTTACAGTTTTTTTTTTTCCTTACTGTAAATTAGTCATTCCTCTGCTGCTGGTTGTTTTTCACATGGCACAGTCCATTTTGAATCTGTTCATAGCAGAAAATGCAAGCCTCAGGTCTTGTGTGTGTGTGTCACTGTTTCTCCTTTCCAAGGTTTGTGGTGGTGGTGTCACCACACAAGTACTTTTCTTTCTAATGCTTTGAAAAAGTCCACCCAAACAAGCAGGAGACTGCTGTGGGGGAGCAGAACACAAGCACTAACAGACTCAAGTACTGCATTTGGAAAAACAGAGATACTTTCCTTCAAATCTTTCTTTGGTATTATTTTCAGTTTTTTTTTTTTTTGGTGAGGCTCTAATACATGGAAACTATTTTGACAGATTAATGTGGTTCTTGAAATAAGGACATCTCTTTACTATTGCATAAGACAGTGTTGGCTGTCTTTCTACCAAAGACTTTTAACTAAAATATGCCTTGATTAGCTATATGTGAAGCATTTTAAAACAGAATAGAAACAATCTTCCTAGGTGTGGATGATGAATTCACTCTTCCCAGTGCCTCGGAAATAGAAGTCAGGAACACATCATGTACTCCAACTTCATTTCTAAAGGAGACCTTGTGTGGACTTGGTGTCTTAGGTGACTGTCATTTTTAGTCTGGAGAGGGGATGACTGAGAGGGGATTTAATAAATGTTTATAGGTATCTGAAGGCTGGGTGTCAAGAGGGAGGGGACAGTCTCTTCTCCATTGCACCCTGGGATAGAACAAGGGATAATGGATATAAACTACAGCACAGGAGGTTCCACCTCAACATGAGGAGGAATTTCTTCACTGTGAGGGTCACAGAGCACTGGAACAGCCTGTCCAGAGAGGTTGTGGGGACTGCTTCTGATTTGGAGAATGAAAAGCAGTGAAAAGGATTTAGCTTCCAACTCAATGTGCTTCATGTCTTACCATGTAAAATGTAAGTCATCTGCAAGCAAGCCTGATTTGTCAGGACTATTAGGATCCAGATATCACAACAGGTTCTGATCATATGTCTTCTTGCTCTCATGGATGGTTTATCCTTTTGTTCCTCTTCCATCCAAACCAGAATTTAAATGTAAATTCCATTCATTACCTCTTGGGAAACCAATAATTAAATCTTTTACTCTTGAGATTGACAACCTAGGTCTGATGTGTGTTGTTGAAGCTTAGAAATTGTGTCTTCTAAGGAAGGAGAAATTAAGGGAAGTTTTGCATCCTATGGAGGAAAAAAAAATAAAATGTCTTCTCAGCTGAGTTCTCTGCTTAATGGAACACCAGAAGTTGGTTTTGTGCATAACATGTGAATGTTTGCAAACTTACTGAGCTTTACTGGAAAAGGAGAGCTTGCAGGCCTGATCACAGCTACCATAAACTCGCATAACACTTAATTGGACTACCGTCATTTACACTCTTTAAAGCAGGCCAAGTACAGCTTAAATTAAGTGGATTAACAGATTGTAATCAGCTTTGTCTGGTGTATCTGATCAGTTTTTCCTTCGATCTGTGCAATGTACAAGAAACTAGTTTAAAAATTGGGTGAAATGTAGTTTACTACAGAAAAATAGCCGAAGTAATGCAGGATGCATTCACATTTCCTTTATTTGGAGAAAAGTTTTCTTGTGTGAATGCTCTACTTTGCAAGTTACTGTGTATCTGTATCTTAGATAGTTCTGTCTAACTGAACTTGGTTGAAAACATTTTGTCTCAAAGTGTAAACATATGTAACCATACTCTGCATTTTTGCAACTTTTCACGTAAAAGTTCAGTTCTTGTTGTTGTTAGTTACCTGGAATTAAAAATAACCCGTATGCGATCTCTAGACCATGAATATTCCTGTAGTTAGGTGCTGTAGCCATGTTTTCATCTGCAGGTGGTATTACATAGCATGTCTAGAAATCTTACAGAGGTGAATGGAATTTTACAGATATCAGGAACTCAATGTTTAAGAGTTCAATGTTTAAGTGTGTGTGTGGTGTCTAAGAAATATGGGGTAGATTTAAGTATTTATCCATTATTCATACATGGAAAAGACCCAAGGAATAAAGAGTTACAAGTATTTATTGCGCTGCTCTTCTTGGACCGTTGCAAGAAAAAGGCATTTGCAGAAGATGGAATGAGTGGGACTGTGAACTGTGCCAGAGGTGTGCTCTTATGGTAGAATGCAGTTAGTAAAGCTCAGGGTGATAAAATCACAGACTCACAGAACAGATCTGGTTAGAAGAGATCTCAAAGATCATCGAGTCCAACCCCCGACCTAGCACTGAACAGTCAACACTAAACCATGTCCCTAAGCACCAGGTCCACATGCTGCTTGAACACCCCCAGGGATGGTGACTCCACCACCGCTCTGGACAGACCATTCCAATGTTTGAGAAGCCTTTCAGTGAAGAAATATTTCCTTATATCTAGCCTGAACCTCCCCTGATGCAGCTTGTAATCATTTCCTCTAGTCCTGTCTAGAAGAGAAGAGGCTGCCCCCTCCTCTCTACGACCTTCCTTCAGGTAAAGAGCAATGAGGTCTCCCCTAAGCCTCCTCTTCCCCTGACTGAACAACCCCAGCTCCCTCAGATACTTCTTATAGGCCATGTGCTCCGGGCCCTTCTCAAGGCTTGTTGCCCTTCTCTGGACACACTCCGGCATCTCAATGTTCTTCCTATGGTGAGGGGCCCAGAACTGAACACACTCGAGGTGTGGCCTCACTGGTGCTGAGTACAAGGGAACAATCACCTCCCTGTCCTGCTGGCCACAGTGTTTCTAATCCAAGCCAGGGTGCTGTTGGCTTTCTTGGCCACCTGGGCACACTGCTGACTCACGTTCAGTCGACTGTCAACCAATACCCCCAGGGCCCTCTCCAAGTCACAGCTTTCCAACCACACATCCCCAGGTCTGTAGCTTACCCTGGGGTTATCGTGACCCAGGTGGAAGACCTGGCACTTGGTCTTGTTGAACTTCAGACAATTAGCCTTGGCCTCACCTCTTCAGATCCCACTGTAACGGTCTTGCTGGTTCAGCTGTGAAACAGTCTTCCAGATCAGGTCAGTGAAATATGAACTTGTACAAATGCTTCTAGACTGCTGTCTTTGAGAAAGCCCTTTCATGGCGAGTGATGTTTTAATGTGAAAAGCTTCCTCTTGCCACCCATACCTCACTTAAAAAAATAAAAAAGGAACTTTAAACAGTGCTTTTGTTTATTAAATGTGACAACCTTCATTAAATCTGCTAAGGACTTCACTATTGCTTTTGATTTACAAGTGCTGGTCTTTGTGGTTTAAAATCCAGAGATTGGAGCTTACAATTTCTGCTTTTGAAACTTAGCATAGGAAAGTATTTCATCCCCAAAACACATCAAGCTTCCTATGTATCATATCTTCATAGAAATAATGTTCTGTAAGGTGTTCTGCCTGAGTTACATTCCAGTTCTTGAGTGGTACTTCAACCATTATGGAATTAATTTAAACTCTGCTTGCCAGAGTCCAAGTGATTTTGTGTGATATCAGATCACAAGATTCTTTCCCCCTTGGTTATCATTAGTGTATTTTTAATGTGGCTTTTTAGTTACAAACCCATAGAACTTTAATCAATTTAGCCACAGAACAGGAACAATTTGAGTTTTCAGAACATATATTCTGAAATGTCATGTATCCATTATCTTTAAATTATTCTTTTGATTCCTTTCTTTGAAGGTTTCCTATCTTATCATCTTCTATGTCCCAAAACGTTTAATCTTCTGATTTCCTTCCCTCACCCGTTTCTCTCTCTTAATTTTGTCTTCAGACATCTCTGCAATTCTCTCACCACTCTCATCCCTCCCCAGACCTCAGTAATATTGGATTTCTGTGACTCTTCTGCATGCACATTAATTGGTCCTGGTCAGCCTTTTCTTTCTGATTTAGTAAGAATGGGAGACTGGAAAGCAAAGTTTGATCACCTTTGAGAAGGGTAGTAGAAAAAAAAAAATGAAAAGGATATATTTTAACCGTTGGGGAAGGATATGTTCTATTTGTGGAGGATATATTCTGGCTGTTGGAGGCAGCCATGCTGGCCAGCCACAGGATTGGCAGAATATCAGTTGAAAGGAGAGTTGTGCCCAGAAAACAAAGGATGCAATTAGGATTCAGCTCTCTCCCTGCTTCCTGGTCTGTTGCAGGTGCCTTGGGTCACCTTTTGATCTGCTGCTGAACACTGGCAGTGCTCAAACCTCTCTTACAGATCTGAGAGCCTGACAGTCCTTGATAGCATTCTGTCTCCCTTGAGCCAGGAAAGAGTGGCACATACTAGCTTTTGATTTCACCTCCAACAGCTCCAGTGCATTGTCAGTTAGGAGAAACCTTAGCTTGAGGATTTTTTCCCTTTCTTAATGGAAAACGATACTGCCTTCCAAAATATGCAACAAGGCCAATGGAGTGAGGAGTGGTAGGGATCAATTTGCAAATTCACTTGCTGCAGAGATGCATATGGGGTTTTATCACTTGGAGTGAGCTTTGTTGTTTTTTTTTTTTTTTTCTTTTTATGTGTGTGTGTATATATATATACACAAAAATAATTTAGCTATAAAAGACTGGGGTTAGTACACGAATTTTTTTAGTCTCTTCAAAAATAGTGGTGTGCCCACACATGGAATGCTAATTTTAGGTTAAGATGATTTTTTTTTTTAGCAAAATCATGAAATATTTAGAGCTGTTTCTGAGCTGAGAACAAATTTGTAACTTTTTTGCAGTGTTCGCTGCATACAGTCATCTTGAGGCACAAGTCTGGAAGTGATCCATGATGCTTTATTAAGCTTTGAAAAGGAATTTTATCAGAAGCCAGGAGTGTGAGTAATAAGTAAATATAAGTGACTTAGATGTACTTATGCAGGCATAAATGTTGCAGAAATAGCTGCTGCATGTTAGTAGTGCTTCTAAGGTGCCTGAATGGTGAAAGCCCTTTTCTGTTTCTTTTGGGACAGTGGTGCATTAATTGCATCTGCTTTTGGAACTTCTTGACATGGGCAATTATATTTGTTTAAATTACAGGAAAAAAAATAATTCCTTGGGTACTTAGGATGTCCAGAAACTCATTCTACTCTTGTTTGCTTTCTTAGCTTTGGTTATTATGATTAGCATCAACTCTTAAAAAACTCTGCATAGGCAAACTTCACTGTTGGGACTGATCCTGCTGAAATGTGTTTGTGTCTGAAATTCTGACAATTCTTTTGGCTTTCCTAGCTAATGGTCTTGTTGTAATCAGTTGCTAACAGCAAACAATTTGAAAAGCAGCTGGATAAGGATTTCCAGTCATCAGCTTCTATCCAGTCATCAGCATCTACTGTGTTGCTCTACAGTTGTATTAGTTGCCAGTTAGTGGCTGCTTTTCACTGTTATTAACACATTCAGCAGAAGGTTTGATTCTACAGAAAGAGGAAGAGGAAAAGTAAGTGTATCAAAACACAATAAATATTTAGTGATAATGATTTTGACTGGAACAGACCCTGGAAATTGTATCAACCATGTGTTGGATGTATATCCATCAGTAGCTATACTGTATCTGACTGAAAAGTGTATGGTGGTGGAAGGCAGGCTAACCTGTATAAATGCTGGGTGTGTGGGTTTTTTCCCCTACTGTCATCAAAGTAGCTGCAAACCAGCAGATTAACAGTTTTATTAAACCTGACTGCTGTTCCTGATAGCGCTACCACTATTATTTTTTTTCTTTCTTCTCCACTGGTGATCTGTGAGGAACAAATGTCTATTGCCTTTACAGTTCAGATCTGTTCATGCAAGTACAGCCAGCCAGTAGCCTTTGTAAAATAGCTGATCCACAGTGGAAGTGTCTGCCTGTCACCTCAAGTACCATAGCTGCCCACATGTGTGCTCCTTGTGCTTTCCAAATGCTAAGTAAAAGGGTTCTTGCAAACCCCTGTAAGCGTCGTCTTAAAGCAAGCAAACAACAAAAAAATCCCCACTGAAAAACCACAAATGAAATCCAGCTCCCACCAAGAGATTAGTTGCACTGCATTCATAAGGAGATCCAAGATGGACCTGCTGTGGTTTGATAGAGTATAACAGTGTGTGAGCTGAAATCCCCCTCCCACACCGACAATAACCAGGCTAGCTCAGTCTGAAAGCAAATGAAAGCTGTATTTACAAGCAAAACTACAATCTATGATGAAATGCAATAAATATGTACAAATATACACAATTCACAACATTTACAAATGTGTACAATCAATAGAAAAGCACAACCAAGCCCCCTTTGGGCCCCCCAAAAGAGAGGGGTCTGTGCTTCCCTTCCCCCCACCCCCATCCTCCCAGAGCAGGCAAAAGGGAAGAAAGCCAAGAAGCAGAGAGTGGTTGTTAGACTTAGCTTGTCGAGGTCAGTATGTTATCTTCAGCTAGGAGAGAGATGAAGCAGGCAGACTGAGAGAAGACAGACTCCCAACCTTGTTTTTAGTAGTTTCTTAAACGTTTCTCTCTCTCCAGTGGAAGTGTTTAGAATAATCATTATTTTGCTTTCTTACACCCAATTGTGATCTATTTACATTCTTTCACTTTCTCTGCTCAAACTTTGTGAAGAAAAATTTAAAAGACAGTCTTAAAACCATCCCATAGAGCAAAAATGCCACCTTCTAAAATGGCTTCTCTGCTTTTCACCCTTCCCTTTTGAGAGCTTTGAGGTCCAGCTGAGAGCAGATCTTGACAGATTCAAGATTCTCTAAAGTAGCTTTCTGCTGGCTCATTAGTGGTCATGAAGAGCAGGAGCAGAGCCTTGAGGTGAAACTGGTGCAGTACAGGGATCCTGCTGTATGATTCAACTTTTTTTCCCTTGATGATGGTAGAAGAGGTAGCTGATGGACTGGGGGTGTTTTTGAAATATACTTGGGCTCTGGGAAATATAAATAAGATGAATTGGGAGGAAGGGAATTTAGAATGTGTAGTTAAAATGGATTGAATCATGAGGATTACAGAGTAGCACAGGCTTATTGGAGAGGGTGGCAGTTGAAGCAAAATGAAGTTCATTGCAAGGATTAATGAACCTGTACCTCTGCATTTGGCTTCATGGAAGTCCTGGAGTGGAAGCCATCTTTGTGAAGTAAACACAGTATGTTTTATTGTTTAACTTCTTAGGAAGTGGCAGCTGCAGCTCTTCCTTTTGATGAGTGGATGAAAGGTTTGTCAGCCTTTGTGGTTTAGAAAGAGTCTTGGAGATAAGGGGATCTCGAAGCTCCTAACAGTACCAGCCCCCCAAATTACAGCATCTTACCTCATTCTGTATTCATTGAACAGGAGGAGTAAAAAGTTTTCTTCTTTTAGCAGCCGAAGAACATCAGCATCAGAAAAATAGAGACTTGAATAGCTTCTTGTTCTAATACAGAGTCCAGGAGATTTTATGTCATGCAGAAGACTAAAATCTAAAATACTAAAGTATTTTAGAAAATGTAATGTCTAAACCTGTAGTCACTTCAGAATGACAAAAGAAGAATATGGTAGGCATAGACAAAATGTGTTAAAAAGTGTGAAATAGCTTTAATAAAACCATGCTGAAAATAGATTCGGGTTGTTTTTTTTTTTTTTGTTTTGTTTTGTTTTTTTCATCATTTCAGTTAATATAGAATCTAGGAGGCATCCAGCAAAAAGTGTCATGGAACAAGCTTTAAGAAGCCATAATTAATTCATGCTTGGCATAAAATACCGTGGGAGCCAAACCCAGATACATTCTATGACAGCAGTACTCAGAAATGGCTCAGGGCAGTGCACAAATGTGCCAGAATTTGGAGGGGGGGGGAGGGGAAGGGGGTAACAAGGTGGAACTTGTTCAGTTTGTACTGGCTGAACTGGTGAGACTGAGGTGGGGGGGGGAGTAAACAGGTTTGTGACAATAGAAGTCCTTTTTGAGACCTCAGGTATCAGCTAAATGCACAATGAAAATAACAGCTCTGAGTTTACCTAGAAAGATAAACTAGTAACAGAAAGATATGGAACTGTTAGAGCAGGTCCAGAGGCCATGAAGATGATCAGAGTGTTGGAGTGCCTCTCCTGTAAAGACAGAGACAGCTGGGGTTGTTCAGCCTGCAAAAGAGAAGGCTTCTGGGAGACTCTAGAGCAGCCTTCCAGTACTTGAAGGGGGTGCAGGAGAGCTGGACGGGGGGTTTTGTGCAAAGGCATAGAGTGACAGGATGGCTTCAAACTGTTAAGAAGTTGGATTGAGATTAGATGTTAAGAAGTTCTGTCCCATGAGGGTGGTGAGACACCGGAACAGGTTGTCCAGAGGAGCTGTAGAGGCTCTAAGCTTGCCAATGTTGAAAGTCAGGTTGGATGGGGCCATGAACAGGGGGTTGGAACTAGCTGGTCTTTAAGGTCCCTTCCATCAGAAGCCATTCCATGATTCTATGATGAGGTACCTGAGAGAGAATGTTCTCAGTGACAGTAGCAGGTATAAAATACACCTACAGTTTCCTTCCTTTGTTTGCAGGCTGAGCTCACTCTTGTATTTGTTGTTAAAGTGAGAAGGATTCCTGCCACTAACATATTTTAGTTCTCTGCTTTTCTGCATCTGGGTGGGTGCTTTGTGCTTGTTAATATTTCATAAGACTGACACTAGATCATTCAGCATGCATTTTTTCTGTGCTGTTGGCCTTTCACAGGGCAAGTAACAGGCCAGAAAATTCTTGGGCTTTGCTGATGACAGAATATCTGGGTAGCTGTACACTTCTGGAATTGAAATTGCGGTGAGAACATTGAAGAGTACAGGAAATATCTATAATAGTTTACAATTAGTCTGTCTTCATTTGCATGACTGTTACTGTGTTCTCTGTGTGATTTCAGGAGCATAATTCAATAGCTTGATGTTTTGAAAAATACCAAGGAGGATGCAACAGTTCACACTTGCCAAAGAGCTTATAATGTTTTATAGCATGCAGTGGTCCTTGTGATTAAGGTTACAGGGGCGTATTAAACTCATGGCTGTGCTGAAGGCCAGTCCTTAATAGAAAAGTGAGTGGGAAAAGGAAGAAACAGTGTGTGACTGGAAATCAGTGTGACTATTTGTTCCCCAAAGCTACCCTTCAGAAAAACCCCAAGAAAGTACATTGACAGCTGTTGTGGTGTGAACCCTTTATTCTTTGTGTGCTCTGGTTTCAGTGTGGAGGCTAAATGATACTTGCTTTGGAGATACTGTTTTGTGTAACTGCATTTGTGCAATAATTCTGTGTAAGGGAAGACTTTCCTGCTAAGGAAAGGCTTTGGAAAGCTTAATCTCATTTCAACTCACTGACAAGGTGCAGGTGGTGCTCTGGCTCCTCTTCCAGAAAACAGTGACTCATCATGACCTGTGGCAGGGCTGGAACATAGGTAGACCTACAATGTGCTGAATTTTAGTTGAAGGTATACATTTGGCGTTTTTCCACAGTGTTTTCTAGACAATTAAATACACTCAGTTGTGATTCAATACCTGTTGGGTTTTGGGTGTTTGGTTTTTTGTTTTTTTTTTTTTTTTTGGCAGAAATGGTGGCTTGTTAAAATACTTTTAGATTTTTTTTTCCTTTTAGGAGAAGGCTTTATGCTTTATATAACGTATTACAATTTCATGGTTTTATGAGGTGTTTCAAAACAAGGAATATAAATGAGAAAAACTCTATGGGGTTAAAATGCTGTAGTACATAGGTGAACTTTCTTTCATTAAATAAAAGCAATCCTAAACAGTTTTAAAACCGCTTTCTAATGTAGTTGATCTTAGGCACGAGAGGAACTGCAAAGTGGAAGTTAAATTTCATGTCTGATTCTGGTAGAAAGACATCTGACACCAAGAGGGCCTTGCACACCGAGTTTGGAACTGTACCTTTTAGACTTACTGCTGTCATTTCCTCATAGACCTTGCAGCTGAAAGCTTAGTTCAGTGCTGGAGTTCTTAATAAAAAAGGTGTCATGTACTTTGTCAGCCTTCACAAGGTTGTTACTTCTGTGGTAGAAAGCTAGGACTGAAAGTTGGTAGCATTATGGCAAACTCTAGCTCAGACTAAAGGTATTGTCTGTGTCCTGAAAAATGCTGCCAAAGAATTGTGAGCCAAATTTGAACAGTAAGCGAGAAATCTGTGTTTTATAGTGATGTGTATTTAAGATCTGAACTTTTTTTGAAGATGAAATCCCAAATCATCCAAGTATTGAAGCATGTTTTTCAGTTCTGTTTGGCAGAATGCTGAAGTGCCTACTTAATTTTCCACAGATGCTTAATCAGATGCCTGGGAGGGGAGCTGCAGTTGCAGATGTGGAGAAATTTCAGTCAGATTCCTTCTTCTTTTGAAAATCAACTCTGTTTTTACAAAATAGAATCCTTAGATTTTCTTTTAAAAGTAGGTACCTGTAAGGGTTTATTTTTCCTCTAGAGAAAAGATTTAGATCAAAAAACCTGGGAGACTTTCCTGTTGGGATGGAGAAATAGGAGGTTTTGGATGAAATGGATACTGGAGCTTTCCATCTTTGCCATTGCCCTTGAAGACTAACTTGGATAAGTTTAGAGTTAGTAATCAGGATATTCTCTTATTTTCTCCTGGTTTATGTTGCTCACACTGTATTTAAACACTAATATTTTGCCCAGGTTAAGTTTTATTCACATTGCATGTGCAGTTTTTGATAGACTCATGCTTCATGTGTAACTCTCTGAAGATAAGTGAAATGCAGATGAATGGGTGAATGTTCTTTGTTGTGATTTTGAAGCCTGTGGAGCCCAATGGGATTACTGGGGCTTTATCTCAATCTCCTGCAGATCAGTAACCCAGTGTCAGTCTGGGTTCAGGCAGGTATTGCAGGTACCATCTTATGAAGAACAAGTAAAGAAAAATATTTGTACATCAAGAGATGCAGACCTGGAAAGAAAAGCTGCTCATGCCACAACCTTTCTGTAAATCCTTCCAGAGATAGATTAAAGCCTTCACTTCACAAGTACAGCATCTGACAAAGAGAATGCCTGATGGCAGGCCTTGTGTTTTTACCCTCCATCATTCCCAGTAAACAGTTCCAAGGTTCAGATGCAGTTGCTGCTAGGAAATTGCAGCCTGTTTCAAGGTTGAATTGATCTGCCTTTGTTAGCTGCTGGATCCTATTGCATTATTATCAGCAAGGTTGAAGAGGTCTTGCTACCAGATCTCCTTGGTGAGTAAGTGCTTATGTCTGGTAATCAAATGACCTCTGAGTCTACATCTAGCTGACATAGACAGGACTCCCTAAGCCTTCAGAAGGGAAAATAAATGGTGGATGATGGTAATGGTGCAGGAGGTAAAGCAAATAAGGTGACATAGATGAAACATCTCCTGCTGCAGAGACAGAAAAGTCTGAGGAAGTTTCAGTAGACCCTTAGGTTTTTTCCCAGGTCCTTCACAATATGTGAAACGATGCCTGGCACGAGCAGTGGTGCCAGTGTGGATCTTGGCCAAGTATTGCATTGCAATTTTCAGTGACTTCCCTTAAAGCAGTTCTCACAAACCAGGAAGGACTTAATACAAACTTACAGCTAGGCTGAGACGCTGGCAGTGATGCTTCCTGCAACGGGTATTTAGGGTGTTAATCCATGTGGTTCATTAAGAAAAGCAGAAGGAATACATGCAGCATATAAACATTATTCCTCATTCCCCTCCAACATTAGTGACTTCCCATTTACATCTGTGTCCTGTGGGGATTTAAGCTCTTGGTTTGGGACCACACCTGTGCAAATTTCCATTACATTCATTATGGATGTGCAGAGTCTGCTTTCAAAAAAATAGTAATAATTTAAAAAGAGCTGCCATGTTGTAATTCTCTAGATTTAAAGACCTGTAAGGTAGTAGAGGAAGGGCTAGGAATAGTTCTAGGAAAACGGTGATTGAGGGTTGCTACTACCAGGAGCATTCATCCAGCCTGCACCCCACTCTGTGTGTGCTCTGTGGCTGCACCAGGAGACATACTGCAAGAATCATTTGGACGTCTGTGGCCTGCTCCTTGTTTCTTGTCCATGTCAGGTGGTGTGCACATACATGTGCTTTCTGGTAAAATACCCTTTTCAGAGGTGCTGGAGCAGGGTGTGGAACCCAGCCTTGTCTATGGACAGACTTGGGCACACACAGATGAAGAGGAGACTTGGGATTCTACTGGCACTGTAAGGACCTCAGGTATCCTGCCTGGTCAGGGAGACTGGGTGTACTGCTTTCCAGCTATATACAGATCAAAAATTTCTCTAGTCTTGCTGGATGAGTTCATATACAGCTTCTGTGAGGTGAGGTGCAGAACTTGATGGATGAATTCTCCAGCCTGTGCCATGAAGGGAGGCAGATTAGTTAGACTGAATTCTGTCGTCAGAAGCTAATGCTGTGCTGGTTGCTCCATCTTACAGGGTCAGGACCTGTCTGTGGCCTCTGTATAGTTTCCAAGTGTTGCCATTAGCCTTTTTCTGGTGTTTTCAGATCTATTTACTGCATTCCTTTGATTTTCCTTGTCATTCTTTCTCCAAGCTTGCCTTTTGTGTCCTTTTAGCTTTTGCCAGTTTTATTAGCTCTGATCCCATTGGTGTGACTTTTTTTTCCATTTGTAAAAAATGCAGTCTGGCTGATGCTATTTGGAAGTGAGCCAGTAACAGCTAAAGAACGAGTAGAAAACAAAGTCTGCCAAAGTTTCCTCATTTGAGGTGAAACTGCCTGGCTAGGATCTTGTCACTCTGATTTATTTGTATTTATTTAATGGAAGATGGATTCTGACTGTAAGGTGATACTGGTCACACAGGTGCCTGGTTCTCCTTGGCCTAAGTGATTATTGGCACACCAGTTCATGCTCTTACCGTATAGAGTCGCAGAATCTTTAAGCTTGGAAAAGGTCCCCAACCATTACCCCATCACTGCCAGGTCACCACCGAACCATATGCCTCAGCACCTACAAGGTTTATCAATCCCTCCAGGGATGGGGACTCCACTGCTGCCCTGGGCAGCCTCTTTCAGGCCTTTACTACTGTTTTGTAGAAAAAAAATTCCTAAACCTCACCTGGCACATCCTGATGCCATTTCCTCTTGTCCTGTCACTTGTTACTTGGGGGAAGAGACCAACCCCCACCTCACCACAATCTCCTTTCAGGGAGTTGTAGAGAGCTCCTGGCTAAGCAAACCCCAGTTCCCTTAACTGTTCCGCATAGGACTTCTTCTCCAGACCCTTCACCAGCTTCATTTACATTTTCTGGACTCACTCCAGCCATCAATGTCCTTCTTGTAGTGATGGACCCAAAACTGGACCCAGTATTTGAATGTTGCCTGACCACTGTTTGTAAGTCTTGTGAATTTTGTGGGTTTTACTGTTTGGACATCAGTAGGGAAAATGAGCATCCTTCAGTGTACTGTACCAGCTAAGTCAGTGCAGGAAAGTAACCTTTGCATCTTACTGTAGTGTTTCCATTGGAATTCAGATTGGCGTTCAGGTTGAAGGTAATACTGTAGAGATAATGTAAATAGGAGAGAAGTAATTAAAAAGAGGCATTTATGTTATGAAATCAACTTGAAGCTTTCGTCTATGAGGAGTTTTAAATCAAACTGTGTAGAAGCATGAGAATGCAGTGTAGATGAATGTGAGACTTAACACAGGGTTAAGCTTTATAACCATTAAACTAAATGCAGCCATCTGAAAAGTTAAGTCAAATGTGTATCTTCAGACTAAAGAGCTCTATAGTCAATATATTGGAGTTTCCTTTACTTCTGTAATCAGTTGTGGTTTGTCAGATTTCTTGTGTGGAGAAATCTGGGACCAATTCTGCTGTCCTCCAGATTCTACTGCAGGATTCTGGATCTGGATATAATGACCATTGACCTAGCTTAACTAAATACTGGGCTCTCTTCAGGCCTGAAAACTGCAGAAAATACCTCTCTGGGTTTTCTTACTATATTTTCTATTTTTTTCCCTAGGTGAGAAATCATGTTTAGCTATATATTCCCAATTCCAGTCCATAGCATATTCATGAGGGTTTCAGAGTAACCAGACAGTGAATCACAGACATTCTTGCTCTGGGTTCTTTTGCTGCTGCCAGTGATGTGGCTTTTAATCCTTCACAAAAGATGAGTTCTGCTTCTTTTGTTAATGAGGTACCAGATAATTGTTTCTGTCAGATCTCTTTTCATTTTTGGTCTGCTTCCTTTCATTGAATGGAAATCTGCATTAACGCTTGCTGCCTCTTACGTTAATTTTTGTTTGCTGTTGGTTTTGGTTTTGTAGATGTTCACAGTTCTGCCCTGTTACTTGGATCTCTCAGCTTGCTGCTTCAGCATTTGTTTGGGCTGATGGATGATGATAGTCTTGTGAGTATAGCTGCAGAGTCTATACAACATAGGGTGAACTAGAACTTGACCTAGAACAGTACCCTTCATCCTGAGGAAGACATTCTTCAGGGCAGGGATTGTGTCTTACTCTTGTCTAGGCAGAGCACCTGCTTGGGTACCTCTCACAATGTTGTGACATGAGAACCCACCCTGAGCATAGCTTGCAGGATAGTTGGAGCTTTGGTGTTTATTCTTAAAATGTTAAAATTATTTTTGTTGTTGTGGGTTTTTTTTCCCAAGTCCATTAAAGTTGTGTAGACTTCAAGCGAAATTGAGTACAGCCTTCCATGAGGAAATCCAAATAGGAAGCTTTTGAGACTTGATGGATATTGGGTGTTGTCAGTCAATAGAGATTTCATTTTGTAGTGCAGACTCTCTCTTCCCAAGCATCCAAAACATCCTGGGCATCCAAGTTTTGACTTCTCTCTGTGAGAGAACATGGCTAGGGTTATAAATTAAAATTTGTTGTTATTTCCTTTTCTTATAATTTACTCTCACTGCTCAAGCTGTTGCCATCTTACTTCTGTCACTGTGGGGGATGTCTAAGTAAGGGATGTTTGCCCTGTTTTTTCTGGCTGCAGGCTTGTGTGCAGTCCCACAGGTCTGTGGCAGTTGTGCTACTTTCAGGGTGTATGTGGGTTAGGAAGTTTTAGGATAGCTTTGCAGTCAGAATATAAATATAATGCATGGGTTGGAGGCTTTCCTCCAGTTTTACCATGGCTACAGCAAATGAAGCTTGAGATGCACAAAGAGCAAAATCCGGCTGAGAGTTCTGTATAAACAAGCAAGTTTACCTTTGCAAACTCAAGAGAAAGAACAAGAGTTTGCTATTTTTGCACAAGTGAGGTTTGCATCTCAATGGTTTGAGAATGTAGCTGTACTGTGGAGAGAGTGTCAGTGGAGGGCAGGAGTTGTTACTCAAACCAAACCTGACAGCTTCTTCACAACTCCCATTGTTTTATGGACTTCATGATGAGCAGCTCTCATGATGGTTTCTGACCTGCACTGAACTATGGATTGGGCAAGCACTAGAACACATATCATTCTCCCAGAGGCAACAGGTAGAGCACCAGGTCCTCATCATGTGCAAACTGGCCCAGCACCTTAAAAAAATCAGTTAAGCAAACCTAAGTTTATGCCAGCCTACATATTTTTAGAATATGGCTAATAATATGATACAAATGATAAGTAAAAAGAATTTTCAAAGGGAATGGGAAATTGCTATAAATTATATATACTTCATCTAGGTCAGTCCTTAAGGAATCTGGTTTCACTGCCAGGAGTTGTGAATGTCACACAAGAAAGACCTTTTAGTTTGCTTTGAGGGTGTGATGCTGTTGTATGCTGCAACTTTAGATACACAGGGCTCCTCTAGATCCAAATTTTACAGTATTGCAAAGATGATTTTAAATTAGGAATTTAATTGTCTTGATACGTGCTGCTGGTTAGTGTAATATTTTGACTCTCTAGATTTGGATTTTTAGTCTATGAAAGAAAACATGGATTCATGGAATCATAGTAATAATCACAGAATAAGGGAATGTTAGAGGTTGGAAGGGATGTGTCTGGAGATTGAGTCCGATCCCTCTGCCAAAGCAGAATCACCTAGGACAGGCTGCACAGGAATGCATTCAGGTAGATTTTGAAAGTCTCCAGAGAAGGAGACTCCACAACCTCATTCTGTAGCATTTGTTGTTGTTAGAGGACCTAAAAAAATAGCAGCAAAAGAAGCACAAAGAGAAAAACCTACAGGTGTTGGCCTGTAACTATTATTAGCAGTTTTTCTTGTTTGTCAGCAGAGTTCCTCTGTTTCACCTTTTGATTTCAACATTTGAATGAAACTCATGTTATTCAGACATTTCTCATTCCAGAATACGTTGGTGACTTGCGTGTTCTGTGTTATATTTTGCTCCAGTAATACCTCTTCAAGGCATGTCTGTAATTGAGGCTCTTCTTCCATAAGGAGGATCTGCCCATGGCACCTGTCTGTTTTCATGTGGGGTTTTTGTGCCTTGCGTTTGTTTGCTCTAAACCCTGGTGAATGACTCACTGGTGGTGAATGTCTAATCTGTGTCTCTGGAACATTAGAGTGCTGCAGGCTTCATAACTAGGTAAGATAGGTGTTGCACCATCTTCTTGTGGAAATCTTTCACAAACTAATTATTATTGGCACGTGCTAGAAGTGGAAGGGCATGTGTTCTGCAGAGACAAAGAGGGAGAAGGAGGATTTTAATCCAAGTCCTGCTATGACAGCAAAACTTCCTAAAAAATAATATTAGAAGAGTGAAATAGCAGGTCTCAAAAGTATTTCTGTTAGTCACTCACTGAAAATGGTTTTCGATTTAATCCTGGAGAAAAATACGTTTGCTTTCTCAAATGTGATAAATGTATGGGTAATTCAGGGTGAAGGCATATCCCTCTTCAAAAGGAGTAAGTGCTTTGTTCTCCACTAATGTATTTATGAACCTAAAAAATAATCTTTGCGTGGGAGGAATGACGTAATTTTCTATGAAAGATTCTCTAAAACACTATGAAGGATTTTTGGAGGCTCAGCTCTAACAAATAGCTGTGATAGAATCATAGAATGCTAGGGTTGGCAGGGATCCCCAGAGATCATTGTGTCCAACCCCACTGCGAAGCAGGACCACTTCGGGCAGGTCACACAAGAAGGCATCCAGAAGGGTTTCTTATCTTCCATGTGCTTAGAGATGACCTCCTGAAGGAGCTGCTCCATCACCTGTCCAGAGCTAGAGGTGAGGCTGACTGGTCTCTGTAGTTTCCTGGGTCCTCCTCCTTGTCCTTTTAGAAGACTGGAGTGACATTGGTTTTTTTCCATTCCTCAGGCACCTCTCCTATTCTCCGTGATCTTTCAAAGATGATGGAGAGTGGTAGAGCAACAACATCAGCCAGCTGCCTCAGCAATTGTGGGTGCATCCCATTAGTCCTCCTTTTTCTAGGCTTTCTCTCTTACTTCCAGCATGTGGGGTTCCTTGGGGCTGGTCCTAGCAGTAAAGACTGAAGCAAATGATGCATTCAGTAGCTCTGCTTTCTCTGCCTTCTCAGTTACCAGGGCTCTCATTCAGCAGTGGGCTTATATTTTTCCTGTTCTTCTTTTCACCACTGCTGTATTTCGTGAGCTCCCTCCATGCACTAGTGAGCTGTATTTGTATAACATATTCAGGGCTCTGTACCCATGTCCTGCAGAATTTGAAGACTTGGCTTGAGTTTGGCTAAGGGCTGCATAAGAATTATATAATGTATCATCCTAATACTTCAGTAAACATGGATCCATGTCTGGTAGATGAGCTTCACCAGAGCAGGAGCCTCTGCCTGCAGATACAAAACATCTGAATTTTGTATTTAATTAAGCTTTTGCATTTGAGATATTAAAAAACGAGCCCTCCAGCCCCGGTAATTTCCATTCCCATGCTTGTCTGTGTCTGTATCAGTATGTGTGTGTGCACACATTGTATATAATGATATATACTATGTGAGTCTGTGTGTTTGCGCCTACACAACATAAGCATCCTTTCCATTTTAGCACAGAAAAACTGAACATCCAGAGCTGACATAGAGTGGGATGGAGCAGCTTGGCAGCTCCTGTTGCCATGGTTGCAGAGGGGCTAAGTCTCCTCTGGCCTCTTTGCTCCATGTATAGGATTTAAATAGAAAAACCATAACAGTTTTGCTCACACGTTGTCCTGGTGTATCAGAGCACACTGCAGCTAATAATTCATTCCAGATCCCTTAATGCTAAAGTTATGAATGATTTACTATCCGAGGCAGCAGGAGCTGCATAATTCAAGAGCAGTATTGAGTAAGGATGGCTTTCTGCTCAGTGCAGTAAATACCCTTACATTAAAACAACCTTAAGGTCATGACAGTTCCTTTTTCTGCCTTCTGGAAATACCTTCTAGAAGTGGGAATATAAAAAGGGGAGATGAAAGGAGATGAGCATCTATTTTAGTGACCATCTTTTTTTGTTGGGACACCTGAATGGGAAATACTGATTTCTGGTTCCAATCAGTGATGATCGAATGAATTGTTACATTTTAATGCCTTCCTCTTTCTCCTGCCCTCCCTAAATTCTTGGAAGAAACTAATGTTTCTATAAAGTCAGTTTCTTTACTGAGAAAGGACTAAGACAAAACAGGACACAAGCTAAGAGGCAAAAGACTGCTCTAACATAATGCATTTCTTCTACCATCCATGGATATCTTATTGCAGGATAAAATTAAATTGTTGTTGATTTCCTCTTGCTGATCAGGTTCAGTTCCTCTCTTAGAGAGAATAAGTTCATTAGGTTACAAATTCACCCAAAGCAAAAAGTCCTCTTAAATCCCAGCTACAATCTAGCAGAATTTTTACTGCACTGAAAAGGGCTGTGCAGATTCACAATAAAGACTTTGAGGTGGCCATTTAAAAAATTGCTTCATTTGAAGGAAGGAGTTTATCTGAGGTAAAATCAGTTCCTGTACTCCTTGACAATACTGTGTCTGTATAATGGTAAGGTTCTGAAAACAGTGAAGAAAGAGTTGAACAGTAGTTTCATTAATAAAAATTTACATAAATGTCAGAGTGTTTCTGAAGGATAATCACACAGGTGCAGTCAAAATAGCTAAGGTCTGTGGGGCTTTCCCTGCTTTAAAACAGTTTATCCTATAATGTTTAGCATGAGACTTAACTAAATTCTGCAGGCTTCTGCTAACAAATCGATGTGATACCTCAACCTGCCGTACTACCCCTCAGCTTTGTGCTTTCCTCAATTTCAATCAAGTCATGAAGTGGTATGTGGCTGACATTTAGTGGGATGCCACAATAAAGATTCCAAAACGTTATTTCCTCCAAAGAATGCTTACAGGTAGCTCTTCCATGTTTTCAAGTATTGGGCTTAAAAAGGAAAGAAAAGCCACCTCAAACTCAGAGTGGGCTTCTCTTAATTTTGCCAATCTATTTTTTTTCCAGTTTGTTTCCTTCAATTTACCACTTCCAAAATCAAAGTAAGCTGAGTTTGCAGGTAGTGGATCAGAAGGGACAGTTCTTTCTGCAGCTCTCACTTGCAGTGGCAGAAAGTTGGGTTGCCTTTTCTGCAGAGAGAAACGACATGAGGGTCCCCTCACTCAGTGAGGAGTTAGGCACCTCAGTCTGGTGTTTCTGAACTCTGATTGCAGACCTGTGACTCTGTGCTGTAGAAGGATTGGGTCAGAGCAGAAGTCAGGCATTCTTTCTGATGGTGACTTTACGGGAGGTGTTTTCTTTCTCTCTGGAACCACCAGTTAGAGAAATGCTTTAAGAAGGAGAAATATATTTAGGTTCCTCTCCTTGTGAATGCAACTTTTTCCACTTCCCCATGTCACTGAAGGAAAACCAAGTATGAATTAGCACTGGAGAATGTGGGAGGGGGGAAAACCCCAAGTCTTAAATGTCGTGGCTTTAAAGTCTGAAAGGAGGAATATTATTTGGAAATTGTTTTACCACTAATGAAAACCAGCAGTAAAGGTCCTTGGAGCTGGCTGTACAGTTAATCACAGTCTTTCTTTGCAATCGCAGTGACAGCATGGAAGAAAGCAGTAAAGGTTTTGTTTTCCCAGTGATGGTGGTGAGATGTGGTGAGGTCCATCATGTATAGTTAAAATTAATTCTCTAGCTTGTGTTTCTTCATGGTACTCCAAAGTTACATTGAGAGAATAGAAACTTGCTTTGTAATTTTTTTCCATAAATGTAAACCCTCAGGAATTATGAATGATTCAATACTGTATTTGTATTGAGCCCTGGCTTGTATTGGACATGTTTCTGTAACAGTTGCCTTGAGAGGGGTGGTTTTCATTTGTTTATGTTTTGTTTTAGTCAGCCAGGTTGGGTTGTGTTAGCAGGCACAGAAACGTGTTTCAGTAACTTGGAGTGACAGGAGTAGAGAAGGTGGCAGAGACAGGCTGTGAGAGGAGTAAGAGTCACAAATGTAAAAGCTGAGAGCATAAGGATGTTGAAGCTTCATTAAAAACACTTCTGCTGTTTAAAATTGTTTCACCTCGGCAGCAAAATGTTACTTGAGTCTGCTGTTTGGCATGGTGAGTTGCAGCCCTGTTGCTTTGACTGCAAGCCTCCGTTAGAGGCTAGGTGTGGAACAGAAAGCAGTGATCAGTTGTGAGGCAGCAGCACTGAGGTCCCTTGTGGAACTTTATGTCCATTTTTTAGGAAGGTGGCAGTGCATCTGGTTGGGTCTGATGAAGAGGGTGAAAAAAAGAGCAGAAGGATGCTCTAGCCCTCCTCTGGGGAGCTGCCAGAAAGCTGGTGCCACTGCCTGGAGAAGGCAGTGCTGAGAAGAGTTCTCCATTTGATGTCCATGCTGACAGAAATCAACCTGCCAAAAAGTGGAGGAGAAGGGAGAATGGAGACAGGCTGCCCATATACCGTACAGGGCTTGGGGTGTTAACATGTATTTTACTAACTTTTTAAATTTGTGCTCTTCAAGAAACCAAGGATCTGCTCAGGGTGTGCTTTGCAACGCTGACCACAGCTTTAACAATTGGTGTAGTTATTGTTGGGGGAAACCTGACAAATATATTGACACCAAAATAGAGAATATCAGGCACTGATAAACTGTGGAGAGTCCCTTTCCAAATTAGACAATTTGGACAAGTTTCCTGTGATTTTTTTTTTTGGCCAGCTTGGATGGCGTTGGACTGATCTATTGGAACCATCTCAAATAATTTTATGAAAGGGAATTCTTTGAAAGAAGTAAGAGGGTGCACTTCATATGGGGAAAGATCAGTTATGTGAGATATCTCTGATAACACAGATCTTCCTTTTATGTACTTCATTGCAGTGAGATGGTATCTTTGAGGGCAGGAAGGGTTGTGTGATTAGCCTCAAACTTAGACATTCCCTTTGCAGGGCATTAACAGGCGTGAGGAAGATGCAACTTAATCACTGCAATAACTTGTAGAGGCATGGAAAAATGCTGTTCCTAAAAGGTGTATAACAGTAGTTAAGACAGTTACCTTTAGGGAGAGAACAAAATACAGAGCATGCTAAAAGCACACCAAATGATGAGTGTGTTTAGTGTCTCTGATTCTATAACCTAAACACATAAATGCGTAAACACCATGAATATCCTGATGGGTAAGAAGCTGGCTAGATGGATGGACTCAAAGGGTTGTGATCAATGGCTCAATGTCCAGGTGGAGACCAGTGACAAGTGGAGTTCCTCAGGGATCTCTCCTGGGTCTAGTGCTGTTTAACATCCTTGTTGGTGACATGGACAGTGGATCGAGTGCACCCTCAGCAAATTTGCCAGTGGCACCAAGCTGTGTGGTGGACCCACTTGAGTGCAGGGATAGCATTGAGAAGGATATTGACAGGCTTGAGAAGTGGGCGAGTGCCAACTGCATGAGGTTTAACAAGTCACGGTACAAGGTCCTGAATCTGCCTCGGGCCAATCCCAGGCAGAAACCCAGGCTGGAGTGGATTGAGAGTAACTGAAAAAAGAGACTTGGGGGTGTTGGTTCAGGAGAAGCTCACCATGAGCCAGAAGTGTGCTCATGCAGACCAGAAGGCAGCCGCGTGCTGGGCTGCATCAAGAGGAGTATGGCCAGCAGGACAAGAGAGGGGATTCTGCCCTTTGCTCTGCTCTACTGAGACCCCACCTTGAATATTGCATCCAGTTCTGGTGTCCCCAGCATAAGAAGGGTACAGAGGTGTTGGAGCAAGTCCAGAGGAGGGTCACAGAGATGATCCAAGGGCTGGAGCACCTCTGCTATGAGTCTGGGCTGAGGGACCTGGGGTCGTTCAGCTTGGAGAAGAGAAGTCTCTGGGGGGACCTTAGAGCTGCCTTCCAATACCTGAGGGGGTCCTACAGGAAGCCTTAGAGGGACTTTTCATAAGGGTGTCTAGAGACAGGACAAGAGGGAATGGTTTGAAGCTGAGGGAGAGTAGCTTTAGACTGAATCTTAGGAAGAAGTTCTTCAGTATGAGGGTGGTGGAACTCCTGGAATAGGTTGCCCAGAGAGGTTGTGGATGTCCCTCCCTGGGGGTGTTCAAGGCCAGGTTGGATGAGGCCATGAGCAGTTGAGTCTAGTTGAGAGGTGTCCCTGCCCAAGGCAGGGAGGTTTGAGTAGATGATCCCTGAGGTTTCTTCTAACCTAAGCCATTCTATGAATGTGAGAAGTTTGGGAAAAAAATTATGCCATCAAGCTAGAACTAATTGCTCATCCAACAGAGAAGGGAACCTCAGCCCCTTACTTTAAGCTTTTCTCACAAATGACTGGAGGAAAAAAAAGTTACTGGTTGATAAGAGACTGTTTTAAGAAGAGTGAGTTTCTCCTGATAAGTAAATTGGGCTTTCTCAGAGGCAGCGCCGATTTGAAAGCGGTGCAGTCAGAGTATTTAATTTAAAGAAATTTGGCATAGTTACAATCTTAGAGAGGTGTTGCTGAAATAAACTTCAGTCTCTCTATTCAAATGCTTACTGTTGTACTGCTACATCCCGTAAGGCACAGATGACAGCTTTCCACTAGACAAAGAAGATGGGTAAAAGTAATGGCAGGCAGCAAGATCTATGCCTCTTTCCAAATACATCTTGACAATCAAAACAGTATGTTTGCTGCTGCTTCTGGTTTGCAGATGTGGGACTAAATCAGTCAAAATCTGCAAAGATTTCTGGGGAGAAGAATATCAGGAAAACACAGAAAGTTGTAGCAAAAGCGTAATTAAAAGGTTTTAACAAAGAGATCTCTCTATTCATGAGGTGCAGGAGAGCTTCCCCCTCTTTCCTGTGTGTTTTAGGACATGACTTCTGACATTTTAGATGCTTTTACTGAATGTTGGCCATGTTCTCCTGGTTGGCACACTCCCTTCTCTGAGATGATTTTATCCCCTTTTAGAGCCCGTTGCCCTGTCGTATAATAACCAAAATAAGTTACTTGTGCACATTGCTTTAAAATGTCATACTTGGAGTCTACTGATTTTTTTTTTCCCCTCTTTTGTTTTTTGTGCCCTACCATGTTTCCTTTGTTAGACAGTGAGTCATGATCTGTCTCATTCTATTAATAGTTTGTTAATTTTTAATTTAAACCTCTCCTTTTGTAAATTTTGTATTTAGTAACTTGCTGGGAATACTCTGCTTCTCTACAATACCTAATTTTGCATTTTAGGATGGTTTTATCAGTTTAATTCCTTGACTACATAGAGCTTGTACAGATTAACAAACAGCCTGCTAATAGAATCCTCTATTTATTGGAGGGTGACAGTTTTTGTTTAAAGCATGGCTCTGGGTGACTGTTCCTGGCAGCACGGCTTGTGTCTAGTGTCTTGTCATTCAGTTTTTCAAATCTTAGCTCCTCTTGGTTGTGTTAAAGATAAGGAATTAGTAACAAGATCAACACTGTGAACTCAGATGACACTCGTCAGTCTTTTCTTATAAATGTTTTGAAAGTGATTTTAAGTATTCCCATAGTTAATGGTAATACAGGACTAACACCTCTCAGGTACCAATTAGAGAATCTGTCAGGGATGCTGTGAAGAAGAGCTTCATACAGCAGTTCTCAGCTGAATGTGTTGGGAGGGTTTAAACCCTTTTTTTAGTGTATTGCACTTGGAAAGGTGTTTCAGGGACAGTTGAGATTGATATTGACACATTCTGATAAGGAAACACATGGGGGAGGAAGAACCTCAAACTCAGAAATTCTCTCATAACTGCTTTCAAAGCAACAGTCCTTTCTATGCTTTTCATATTTATTTAACAAAATAACAGTAAGACTAGAGATTTAGTCCTGGAACTCTCATTACTTAAGAATTCAGATTGCCTTTGAGCAGTTCTTGCTTCTTTACCACTTCATTTTGCTCCCTGTCCTGCTCCCCAGTGCAGGTCTTAACACCTGCCTGATAAGAATTCAATTCCTTGGAAAAGTGTATCTTCTGTTCCTATGTAGGGTAGATATTAGATGTAAAATAGCTGTTGTACTTCCAGTATCTCCTTACTTCTGTCTTCATTCTTAACAAAACTAATGGCATGGTATGAAATGCAGGGTGTCTGCACCGTTGTGGTAACTGATTGGAAGCGGTAATGCTTTAGAACAAACCCAAAGCAAAGCGCAGGAGTAAAACCCAGAGGGCAGCTGTGTAATGCCCATGAGATAGCTAATGGTGTGAAGCTGAATATTCCACTGTCTATCTATAGATAACAGAACAGTGTAGTCATGTCTAAGCTGTCACTATAGATAAATAATGGGGTCATTATGAGTTCTAGGTAAGGAGAAATGGCCGTCTTGGTGATGTCTTTTATGCTGATTAGGAGGTTTGGCTTAGTGGTGGTGCTACAGGAAATCATATCTTCAACTTGGACATGGAAAATATTCCCTATGTGAAATGTGTTTCTGAAATTGTTTGTTCTGTGATTTAGAGGAGTGAGAACTTTGTTAGAACTTTCTGTCCTGTCTTTACTGGAAAGACCTAGAGCTCGCTGTATTGTAGGCTCTCCCCTGGTGCTGCATCAGCCTTTCCATCTGGTCCTTGCCCTGAGCTCTCTGATGTGGCAGAGAGTTAATTGCAGCAGGAACTGGGTTATTCTTTACCTGGTCAGCATGTTTGTGCGTGTGCTTTGGTACATCTACTAAATATTGGGGGAAATGCAGTTGCAGCTGCAGGGATGATGTTTCACTGGCCATGGAGAACATTAAATTGCATTTTGCTGGATGTCTCAGCAAATACAACCACACAACGTATTTCACAGAATCATGGAGTGGTTTAGGCTGGTAAACACCTTTAAGCCATTAACCCAACACTACTAAGTTAACTGCTAAACCTTGTCCCTCAGCAGCACGTTTACACTTCTTTTAAATCCCTCCTGAGATGATGATTCCACCACTTCCCTGGACAGCCTGTTCCAGTGCTTGACAACCCTTTTGGGGAAGAAATTGTTCCTAATGTGCCTTAATCCACAAAAGGTTCCTCAGTCTGTATGTAGACTGTGAGACAGCCCTAAAGCCTCATGTGGTATTTGGAGTTGCTTGGTTATTGCTCATTAAATTGGAGATGAGCCTGAATTAGACTTCTTAGCTTTAAGAAGTCATAGATTTTTCAGGAATTGTTTTTCTGTTTTCATATGCTTAAATCACTCTTTGGTTTTGACACTTTTTGACACTCTGTGGCTTTCCATAATGGGTTTCAGTGACCATGAGACCCCCTGCATTCTCTGTGCACACAGGAGAATAAGTGGGACTGTTTGAGGAGTGCAATGAAAGTACTGCAGATTCTGGTTAGCTCTGAAGGGCCAGTGACATGACAGGTAATGGGAACAATTAATTCTCTGACCTGCTAGAAAGTTCCCTGATGACTCTGTGGCCGTATTTTCTGATCTTTTAATTACCTCCCTCTGCAAATTGCTCTGTCCAAGGGCTAAGTAGGCTGTTAACACTTCTTAAAGCCTGTTCACTTTTGTGTAACCTCTGTTTCCTGTACAGCTGCTGGTCAAAGCTGAACTCCAGGAAATCAGCACCGGCTTCCCCTGGCAGCAACATGCAGAGCTCTGTGAGTGCTGAGGACAATTCCAAGCTTGAGTCTGTCTCCCTTTGAAGTGCATGGGTGGGCACATGCAGGCTCTGGCTGCTGCTGGGTGTAGGTCAGGACCCAAGGAGTTAGCTATATCACAGACAGAACAAAGAGAGCAAGTTTGAACACCTATCCTTTTGAGGTCTTGCAATACTCGAGTTTCAAAACTGCTCATTGTTACTTGTGCCAAACTTTGACGGTCTTTATCAGAAGTATTGTCTAGTTTGCTTTGAAGGCTGGCCTATTATCCTGAGGTTTTTCCTTTGCATCAGCAGGATGGATAGTATCATATGGAGATCTTAAATGGCAAAGGTGTGCTCTGGCACTCTGTGTACCTTTACTAGGTCTTCTCTTAGTGTTTGCTCCATGAACTGTAGCTCTATGGTAACCTGTTATTGGAGATGCACAATTACAGTGATGATCCACATCTACACTGGCAATCCCCTGGAGTACAGATTGATTTTGCTAACCCAGGAATTTTGTTTCTGTTTTTTTAGAAAACACCAAGCAAAGTAGTAGGTTTCAGAAAGTTGTTTTCATGGAAGAAAGCTGTTGCCATGAGTGTGTGTTGTATCTATTCAGCATTCATCATGATGCAGAGATGCGGTGCTGAGGGACATAGTTCAGCCCCAGACTTGGTAGAGTTAGAGGATGGTTGGACTCGATGATCATAGAATCATGGAATGGTTTGAGTTGGAAGGGAGCTCCAAAGGTCATCTAGTCCGACCCCCCCCTGCACTCAGCAGGGACATCCTCCATTACATCAGGTTGCTCAGAGCCTTGTCCAGCCTGACCTTGAATATCTCCAGGGATGGGACCTCAACTACTTCTTTGGGCAACCTGTTGCAGTGTTCCACTGCCTCATGCTGCAGAACTTGTCCCTGACATCCAATCTAAATCTACTCTTCTCTAATTTCAAACCATTGCTCCTCGTCCTGTCTCTTAAATGGCTTTTCCAACTAAAAAGATTACATGACTTCTGGTCAGATGTAGTGGGATATACTTTTACCTCTGTGTTTGGTTGGATGTAACTCTAAAGCAATTTTTTTCTTGTAAGAAAAAATAATAGAAAGTGTGCTTGAGAATATATGTTGTAACTGGAGCTCTTTTTGTTCTAGGCAAGGTGCAGCATGGGATAGGATGTCGGCAGCACTGGTATATGTATTCCTCTGTGGCCAAGGAGAAATGGATTTACAGTAATTATATGTGTGTTGGGGACTTCAAAAATAGCCTGCTTTGATTCCTATGGCCAACACTATGGAAACTGGGAATTTCCAGTGAATTGCTTCTGTTAATGACAAACTGGTGACTCAGTATTAGGACACTTGGACTCAAAACTTTTGCCATGTCCAGCAGAGATATTAATTTGTAGTTAACTAATAGACTCTCTGTTAAGTTAGTGCTGGAGGCTTTCAGCAGTCTGCTTTCCCAGCTGCGGTTGGCATCCTTGATTGTCTATTGGAATCTTGTGGGATATTATGAAAGGCTTCCAGTGAAGCTCTTTTCATGAATGAGTGATCTAATTCCTCAGTGTCTATAAGTCTACAGCGCTTCAGCAGCAGACCTATGTTGTCCCCAGATGTGGTTGTGACAGCAAGAATAGCTGATGGCTTCTTCTGGTGAGTTTGTGACTTTCTAAAATGTTCAGCTTCAGACTTCTAGCAGAATGGTTCTACAGGGTGGGGGTTTTTCTTGTTTTATCACTTCTGCTTCCAGTAACCGGTGTTCTTTTGCAGTCCCAGTATCCTCCTTGGGTTTCCATGTTGGCAGCTGCGGGATTTGTTTGTACTTTAATCTGAGGTCAGTGTATACGTTACAGGGTGGGGTAGGATTGTGAGTGGAGCATGGCAACATCCTCCCCTTCTCTGGGCTGCTACCGCTGTTTAGGAAACACAGCTTAAACTCACTTCTCTGGAACCCAATGGGAGGGTGATTGCCTCAATCTGGCATACCTTATTATTGAGCTACTGTAATCATCACAAGGACAAAGAAAACAATTCAGTGGTGATGAGGTAGTCACATCATTTATTAAGGAACCAAAACCAAGGCAGGCTCAAACTACATAGAAACCCACCAGCAGTGTTCACAGTAGACTTTGTTCACATGCCTTAATGTAATGACATTGTGTTTTTGGCAAAGTGTGGAGTCTAGTCATTATGCAGGGCTTTGTTTCTGGTGATTTCTCTTGAATTCTGCTTAGTAATAACCTACAACAGAGGTTGGCTGTGACAGTCTGGCACAAGTGGAACCCTGACACGGAGGCAGTGGCATTATCTAACCAGAAAGCTGCATTGCATCTTACTTTTGGGGAAGGTCACCCTGTGAAGTTAACTTCCAAATGCAGGACAATTCAGGGTCATTTCCCTTACCAGGAAAAAAAAAGAAACAAGCAATGAGGGCAGGGTTGTGTCATCCTGTCCCTCACTTTCTTCATTGCTTTCTTTCATGTCATGGGGTTTTGATCAAGTTGTAGACAGCTTTTTTTCGCAGAGGTTTGTTTCAAGGTTAAACCAAAGCATTTTCTCCTATTCTTTGGATGTTGAGAGGCAGGTGGTTTGCCCAGGCAATATTGAACAATGATAAGTTGCTCTCTGTCCCACCATACAGTCCCAGTATGAGTTGAGCATCTGCCTGCTAGCTGGTTTGGTTTATTTTTCTCTCTTCTCTCTCTTTTTTCTTTTTTTTTTCCTAGAGGAAGAGGCTGCTTTTTCTCCACATTCTTGTTCTTTCTTTAAAATACATGAAAAAAAATTATTAATGTATAATGGAAATCTCATAGATGAGTGTGACAATCATTTTGTTATGCCAAGTTCTGCCTAACATAGCAAAATGGCACCCAGACAGGAAGGTCCTTCTTCTTCCTGTTACTGTGCTGCAGCTGTCAGAACCACTACCCAGATCAGCAGTCAAAGTCGCTCCCCCTGTAAGGATCCCTGATTTTCAAAGTATACCTAGCTGTAGCTTTTCCTGTTGGTTTTTGTGGTGGGAGAAGGTATGATATACTGCTTTGGAAGTGGATGGCAGACTGCAGATGTTCCTTTGAACCACTGGCAGGTTGCCTCTCCTGCTGTTGTGGTCGTCCCTGCAAGATGGTGCCCAGGGGGGTAGAGGTAGGAGGAATTCATGTGCTCGATGCAATTACCTTAGTGATAAAATTTGGTATTCAGAGGGTTCACAGGGACAGAGAGATGATCACTCTAGGATAAATGGGATTTTTAAGGCTGAACTGCGTTGGAAGAAATGGGATGTGGTTGGATCACGCAGCAACAGACTCCTTCCAGGGCACTTGGAAGGGCTTAAGGATGGTGGGAGGGTTGGGAAAGAATCTTGTCCTGGATCTGGATCAGATCTGGAGAGACAATGTAGTCTGGATGAGTCCAGAAAAAAAGAAAAATAGGTGGGCCTGATGTTGTGTGCCATGAAAAATCATAAACTTTGGCATTAAAAAAAGCCCCAAACATCTAACCTGCCAAAACCTCCCTGACCCCCACTGTCTCCCCAGCCTGGTTCCTGGATGGTCTGGGGAGGGATAAAGGCACCAAAATAACCAAAGCTGTCAACCTTGTTGTTTGTTTTTCTGATTCTGTGTATTTCTATAACTGTGGTAAAAGATCGATTGTTGCTCAAACATGTGAAAAAATCCCTGCCTCTGAACACTGGGACTATAATGTGTCAGAAGAAAAATAAACAGAAATCTCCTGTGTTTACTGGGCTGAAGCTGGAAGGGGGCAAGGAAAGTATGTTTTGCTGATGGTACTTTTAGCTTTCAGAAAGTCATGTCAGTTCTACTCTGAATTGGAAATTGTAGGTCTGTGAAAATGTCAAATTCTAAAATCATCTTCACAAAGACTAAGCCAGGGACATTGCACTGAAAATCCCTGTCCTGTTATCTCACCTGTAGTACTGAAGCCCAAAAACCAAGATGAGAATGGTAATAGGTGACACAAATATTTCTGTTTTGATAAACTGTTACTAAAACTGTGTATTTATCCATAAAAAAGCTGAATGTTAGCTCTTCTGTAAGCTGATGGGATTTGTTTGGTTTTAATTAGGAATATATCTGACGTGGACTAGATGACTTTTTCTTGCTATGCACTGACAAACAGAACATTCAAACCAGAATGTTTTTATAATAGAGATTTCCGAGCAGCTTAGGATGACACTAGAAGAGCAATGTGCTCTGACTTCTTTGGGTTTTGTTTTCTTTTGCCACACAGCAGTTGGCAGCAGCTACCCCCATATGTGTGCTTGGATTTAAATACGCCGAGGTTGTTTTAAAAACAGGAGCACACAACCCAACGTATCTTAAAAAAAAAAAAACAACAAACCCAAAACAATAAAAGAATTCTGAACGTAAATAAGAGTAGGAAATGTAGGCCTCCAGACGAGATTGCCTTAGCCTCTGTTTATGTGTTTGGTGGTGTGTGTGCTGGGTTGGCTTGGCTGTATTTATAAACACTGATTTCAATCGCCTTCCGTTTCCTGGTGCTGTCACACCTACGCCCTGGGGTGGATTTATGTAGAATTGTGTTGCCTTCCAGAGCACACAGCAGCCAGAATTAGAGCAGGCCTTACTGAAATCTTCTGGTCAGAACCTAATATGATGTGGGAAATGAATGTTAAAATCTAGACAAGAGTATTTAGATTTATTGTGTTTGGCTTAATTTGAGACCTCCTACCTTGGTGGTATTCTAAAGGAATAAGGAGAATATTTGTAAAATTATCAGCTAGTTCCAAGCTTCTGCCATGCACAGGACACCTCCTACTAGAGCAGCTTGCTCAAGGCCCCATCCAACCTGATTTTCAACACCTCCAGGGTTGGAGCCTCTGCAGTTTCTCTGGGTAGCCTGTTCCAGCATCTCACCACCCTCATGGGAGGGAAAGAATTTCTTCATAATGTCTCATGTAAATCCAGCTTCTTCCAGTTTGAAGGCATAATCCCTCATCCTCTCACTACATGCCTTTGTAAAAGTGCCCCTCCAGCTTTCCTGTAGCCCCTTCAAATGCTGAAAGGCTGCAGTAAGGTCTCCCCAGAGCTGAACAGCCCCAACTCTCAGCCTGTCTTCACAAGGGAGATGGTCCAGCCCCTGTATTGTCTTCATGACCTCCTCTGGACCTTCTTGAACAGTTCCATGTCTTTCTTGTGCTGGGGACTCCAGAACTGGACACAGTACTCTAGGTGGGGTCTCACCAGAGCAGAGGGGCAGAATCCCCTCCTTCAACCTGCTGCCCACACTGCTTCAGATGCAACCCAGAATATAGATTTGCTGCCGGAGTCTTCTTTCAAATGGATTCATTCTAAACATACCAGTCAGGGATGGGATTACGATGCTAGCGAGGCATGCCTGTTGCTGATGAAAACCCACAGAGTTTGCTGCAGATTCCTTCAAATCTTAGGGCAGAGGGGCAGAAGTCTTCAGGATCCTTCATTTCTGGATCCCAGAGGCTTTTTTTGTGTGCAGTGATGAATTAGGGCAAATGACAACAGTGCAAAAATGCCCAGAGAGAGTCCTTTTAGCAATGGCCCATTTCTTCACAGGGTGAGGATGAATGAAAATTGTACAGCCTGAAGAAATCCTGTGATGCACATCTCTATATTTAGCTCTACTTATTAAAAACTCATGCATATTGAATAGGAAAAGTATTAATTCGTAATAGGCCTCATCTCTATATAGCCCACTTGGTATTGTTGTCTTTTCCTTAATTGTTCATTTAGTCTGAAGGATTTCTGCTTCATTTAGTGCAGAACCCAAGGACAGCAGCAATTGCAGCAGGAATCCTGGAAGTGAGGGAATTGCAGTATGTGATCACTGGACTAAATAATGAATTGTGATGTGTACTCAGGAGGCGAGGCAGCATGGGTGGTGATGGCTTTGAGATCTCCAACTCCCTTGTGGGCTGCAACCTAGCTCAAATAATTTTCTCATATTTTAATTTTATAGTATTAATAGATTTCATAATTTTAATAAATATATTTATATAATATTTATAATTAGTCATTTATTATATTATATAATAGTATAATAATTTTCTCACAGAGCAGAGATGTGTATGGGGAGTGCTTGCTGTATGGACTTACTGCAGGAGCGTCTTTTTTTTTTTGCCACAGTGGGGTTACTTAGGGTTCTTAACTATTTTTTCCTCTTCTCTGGAGTGTGGTTGCAGATTGTAAACTGTAAATCAGTAAACTGTTAGAGAGAGAAAGCTTTTCCAGTCCTTTTCCCTCCTAGTTCTCTGAAATGCAGCACGTGTCCCTGTGTCCTTAGCCTCCTCCCTGAAGTAGACTGTTTTACAGAGCTGTGGTCCTCACCTTTGACAGCTTCAGCAGCTTCGCTGCAGCTGTTTAGCTTTAACCAGATAAGGACTTAGATATATTCTATGCCTTACAAAGTATCCTCCTGACATTCGTGCTCTACCATAACAGGTAACCAAATGCAGCTATCTCCTGTTAATAAGCTTCTGATATGAACTAATTAATCTGACTCACACAGTTGTGGAAGAACATTTATCCAAAAGAGGGTAACTAGAGAGCAGTCTGACTGCTTAGTCCTCAGATGATGAAGTGCTGTTTCTTGAGTCACTTGGCTAAAATGCCTGCTTAAAACTATTGAAGTGTTTTTGGAGAAACAGTGAAGCAATTGATGCATAAGAATTCTGTCATAAGGTGAAATTCTGAACTAAATTCTGTTTCTGGGGTGAGATCTGAAATGGGATCTAAAATTGCAATTCGCATTCCTTTAAAACAAATTGTTAGATTTGAAAATGTTTGCTGGCATTTACTGGTTTTTAAAAGACAACCAGTAGAGCTAGTTTAGTTTAGAGCCAGGGTGTGTTGAGCATTAGAAGTCATGTGTTTTGTCAGTGCAGAGGGTGGTACCATCAACACTGTGGTGTACAGCTCTTCTTACTGGCCACTTGGCTTCAGTGAAGCTCTCTCTATAATATAAACAGAAAGCAGACAAATTACTTGTTTGGTGTCTTATTCCAGGCTCTCTTATGCAGGTTGTAAGCAGTTTAAAAGAGTGCAGAGTAGGTAAGTGTTCTGGAGGGAGAGATCTGTAGGGTGTGACATCTCTAGTTCCTGCAGAGATTCCATTCATAGTTAGTTGATTATCTATAATATTAGGGACTTAATACACTGAAGGTGATCAGCACTGTGCCTCGGTGTGCTACTTACTGTGGTAATGCTGTGAAGGCTGCACAAAAAAGTAAATGAGTATGGGGCATAGTTTTATCTTTTAGCTACAAGTTCTTACATGTTGGGAAGTGTTATGAAAGCAGAGAATTAAAGAAGCTGATAAAAGAAATTCCTAGTGGATCTCAGAATGCTGTTAGGCAAAATGTGATAATATTGAACTGTTGCTGCTAGTGGCACCTCCTCCTTAAGGACATACCTTGCACTGTCAGCAAGCAGAAGACATTGCCTTTGAGCTGACCTCACAGTAGTTCTACTACTCCTGCCAGTTTCAGGGAGATCTCTGGGAGCTGATTGCTTTACTATATTGTCAGGCAAGTAGCTCTGTTAAACTGTAGGCAAGTAGAAATGTTCTGATGTTTGGTTTCTGCCAAAAAATCTCCTTAGATCTTTATGGAAATGAAGTCTCTTTTGGGGGAAGGTTGCAACTGGCCAGATGTTCAAACTGACATGCCAAGAGGGCGAAGGGGGCAGGAGGATGGAAATTTGGTAGTTCAATATAATACGAATTGCAGTTCAGTACAATACTAATGGCAGTTAAAGGCACTCTAGCAAAATGTGTCAGTTTGCAAAAAACCAATTATTTCCTGTCTTTCTGGTCTACTGATTGTAACTTGAATTTATTTGTAAGACTTTGGGTTACAAAGCTCTGGGTTGATTTTGGTTTTAATTTGACTTTGTCATTTAAGGAGATCAACTGAGTCATTTTTAGACATGTTACTGTGCCACTCTCCATCGTCTTTGAAAGATCATGGAAAACAGGAGAGGTGCCTGAGGACTGGAAAAACGCCAATGTCACTCCAGTCTACTCAGCTTTGGTTTGACCACATCTGGAGTACTGTGTCCAGTTCTGGGCTCTCCAGTTCAGGCTGCCTAGAGAGGTTGTGGAGTCTCCTCCTCTGTAGAGATTTACAACCCACCTGGACAAGCTCCTGCATGACGTGCCCTGGGTGAACCTGCTTTGGCAGGGGGGGTGGACTCAATCTCTAGTCTTCCAAGCTCTGCCATTCTGTGGTTCTGTAATCATCCATCCCCACTTCCCAGTGAATTTTACCAGGCTAGAACTTGTCAAAAAGGGGGAAATGAGGAAATTACTTATTTGTGGGGCAGTGGGCACTCTGTTTTATTCTGCTTTTAGTCCACTAGCATGTTTCAGCTGCAGAATTCTTGGGTTTGAGATTGGTGAATATATGTTTAACAAAAAGAAATGCCTTCCTTTCTCCCCCCCCCCAAGTAATGTCTTCTTTGTGACATAAATAATGTGATGAATTGGTGTGCTGCTCTGAGAGACACAGGGAATTCCTGTTTCCTGATAACATGGGGATCTCTCAGAACCAGAGATGTACTTGTTCTGTGCTGGTTTCATACCATTTCAGTGAGGGAAATCAATTTTACATGGTATAAAACAACTTGTACAGGCTTGATAATGGGAATGATTGTGTTGGATTTGGACTTGGATAGGGGAACAATGAATTTTTGTTCTGATTTGTTGTATTTTCCAGGGATTTCTGTCTGCTCAGAATGGATTTCCAGTGTAGAATTGAATATAAAATAAATTATATAATTGCTTCTTGTATAATATATATTCTAGCTTTTAAATGACTGCCAAATCAATTCTGCAGCCATGCTCTGTTCAGTATTGCTGAAATACAGCTGTCATTTATGGATGTGGCACTGGATAGTACCAGCAGTGGTATGGGTTCCAGAGACTCAGAATGAAACTGCAGAGCTACTCCAGTAGTAAATAGTAAGTAGTTGTCCTACTTCTTCTGTCCAGTGCATTCTTTTGGAAATGGCTTTTTGAATGGTGGCTTCTTTGGCCTGGCAGTTTCCCTTTCTTTCTGTCAAAGGAACACGTTTTCATTGCTGTTTGCCAGGCTTTTTGGCATTGTGATCTTTCCCATGGTTTATTTACTTCCCTGGACAGACAAATGCTAAATTCTGTTCTGTAGATGTTCTGTATTTTGATCATTACTGTCCTGTGTTGTGAAGAAACCTTGGGAGAGGATGTTGGAGTTAGAGGAACTCTGGGCTGGTGCTGCTGATGTTCTGGTAGTCCTTAGGCCAGAAGGGCTACCCATTTTTCTGGCTGCTAGCATGTTCTCTCAGGCTGTCACATAGGTAAGCACTGAGGATATGCTCACAATTCATTGTGACTCATTGCAATTTATTCACCAAATGATTCCATTCTTGTTACTCTATCCTGTGACAAAGTAGCTTCTTGCAGAGGTTCTCCCCTGTATTTCTGATATAGACATTTGAAGGAAGTTATATTTTAGATGGGCTGTGTGATCTGACATCAAGAGGCTAAACTGAGAGCAACTGCATTAGTCCTTCAAGGGAAATGCTTCAGGACAAGCAATCAACAGCAACCAGCAGCAGATAGATCAGTGTCATGGAGACTGAAGCTCAAACCTCTAGCAGTGGGGATTCTGATTTGAAAGTTGCTATAAAGAATGTATGGTGAATTATCCAGGGCCATAGTGATCCACTGGGTGTAATGGCTACGTGGCTGTACCTCTGTGAACTCAGCTCTCTGAGGGGTGCTGCTATTCTTGAAATAAATGAACTTGGTTAAAGCAGTTGCTGCTGCAGGAGGAGGTTAAGGGGCTGTGTAGCACATATGGAGCATAGCCTCTTGGCTATGAAGTGGCACTTAAATTTCCAGTCAGATTTGGTTTTCTCATGTGCAGAGGATAAGAGTGTATCTAGTATGTTTCACTTGAATTTATAGCAGTTCCTACGTTGCTGGATGTGGTGAAAGATAGGCATGAGTTTTAGCCCACAGACATTCTCCTGTATATCTGCAGAGTGCTACTAAAATTCATCTGCAGGCCAGGCAGGTCTCACAGACTGGCAGCTGGGGCAGAAAGGATTCTCTGAACCTTCTGTAATCTCTTCAGTGCCAATTCAGACAGGTTATCCAAGCTTTTGGTGTTGAACACTGTAGTTCACCTGGCTGAGTTAGCTTAAACTGTTTGAGGGCTTGCTTACTCCATCTGGAAATCAGCTGGAGCACCTCACCTGTAAAGACAGGCTGGGAAGACTCCAGGGAGATCTTAGAGCTAGTATTTGAAGGGGGCTACAGTTCAGCCTCCAGCTGTCTTAGGGACATGTAGTGACAAAGTGAGGGGTAATGGCTTCAAACTGGAAGAAGCTGGATTGAGATTAAACATTAGGAAGAAATTCTTCCCCGTGAGGGTGGTGAGGAACAGGTTGCCCACAGAAGCTGTGGGGGCGCCAAGCCTGGAAGTGTTGAAACCACATTGGATGGGGCCATGAGCAAGATGGTCTAGTAGGGGATATCCCTGCCCATGGCAGGGGTTGAAGCTAGCTGATCTTTAAGGTCCCTTCCAACAGAAACCATTCTGTGATTCTATGATGATCTTAGCTGTGGGATAGTAGGGCAGGGACATGGGACATTTGTCTGCTCTGTACAGTTGTAGGCATGCCAAGCTATACATGTGTGCCATCTGTACTCTAGTTTCTGGATACATATTTATGACTTTCTGCTTTTCTGACCAGTGGCCACATCACCTGTGTGCCAGCTAGCTCCATGCTGAAGCTTTTGCATGAGAATTAACCTGATAAATTGTGCTGAACGCACGGCAGTGCATGACGGGCTGCTTGGCACAGTGTAGACCTAGCAAAAATAGGCAGAACCCTTCAAACTGTTGATCTTCATAATAGGCTTGAGCAGTAGCTTTTCCCTGACGTAAGGGAGTCACAGTTAGTGGGATGGAAGCTGTGAGCCTTCCTTGAGCAGCTCAGGTAATAGGAAAGTGGTGTTTGCCAAAGTGTACAGGGCTGACTTTACAAATGAACTGTACAACAATGCAGTGAGAAGGGCTGAAGTAGATGTTCTGTTGCACTCTAAGTTAACTGAACTACTGTCTGGCCGGATAATATGCTGCCTGGGCTGTTTTAAAAGTATTTATGATGAACTATATGCTTTGTCCCCTAGGGAAGATTTTTCAGGCAGTCTGAATTACACAGTAGTTTTGTAATCTGAGATGATGTTCAGCATCTGAGCTGAGTCACCAGATTTAATCCAAAGGAGACCAGGGCATGCACATGCACTTCTTCCTTACCTTTTTTCCTTCCCTCTCACCTTGTGTGGCAGCATCCCTGGGAAATTTCAGCACAGTAATTTTTAGCTTTACCTTAAAACATCCAAATACAGTTTCCAGAAGTAAATTCTGGTGGTTGTTCTTTCTCAGCAGTGAGCTCAGAGGATGAATTAGCAGACTGAAGGCAAGGGTTTCTCAGTACTTTTTTGTGTGTTTATTGTTTTGCCAGTGGTTTAGGATTGTTTCAACTTCCTCCACAGACCATAGAATTGTAGAAGTCATTGAGTTCGAAGTGACCCTCAAAGGTCATCTTGTCCAACCCCCATGCAGTCAGCAGGAACACCTTCAATTAGAACAGGTTGCCCAGGGCCACTGCAAGTTTGACCTTGAATGTCTCCAGGGATGGGGCCTCCACCACATCCAAGGGAAACCTGTTCCAGTGTCTCACCCCTCTCTGAAGAAATTCCATCTGGTGTCCAACCTAAATCTGCCCTGCTCTGTTTGGAAACCTTTGTCCCTTGTCCTGTCACTAGAAACCCTTCTAAGGAATCCCTCTCCAGCCTTCCTATAGCCCCCTTCAGGTACTGGAGGTACCTGAAGGTCTCCCCAGAGCCTTCTCCTCTCCAAGCTGAACAGCCCAAATTCTTTCAGCCTGTCCTCATTGGAGAGGTGCTTCAGTCTCTGATCATCCTTGTGGCCTCCTCTGGACCTGTGACAGCAAGTCCATGTCTCTCTTGTGTTTGGGACTCCAGAGCTCCAGGTGAGTTCTCACTAGAGCAGAGGGGCAGAATCACTTCTCCATCTGCTGGCCATGCTTCTTTTGATGCAGCCCAGGGTGCCACTGGCCCTCTGGGCTGCAAGTGATGTAGAGAGGGAGTGATTGTGGTGCACTGAATTGCTTTTCACAGAAGCTTCTGGCTCTTCCTGAGGAGAGCAGCTACCTAGCACAGCTGCCTGCCCAGGCTAGGCGCTCCTGTGGAGACAACCAGAATGCAGTAGTCAAAACATTTCTCTTAGAAGAAGATTTACAAAGTGCTGTGTATTTCAAGATGTTTCAGTTGACTTTCTTTACAGTTTCCCTGGTTAAAAAGGAAGTGTGATTAAGCAGTCCTGCCTGTTCAGGTTCATTTCTGAAAAGCAGCAAGTTCATTAAATTCTTTCATCAGCATTGCTTCGAGCTAAGCTGCTTCTAAGAGTATCCAATAATTATCCTATTATGAAAGTCTGGGAGGGCTTTGCTGGAGGAGAAGGTAAGTGAATCTGCAGAAGAATGAAGTGTTTCTGAATTTAAGTTGTCTCTTTGTACTTCTGCATAGAAGAATTTCTATTTCAAGACAGTTACTGTCTGATTAACTTAAATTTGAATTACAGTATGTATGAATTTTACTCCGTTAAAAAAAAAAAAAAGAAAATAAATAAAAGAACAATTTAAATACTTAAACTTTATCTCAGTGCCAAGTCAGTTGTGACGGTTGTCTCCTGTCTTTCTGGATATCTTTTCAAGAGTACCCCAAGTGAAAGAAATAGCCAGACCTGGCTGTTGAAGGAAAAGCAGTGAATACAAATGTACCATCAAATGTCAGAGGTATAATGATGTGATCTTTCAAGTGGATGACATCTCTTTTGCTTTTAGTTCAATCACAGATTCTCTAGGTTTAGAATGCTCTCTCTACTTTTTTTAATTTTTTTTTTCCCTTCCAAGATAACCATGTCTGGATGTGTGGGTATCACTTACCTGCATAATTAGCTATTTAAAACAGGCAGACCTAATGAGCACACAGGCATTTTATGAAGCAATATTGAACAGTTGTGATTATGTTTTAGCTGAAGCATCTCATCAGTTTCCTGCCTGATGTCAGTGTTCAGAACTGTGCAGTTATGTAGCACAAAGGTGGTTTTATTTCTGAAAAGCTGTACTGGAAAAGTGTTACATTTCCGCTACATGATACACATAGATGAATTCCCATACTAATTAACCCTAAAGCCTCAGAGTGTAGCTATGGGCATGTAAGTAAAGAGGCCTTATTACCCTCTACTTGATAAACAGTGGAGAAAAACAGAGATCCTAAACAGCTGATTTTTCTTGGTACTTGGATAACTGTGACAGCTTCTACATTCATCTTTAACTGGGTGGCTGAATAGGAAGCATCCAGATGTGTTAGCTTAAGATCTGTTAAAATGTTAGAAAAGAGAGAAAAATCCTAATAGTCAGACAGTGAAATACCTTCAGAGAGAAATTCCATCACGTGGATCACAGGAAACTTGGTGAGTGGAAATTCTTGGGAATACTCCAAGAGGAATAGCAAGAAAAGGGTGATATCTGGGCCAAAAGAGGAAGCTTCTCCCCTGTTTCTTTCTGCATAGAAAGCTATGCTTTGTGGCAGGTTTATCTGATTTTAGTATTTATTTCCTAACAGACCAAACAGTCACAGAAATACTATAAGGTAGGTCTGGAAGGAATTTTAAAGAGCTGTTGAGTTCATCTCTGACCTTGCTGAGTAGCTGTTTAGTTTTACTAGGAGAGGCTGCTCTGTCCTGCTGGCAGAGGTACACAGCGGCTCTAAAGGAGCTGGAAAGCTCTTCAGTACTGAGAGCAGGGTAAGTGCAGGCTGGTTAAACACATGGTTAACATGAGTTAGCCATCTCAAAAGAGGTTGAAACCAGATGGGGGTTTGTCTCTCCTGCCTAGTAACAAAGGATGAGAAGAAACAACCTCAGTTTGCACCAGGGGAGGTTTATGTTGGACATGAGGAACAATGTCTTCCCCCAAAAGGGCTGTGATGGCCTGACCCAGGCTGGCCAGGGCAGTGCTAGAGTCCCCTTCCCTGGAGGGGTTTCAAAGATGTGCAGATGTGGTGCTGAGGGACACAGTTTAGTGGTGGACTCAGCAGTGTTAGGTTTATGGTTGGACTCAATGATCTTGAAGGCCTTTTCCAACCTAAATGATTCTGTGAATGGGGGGAAAGTGTGGGGACTGTTAGGGCTGGATGGTTCTTCCTGCCCATCTGTTATACAGTACCTGGGAGGTTCGGGTGCAGAGCACTCCCCAAGGGCTCCCCCTGCTGAACCTTGGCCAAGGGGCTCCCCTCCTGTCAAGCTCCTCCCCTTGCCCCTCTTGTGGGTGACATTATGTTGCAGTGTGATGAGGTCGGGTCAATCCCCCAGTGGAAGATGTTACTGGTCACATCTCCAGCAGCACCTGAGCCACCCAGTTCCCGTATAAACGTTGTCCAGAGTGTGACCAGCCATGCTCTCAGACCCAGGCCACTGGGGTGGTTTCCAGTAGGTGCTGTGGGAATAGGCTGTTGGCGAGCTCAGCAAGCCACCTCAGAGGTCACTGCAGAAATGAGAAATGAATCATTCCTAGGAGTGTTTTCAGTCTGTGGTGGGAAGTACATTTTAGTGTGCTGTTAATTATGTTGTTATGGACAGACACCAGGAGTAGTTGTTAATCAGATGTCAGGTAAGCAATTTCTTTTGTAGGCAGGGAGAGATGGGGCAAGGTTTTCGTCCTATTTTCAGGCTGGATTTTCAGACTGCAAATCATTACAGTAGTGACTCTTCTTTCCCTTATGGTTTGAGTTTCATGGCAATCAACTTTTCCCCTTTTGCAAAACGAGTGTCAGAGTTGTTTCTCTGCAAATTTCCTTGATGGACCTCCCAGCTGACTGCGAGATGTACATAGCAGAGCACTGTTTGACACTGGAGACCCTTCATAACCTATTTCACTGGATTTAGAAAATACTCTAAAAGCTTACAAAGTCTTGAATGGCTTTTTCCTCCATAATAGAAGCTTATTTGCATGTGAGTTAATGTCTTTGTTACACGTTAATTTCAGTTGCCTTCAAGTTCTGTAATTTGTTGGGATCGTTGTTTAAATCATGACTTTCAGGAACTTGGGTGTATGAATTGGATCAGACCAGTTACCCAGCACATAGATTTGTGGTTTGATTTTCTTCAGAGACTGCCAGGATGGTCATGATACACCAGAACAGTAGCAGTTCGGGCTTAAGAAAACAGACTATTGAAAAGGAGTTCATGTTTTCTCTCAAGCTGTTCTCCTCTCAAACACCCGGATAGTTCTAGCTAGTACAAGTTAGTTCTCTTGTGTCCTTAAACATGGATGAGTTTGTCCATCTGCCTCATAAAAATTTTCAATATGTTCCAACAAATGCCAGTGCTGCCCCGGGTACCAAGCACTGCTCTGCAGCAGGAGGAAATATTTTCACTCCTCCTATTAGAACTTGGATTGAATTTGTAATCTTCCTGCTTGACCCTTATTTTGCAGTGATTTTACTGCCATATGCAACAGTTAAGTGACATGAATCCCTAGTTGTGAAACAGAAGAGAATTAACTCAATATAGTGGTGTTAGCCTGTTAATGAATCCAGCCCCAGCTCCTGGTGCTGAGAGCAGTGGCACACAGGCAGGTGTGTGCTGGCTGCAGAGGGCAGTCTGGGATGGAGATCTGGACTTGTCCTGACTAGGGGTACAACCCTTTTTACTGTGACATTTAACACTTCACTCATAGTGCATGCTGGTGCTCAGATCACAGAGTTAAAAATGAGGACAGGAAAAAAAAAAAGAGGTGGATTGCAGAGCCCGGCTGAGCACCGAGTGTTTCACTGGCTTGTAGGGAATTTGGTGGCTATTTCTTACATACCCTTTTGGTCTCAAAGTCAGCCAGGACTCCCAGATCCAGTGAATACTACTCCATGCAGAGATACAAGATACTAACCTCCATGGCTTTCATTTCAGAAAGCCTTTTATACCAAAGTTTCATTTTTATCATTGATACCAGTGGCAGAGTGCATGGGAACATGACAGAGGAGGAGTTAGTGAATGCTGCTGACATCCAGCACCAAAAATAAAACATTTTCTGTATGCAGCCAAAACATTGCCTGTGTTAGGAAAGGCTGTGTCAAGCACTTGGTGAAGTGAATGTGCTGATCTCTGTGCTTCCTCTGTATATACAGAATTGAAGAACTTCATTTTTGTTTCTTTCCTTTTCTGCAATATTTGGTGCAGCATGTGATGAATTGCATACAACCAGTTGAACTTCATTACTCCCCTTTGTTAGTTCTTAATATTATAAAAATATCTCAAATTTAAGCAAAGTTAATGTGATACACTGGAAGAATGCACGCATTGAAATGCTACTGAAGACTGAGGATTGAGTGATAGTAAATTGCAGTGAAGAGGCAGTTCTTGGAATTTCATCATGTTGGGAAAGAGGACTGAATAGGAAATGAAACCCTTCAAAATAAGAAAATGCCTTTTTTTAAATTTAAGGAAACCCACAGGTTTTTATTAATCACAGTCTTGGGATCTTGAAGTGCTCTGCTTGTTTTTTCTTCTTAATAACAAAATTGTCTTTTGACCTCTAGAGGCAGGGATTTCTGTTCCATAAACCAGTTGTCAGACATTTGATTGATAGTGGTCGTGTACTGTAGGTCTGCTTATGATTGTAATGCTGTGGAAGTGGCCAATCAATCCATTTGCTTCTGTCTGACAGTGCTTGGGTTATTTTGAGAGAACAAATGCCTTTGTGTCTGATAGTTGAAGGCTATGACACTGGGAAGAAAGTCCAAGAATAATGTACAGGTACCTCAGTCTGGATTAGGCTTCTACAGGAACATGTTTGTACTAAGACCTCTCCATTTCATACCTGACTGAGTAACCTGCTGTCTCTCTTTAACGCTTTCTTGTTTTCTTCCTCACCACAGGTCACTGAACAACAACTTTTTCACGTGAATTCACAAAAGTGGGGAAGAAATGGCCAGCTCAGCCCGAGAACATCTGCTTTTTGTGCGACGTCGCAACCCACAGCTACGGTATACCCTGAGCCCCGAGAACCTGCAGAGCTTGGCATCTCAGGGCACCATGGCTGAAAACATGAACTTGCAGCGTGCCAACAGCGACACTGACTTGGTGACCTCGGATAGCAGGTCTAGTTTGACAGCCAGTATGTATGAATACACCCTGGGCCAGTCTCAGAACCTCATAATTTTCTGGGATATTAAGGAAGAAGTAGACCCAACGGACTGGATAGGACTTTATCACATAGGTGAGTCAGAGCCAGGTTGTAGTACTTCTGTGTGTTTCTTGCTCTTTTGTCACTTGATATTTCCCTTTTCTGCTATATCTGGCACTCAACATAATTAATGTAGAGACAAAGCTGAGGTGAGACTGCAGAGAATTACCTTAGATTTCTCTTTGCTTTGGTTAATGCAGTGAGGTATGTAAAAGTGTGATTCTAATTAACGTAGGATCTGGTTCTACACTGACCTACTAGAGGATGAAGTGTGTTCTTAAACAGCAGATGTGCATCCAGGTTCCAGTTCTGACCTTTGCTGGTGGCTTACAGACTGGAAGATTCAGAGTACTGTGTTTGCCGTGTAACTTTGCATACTTGCAGTGTTTGTACAGGATTTTTTGACAAGTAACTTTGGTTTTTGTAGAACTGAAATTGTATCAGTTCTAAGAGAGTGAGAATTTCTGTTTGCGAAGAATTCTTGTGGAAGAAGATCCTCTAAAGAGCTTCTTTTCTGTTTCTTTTTTGTGCCGTTCAGCATATTTCATAGGAGAGAGTTGGAAAGGGCTCCAGGCTGGCACACAGTGGCCTGTGGGCAGTGTGTGTATTAGAAATTATGTGGCTCAGGAGGAGTGGCTCAGCAGGTCCAAGCATTGCTGCTGGCACCCTAGCATCAGCATCATGTTTGGGTTGGGATTTTCATTTGTATTCTGTTTAATCAGGTCTCTGGATCCAAACATCCCTGCTGCACGTGTGGTTTGGAGCTGCCCAAGGGACACTAGGAAGTGGAGCATGGCTAGTGTGGGTAGGTGTAGTGGCACATGGGGTTTCATTGTCTTGTCAAGGAATCCAGTTCATGTGCACTGAAATTATTCTCTGGCTGTAACCAGTGCTTAGTAAGAGGGACTGACGGGTTGGTTTGTGTCAACCCACCCACCCCAACTGCTTCTCTGAACCTAACTGCTAATATGTGGAAAGGAGTTGTCAGTTCAACCTACCAAAAGAGGGATAGCAGAAACTGAGGGAATGGGGGCTGACCACTGGAATTTTGTCTGTGCTGGAACTAAGCTTAGTGCAGTGGGGTTTCAGAGAAATTTGCTGTTTTCCATCTCTGCATCACTTCATCGTAGAATCATTTAGGTTGGGAGAGACCTTGAAGATCATCGAGTCCAGCTGCAGTGTAACGCTGCCAGGTCACCATTAAACCACATCCCTCAGTGCCACACCTACATCTCTTTTAAATCCCTCCAGGGATGCTGACTCAACAAGCTGTGTAGATGCTGTTTTCAGTTCTCACTCTCTTTTTGTCTGATGTCTTTTTCCAGTATTACTGCAGCTCCACAAGCTGGACGCTATTGGCTTGTACTCTTCTAGTGCTTGCCTGTTTACCATGTCAGCTGCAGTCTCTCCTAGAATGAGCTGTGGACATGTGCCAATGCTTAAGCCACCTAAATTAAGTGTCTCCACAAGAAGGAGAAAGGAATCTCCCTAACAGCATTAGCAGCTGAAGTGTGATCTGTGCTGTACAATGCACAGTCTGCTAAATGAAACATCTGAAGAAAAGTTTGACACCCCTTCCTATTGTTTTTGTCATGGTTCACAGCACTTGGGGCTTGGTGGTCACAGTCCTGCAGTACAGCATCTTCCTGTAACAACTTATTGTAGGCTGTAAGTGATTTTTATCTTACTATCATGATTTAAAATACTTCCACTTACAGTCTGTTGAACCCCTAAAGTACAAAACAGTTTAAAGTTAACGTAGGGTAAGAATTCTACCAGGAACAGTAAAATTTAAGCTTTCTTGGACATAAAACCCCATCATGCCACTGTGTAATACCAGAGCGTTTGAGCCGTGTTAGGTTTCCCATTTCATTGTTAAATAATGAAAGGTCCTAGGACTCACTCACATGGAGCTTTTGTCTCTACTGCCACTTGAGACCTTTCCTTTAAGATTTTTGGTTTCATCCTTCTGAATGATGGAATTGTATGTTTTTTACAACAGAGAGGTATGGATGTACCCAGCCTGATAATGCATGCTTGTCTATCTTAGATGGAGGCTTTTTGATAACCTCTTCCAAGTATCTAGCATCTTTAAAAAAAAGTTCAAGAATTGTAAGAATACAATCTAAAAACCTTTTATTTGCAGAACCTTTGTAGACATATCTATGGTAACTTAAATCCCACAGGGTATAATCCAGGATTTTCAGTCAGTTGTAATAGTGGCTGTGAACTACCCCCAGTTCCTTCTCACTTGTTTGGGCATTGAGGACACTCTTCCTGCTTTCTCAGGAGGGGGATGTTTGTGGGTGGATATATTTAAAAAGAAGAGTTCCATCCTCAAAGATATTATAAATATTCAGTGTTGTTGCTTGAATTTATCTGTCCTTCTTTGAGATGAAAACTATTTTGCTTCCAAAGTCACTCTTCTCTGGCAGTGGAAATTGTGTGTGCTCAGTAACACAAGACAGCAGCCTTCTGCTGTGCCTCCACCTTCACCCACATCTCCTGCTAAAATGCCATTTTCCAACAAGCTTGGGACACAAAACAGGCAAGTACTTGGTTCTTATTTAAAAAAAAAGTTTGCCTAACCAAAAGCACAGTCCTGTGGCTTTCTTTTTTAATGTTAGTTGTACATTTAACTGTGATGAAAGCTGGATTGATGTTCTAAGGCAGGGGAGTGGAAATGATTGTTAATTCTGTAAATAAAGAGAAGGTGAAATCCTAAAATTGAGCATCATCCTGAGCTGAGGCATTAAAACGGATCTGACAATGGGCTGAAGCTTTTCAGGTACATTTTCACTTCAGATTCATTTTCTAGAGTGTTTGCTTTGTAAAAGGAATCGAAAATGACACACTGGGAAACTGTGTTGCCTCTTCATTCATGTTTACACTCTTTGGAAGAGACTTCAAAGCTCAGTCCACATTCACTCAGACATCAGTTGGTGCAGCTGGTCACACAACTGTCAGTAAGCAGTCACTGCCTTTACTACTAGATTGTTTGCAGGTGATCGGCTTACACTAGGGAGTAGTAGATGCACTAGGGAGCAGTAGATGGCGCTTGTTCTAGTGCCCCAGTGAAACATTTGGTGTGCTAAATGGTTATGAAAATAGCTGTTACCTTCTTGAAAAGAGGTATGGGGAGAAACAGAGTCATCATACTCTGAACGGCTGAGTCTTTTAAAGTGCATATGAAATTTTTTCAGACTTCTGTTTTGTTTAAAAAAAAAAAAAAGAAAAAAGCTAGGGAAGTCTGTGAAGGCAAACATCTTTTTTTCTTGAGTCTTTCTGGATCTTTACTGCCTGAACTTTTTTAAATGTCAATAGCACCTCTTAAACAGTTGTGTCCGTTAAGTTTTGTTGAAGCAGCTTTCTAGCTCCAGAGGCAAGAGGTGTGGAGAACGTAGCTAGCACATCTATAAAGGCACACAGGGGTGTCCCAGTGAGACCACAAGCCAGGGAGAGCTGTTATTTCACAGTCTTAGCACTGTGCTCTGTAGATTGGGCAGCATGGCCTGAAATTATCACATCTGAAGTGGAGGTTTAGCACTTTCAACTCAGCTGTAAGCTTTGCTAGACCTGTGAAGTTTTCTCGTCCAGCAGTGATTCAGCTTTTTCTCTGTACGTGTGTGTTTTAAAAATGTTTATTCTAAGCAATATTTAAACTCTTGGAATTCTATAGACTTTGTGTATAATTAAGAGGAACCTGAGTCTCGCTCTGACATGAGTAGTCAGGCTCTGGGGTCCTGTAGTCAGTCCTTACTCACTGCAGAAAGTATTGGACCCAGTTGGAATCAAACAAGAGAAATGAATATTTGGTTGGAAAGGACTATGAGACATCCCAGTTTTCTTGCTGTTCTGTTATTGTATCATCCCTTTAGGCATTCAAGAAGTTGTAGGTGTGGTGCTTCAGGATATGGTTTAGTGGTCATGGTAGTTGAATTAGAGTTGGACTTGATTATCTTAAAGGTCTTCTCCAGTGATTCTGTGATTCTAACATGCTATCAGAACTTCCTTGGGAAGTGAGAGCTGCTCAGGAAGATGATCATGTGGCCTCTCCACTGCTTGTGGATTGCTGAGGGCAGTTGAGTCTTGATGCATTTCATGGGTTGCTGTGAAGCCCCATATATAAAGGAATTGGTACAAAATGAAGAACACAAAGTCGGGAGAGAGAAGCAAATCCTACTTTTTGGTTTCAATAGATTAAGTCCCATGGCCAGATTGGCCAGGTCAGCCTCTTTTTGTCCTCGTTTACAGAGTCCTATTTATGAGATGCATGGCCTCACTCTGGAGATCCTCAGCATGTTTAACATGCAAACTATTGGGTCATTTCCATCAGCTGCTTTTTACAGGCTGCTTGGCTTTTTGTTATACCCATAGGATGGATCCATAATAGCATCATAAAACCAAAAATCCAACTGAACAAAACCCCACATCTGATGCACAGTTACACAGGGCAATTTAGGTAGCATCTAGGTTGATACTAAGCCCTCTGTGTTTGGAGCCTTTCCATTTCAGGTCAGACAAGATTAAAAAGAAAGAAGCTTTCACGTCAGCTGCCTTTAATACACTTAAAATAGTGGCTTACATTAGACAGAGAGATTATAAAACGTTAAGATACTTTGTTCCTAGAAGATTTCCCTGGTTTCCAGCACAGAAAACATGCAAAGTAATAAATTTATTATCTTCCAGAAAAGCCTGATTATTCACTTGGTCTTTTTCTTCTTGTTTTAGCAATATGAGTACTTTAAAATCTGAGCAGTACTTTTAGTACCTACTGACGACTTACTAGGCATAACAGTATTAATTTGTGGCTATTCCTCATTTGGGCTGCTGCTGAAGACTGCAAACTATGGGATTGGTTTCCCGTGTGGAAGAGTCTCTTTTTACCCAGATGAGTAGATCCATGGTAGACCCTTAGGCTTCCAGGGTACTGGCACTGTTCTCTGTCATCTGTTGTTGAGGAATTTGTTGTTTGTGCTTTTTTCTGATATCATCTGAATATTTAAGCATGTGATCATTTTGTTATCTTCAAAAAGTAAACAAAAGGACCAGCTGTAGCTCTGAAGCTCTGAAACACCCATACCTGTATGTGTTGAAACGTTGGTGAAACTCCCACTGAAGATGTATGCTTAAATAAAAAATACAAGAAAGCCAAATTCACATTTGACACTAAGAGGACGTGAATTCATCCTGGCCTGCTTCTCACATTGGTGCTGGTTAATGTCTGTCTGAGCTTGATACTTGTGATCAGCAAAAGTGTGTGGAAAAACTTGCTTTGGAGAACAAATGAAGCTTTCCCTCCATCTTCTACATTTCAGTCTTACATCACTTCTTCCTGTGTCCTAATTCAAATGTGAGGCTACTTTTTCCCCCAACACAGATTGTGGTACTTCTTCCTCCTCAGTTCTGAGCTTGTTCTCTCCCGGTTGGAGAGCAGCACAGGGGAAAGGGACCTGGGGGTCCTGGTGGACAACAGGATGATCATGAACCAGAAATGTGTCCTTGTGGCCAAGAAGGCCAATGGCATCCTGAGGCACATTAGAAGGACTAAGGTTCTCCTCCACTTCTAATCTGCCCTGGTAAGACTGCATCAGGAATATTGTGCCTGATTCTGGGCCCTGGGATTCAGGAAGGACCTCAGGGAACTGCTTGAGAGAGTTCAACACAGAGCCACCAAGATGCTGAAGGGAGTGGAACATCTGCCTTGTGAGGAAAGGCTGGGGAAGCTAGGTCTCTTTAGCTTGGCAAAGAAGAGACTGAGGGGTGACCTTATTCATTGTTTGGTGAGATGTCATGGGCAGTGTCAGGAGGACAGAGCCAGGCTCTGCTCGGTGATGTCCAATGATAGTACAAGGAGCAGTGCAAGCTGGAGCAGAGGAGGTTCCACTTGAACATAAGGAAAAACTTTTTCGCCGTGAAGGTGACAGAGCCCTGGAGCAGGCTGCCCAGAGAGGTTGTGGAGTCTCCTTCACTGGAGACATTCAAAACCCACCTGGATGTGTTCCTATGTGACCTGGTCTAGGTGATCCTGTTCTGACAGGACTGGATGACTGGTTGGACTGGATGATCCTTCAAGATGCCTTCCAACTCTACCATTCTGTGATGGTGAATTTTGCTCAAAGATCAAATGGACAGCATAATGCCCAAGTCAGAAGACATGAACAGAAGGTGCATGCTGTCTGTATTTCCTTGCACACAGCAGATACCTTAAAAGCCATGCTCACTACTTCTAAAATACAGTCATTATACTTGTTTTCAGAGGAAAATAATTACTGCCCTGCTCAAAAAAAAAAAAAAAAAAAAAGGCAACCCAAACCTAGAATCTTGTAGATTGATGTTTCTGTCTGGAAGAAGTTCAAGCTGTGACAGAGGTAGTGTTGCCAAAACATCCAGACTGTCCAGTTAATGGTGCTTTTTTACAGTTTTGAGATACCCATGACCTGAAAACTAGACAAACGTAGCTGCAGGGAGGACACTTTCAGCTGTGTTGTCAGTATCTTTGCTCTGCAAAAGGTTTTGGCATGACATTTATCAGCCCTTGGATGGAAAGTGATGTTCTCCCTACCCTGCCTTTTTGATGTAAGTGGATGTTCCAGCAGATGGGAAGACAGCAAATACAAACACTGGATAATGGCAAATGTACAGTTCAAAATTCATAATATTCCTTTTTGCCATAAAGTTGCCTCGTGTCAGCTTGGGGTTTTATTTGTTTAAAGGAGGTTAGCTTTCATTTCTTTCTTAAAGGCACATGCTGAGCTGTTTTCTGTCACCACTTCAATGTGCCACATGCTATTTTCAGGATAATTTGGGAAAAACAATTATTCCAAATCACTTACAACTGGACTGAAGAAGTAGTTGCATTAATTTATCTATTGATTTGTTTCATGTAAGTAAAAGATTATGGATTCATTTCTCAGTATGCACAGTGTTAGAATTCCTCCTGTAAATTTTTTATGACCTTCTTGGCTCCTTCTTCTGCATGGATTTATCAATGACTGTAAGAATTGGAATGAATGGAGGAGTGTTAAATACAGAACACTAAGGATGTTACTGATGTAGTTAAAACCAGAAAGATGGTTAGAAAGATGGGAAACATGCATGGTGCAACTGTGAAAATAACCCTTTACTGCTGGATGTGTTAAAGAGATGAAAAGGTTCTATGCTGATACTGGGCACACAGTGTCTTAAATTATAACCTAGAGAAGGTTACTGAGGGTGCCAGTATTGACCTTAGAATCACAGAATTGTTTCTTTAGGAAAAATACCTTTATGATCAAAGATCCAGCCATTCTCTAACTCTACCAAGCCTGGTGCTAAACCATGTCCCTCAGCACCACATCTCTGCCTCTTTGAAACACCTGCAGGGCATTCAACCACCTCCCTGGGGAACCTGTTCCAAGCTTTGAGAACCCTTTCAGGGAAGAACTTTCTTTTAATGTCCAGCCTAAAATTCCCCTGTTGCAACTTGAGGCCATTTCCTCTCATCCTATCATTTGTTAATAGGAAGAAGAGACCAACGCCCACCTCACTACAACCTCATTTCAGGGAGTTGTAGAGAGCCAGAAGGTCTCTCCTCAGCCTCCTTTTCCTTCTGGCTAAACAACCACAGTTTCCTCAATTGCTCCTCCTAAGACCTGTTCTCCAGATCCCTTCACCAGCCCTTTTCTGGACTCACTCCACCTCCTCAATGTCTTTCTTGTAGTGAGGGGCCCAAAACTGAATCTGCTAATCAAGGTGTGGCTTTACGAGTGCCAAGTACAGGGAGATGATCACTGCCCTGGTCCTGCTTGTCACATTATTCCTTAGCCAGGACAGGGTGCCTTTGGCCTTCCTGGCCATCTTGACAGGCCTCCTTTCTTTGCAAGGCTCATCAAGGTGTGTCTTGAAATACGCTATTTGAGGAACATAAAAGATCCAGAGAATGGCCAGACATGACCATCTTAGAACTCGTCTGGTACAGAAGTTTAATCTGGGCCTGAGTGGTACCCAGCCCTTATACAGTGTGCCAGTTTGGCATAGGAGAGGCATGGATATGAGGTAAAGATGCTACAAGAGTGCAATTAAACCAACTGTGCTTGGCTGTCATTCAGTCCTTGGGGAACAACGACGCTTACAAACGTCCACGTTGGCAGCAGCTCTTGTCTCTGTCCAGCAGCATCCAGGACGCCATCGCTGTCACTCTGGTGGGCAAGCAAATCCCATAATCCCATGCCCCAGCGCTTTCTTTAAAGGCCTGGTCAAACTCTCCCCTGAGATCTGCCTCCTTTGTCTAGCGGTCATTCAGGGTTAATGTCAGCCTGTTCATCTCTGGCTGTGTTTGTAGTCACTAGTCATTCATCCATCACTCCTGTGTCAGTAGTCCTTCAAAGCTGGTAAAAAGTAGTATAGCAATTGCCCTTGTGATTCCTGCCCTGCCCTTGGGAATAAATGAGTCCTGTATATGCCAGGTGTGGTAAAGAAAACAATGAACCTAGAATTTACATTAAAATGACACTGCCCTTTCCCTTGTACTACAGTAAGGAGAGGCGGGCAAGATACAACAAGGCTTTGTTACTTGAAAAGAGCAAGATAAGTACTGTGAAGTATTAAGTAAAGGAGGTAGCTTTGAAAATGTATAGAGTATATTCAGAGCAGTCTGCAGAGTTATGCAGATCTACAATCGGATCATGAGGGGAATTGAAACAGCATTTCTGTTCTTAAAGGACATTTCATTTCAGCATGATCTCTTCCTGCTCGTCAGTGCTAACATCCAGCCCTCTTTAATGGGACTTAGAAGAAGATTTGATGGATACAAGTCACTGGTTTCTGATTTTCTTGTAAAAGGTGTGATTAGAAATTCTGTTTCTGGTTTTCCCTGACAATAACTCTCTGATTGTTGCTGTTAAGTTGCCATTAGACTTTTTCATTATCAGGTGTGGTATGAACTTTCACGCTCCATTAAATGCTTCTTTCTCTGAGAATTTAAACTTTATCTGGTGGTCATAAATGTGCTTCACATGAGTAAAGTTACACCTGAGGATCATTTTTGATAGATTAAAACTGAAAGCTTGGACTGCTAGGTGCCATCTCTGAAGTGGACTAAGAATTCAAGGCACTGAGTACCTTGCAAGATGGGGACATTAGTCAATGTTTTGCCTTTCCCATCGAATGTGGAAAGACTTTCTTGCGTAAGATACCAGATAAGCCTAAACTGATTTTGTCTTTATAAGATTAAATATGCATAGAAAAATATTATAGCACGATAGCAGGACATGCTGTTGTTGCTAAGGTAAATATCCAGCAATGACCTCTTAAGAGGAAAAAACCCCACCATATTTCTATGTTTATTGGAGTTTAATTTGTACATAGTTTCATGCATGACATGGCTCAGCAGATGGTAGCCTGCAGGGAGAAGAAAAATTCGGTCTGAGAAATATTTCACCATAGATGCACCTCTGAATTTTAGTAACCTTACAGCCAGGCAGTTGCTTTCAAGATGCTAAACAAGGCTGCAACAACCTGCTGAAGTTAAAAATTAGTAAGCTTTTTAGGAGTCGTTTGTGGGACAGTGGTCAACATACAGGCAGCAACACTCGCTTTGAGTTGTAAATTATGTGAGCAGTATGATGAAACATGCTTTGTCAAGTTGCCTTTAATAAACAAAACCACACCTGTGATGGGCCACAAAGATGATCGGGGGCTGGAGAACCACTCCTGTGAAGACAGGCTGAAAGAGTTGGGGTTGTTCAGCCTGGAGAAGAGAATGCTCCACGGAGACCTTAGAGTAGCCTTCCAGTACTTGAAGGAGGCCTCCAGGGAAGCTGGAGAGGGACATTTTTAAAATACAAAGGCATGGAGTGACAGGAGAAAGGAAGAAGCTGGACAGAGATCAGACACTAGGAAGAAATTCTTCCCCATGAGCGTGGCGAGGCACTGGTACAGGTTGCCCAGAGGAGTTGTGGAGGCTGCAAGCCTGTGAGTGTTGCAAGCCAGGTTGGATGGGGCCTTGAGCAAGCTATTCTAGTAGAAGGTGTCCCTGCCCATGTGTGGGAGCTGGAACTAGGTGATCTTCTAACTAAGGGCCCATCTAACCCAAACCATTCTATAATCCTATGATATGTTTTCAGCAAGTAAATCCAAAAACAACCTGTGTGACATAAGTGGCAATTCAGCAAATGATGTGAGTACCTTTATGAATTTTGTTGTCTGTTTGATTGGGTGTCCTGGGTCATTAGCACATAACATTTCAGTTTTGAAAAGCAGCTCTAATGACAGTACACTTACTGGAGTACATTTCTTATCTCATGCTCAAGCAATTGAATAAAAAGTATCCTCCTTTCAGATTAATGTAGATTACTGACTTCAGTGCTCCTCTTTTCTGCCCATTGGCTGGGCAGACCATTGACTCTCCCAAGAATACAAACAGCTCTATGTCAATTTAGCTTCTTGAATGGGATGAGAGAGCAGCAGGGGACTTGCAGGAGCATGTAACCAGGAGAGACTGCTTCTTTAGCAGTCATTTCCCATTCAGCCTGCTTAGCTGCAGTGTGCAGCAGTGACCCCAGCAGAGAGAATGCCATGGGGTATGATTTGGAGGCTGCTGTAACAAGAGAGCAAGTTTGATTGTGCTTTTTGTTATTACTTATGCTTTAGGCTTATGGAGAGTAGCTGAGCTGGTGAGCCTTTTTTTCCTCGTTGCATTTGATTCTAGGTTCTGTTCCTTGCCTGCAGAGTCCCAGGGAATTACTGCTCTTTAAAGGTATTCTGCTAGGAATGTAAAAGGGGTCATGGAAACATTGATATTTGTAGGTGTTTTCATAATATCTACACGCATTAATAAAGTTTCTTTGCCTTTGTTAGTCACACAGTTTTGTGGTCCTTTGTTTGCTGTTGTGTGTTAGCATTGTGTGAGATAAATATTTTTACTTTTGGGATTTCATCCTAAAACATTAAATAAGCAAATTATCTTATTTTTTTACTTCTAGTCTTTGATTTCTTTGGTCCTAGTAGAGTAATATCACTTCTAAAGAACTGCAACATGACCTTTGTGATTCTTTTAGCCTTGGTCTCACCTAGTTTCGCCTGCAGAGCTATTTAGTACTTGCCATAAACAGGTTTTGGCTTCATCTGCTCTCATCTTCATGACATGAGCTTCAAGATTTGAGACCAGAAGTAACTGTATTAGCATCCTATTTGTTTAAGAGGTAAATCTTAACCCTGAAGAAACAATCTCATTACAGAAAAATTAAAGCACATTTGGGAGGAAAAAGATTCGTAGGTAATCAATTGATGAGAACTGGCTGGTGCTGCTGATGTGTTGTGGGAGATTCCATACCACATCCAGGCCATGCTACATTTCTAAAAGCTGTATGCATGTATGAGGCGATATTCCTACTCAGAGGAAGAGCTGAGCACCTTTGCAAGCCCAGGACAAGGACATACGTTGTCACTTGGAAAACTATCCAAAGGCATCTGTTCATCATTGCCATGCTGCCAAATTCATGTCTAATCAATGATGGCATAGAAAAGTTTTAATAAAAAAAATCACATCTTTTCACTTAATGACAGAGAATGCTCAAAATGCTAGATTCACACTCCTCATGCTTCACAAGCATGTGAGAGTCCAGAGAAGGGCAAAAGCAATTTTTAGTAACTACTACTTCATGAAATCTTTATTGTTTGGGCAATGGATTTTTCATTTCTTCGTGTCATGATTTTAAGTATTCAGGGAGATGAAGCACATCCTGCGTGTGAGTGGTTCTTGGAAAATCTGTGAAGAAGTTTCTGGTTCTTTGCTTTGTTTTCAAAGAGATGAACTTTTCCAAGACAGTGCATTTGATTCTGTAATCTGCTGGAGACCTTTAAAGGTAGATCTTGTTTCCTTGCCTGTGGGTGATGATTTCCAGGTAGCCAGTGTCCCCAGTGCTATGTGATGAGGTGGTTCTGTCATGTGTCTTGGGATGTATATTTTGACCACGGACCCTGTGACCCCAGGGATCTGAAATGAAGCTTTCATGAGGCATAACGGCAGCGATTTTTTTATTTAAATATTGGACATAGTCATTAAATTATTTCAGAAGAAGTTTCTTGTCTCTAAAGTTTAAAAAGAAACGAAAACACGCTTTGCTTTCCTGGTTAGCCATAGTACGTTGATTTTAAAGTAGGCATGAAGAGTATTATGATGATGAGAAGCAAACATTGTATTCAACAGAAAATATTTCAAGTTCTTCCAGAACTTCCTCCTCATTTCTTTAGAAATCTAAGACTGACTTATCTTACTATGTGCGTGTATGTATTGGATGAATTTCTTCCAGGATGTGTTGGCTCATTTCCTTGAATACTTCTAAATTTTCTGAATTTTTTTCAATAACAACAGATAGCTGAAAAAGCTTTAAGGAAATGAGTCAACCTCCTGAAATAAATTGCTTACTGAATAGAGGATACTGTGTTCGAAATCATAGACACCCTTGATAGTTCTGTGTATACTAATTTACAGATGTTCTCTGAAAATCTACTATACATATGCCAAGATTCAAAAGGATTTAGGAGAAAATATCCCCCCAGAAGCACCTGAGCTTTGCCATTAGATATGTAGGGCATGTTTTCAGACTTCCAGGTATCAGTGTGAGAGGGGTACAGTTTGGGACGTGGCAGGCAGAATCTCTTAACACAAAATTAAGGGCTTCTCACTGAACTGGAGTGTAAATTAAGGGGAATAATGTAAAGATGCTGAGTTGAGGGTAACCAAGCTTTCTTAAAATAGCATCCCGAAATCCAAAGACTGCATAGGAAATCTGCTTCCCTGTGGATTTCATGACTTGCAAACAATTTGCATTCAGATTTCAGAGCCCTTTCTGATGGAATCCTGCATGTTCTGCAGGCTGAAGCTGGTGATTTTTTTCTGTGAGGAAAAGCCCACGACATGGCCTCCCTCCCTTTGGGATGCACAGGCCTTTGCTGAGTCACTGCACTGGCAGCTCCTAGGAATCTGACATTGTTGTTTAAAAATAAGCAAGAAGACACCATTTTAGTAACATATGTGTCTTACAGAGTAGGTAGGCAAGGCTTTGGAATTTTCTTTGCTTCCCAGGAATTACTCAGCAACTGACGGACATAAATGAGGAAGCTAAATGTTGTGATTTGGGATTTTCTCTCTGATGAGCCAAACTAAAAGTAAAACCAGGCAAACCTGAATTCTTAATGACTTTGACATCTGGATCTGAACTTGGAACTTGGATGCTGCAGTAATTAGCCAGTTTGCTCTGCTTTAGTCGATTGCACAGAAAGTCCTTGGTGCAGGGACGGAATGTCACATCTCAGGAAGTTTCACTTGAACTTAAGGAAAAAATTCTTTGTTGTGTGGGTGCTGGAGCACTGGAGCAGGCAGCCCAAAGAGATTGTGGAGTCTCCTTCTCTGGAGACTTTCAAAACGCATCTGGACATTGTGATCCTGGGCAATCTGATCTAGGTGATCCTGCTTTATCAGGGAGGTTGGACTGGATGATCTCCAGAGGTCTCTTCCAACCCCGACCATTCTGTGATCTCCAGCTGACATGCTGTTGATATATTAGGCCCTGCAGAAAAATATGAATACATACAGTTTACAGCAGAAAGAAGAAAGTGCAAAGGTATTGGCTCAGTTGGTGTGTAAAGCATCTCAAACCCATGGGAGTTGGATAAGTGCAGGTACGAAATAAAAATCCAGCTGTGATGCTGTAAGAGCTTCCCCCTCTCTGCAGAGGGAGGGAGTCAGAAGATGGTTCCAGTTTTCGCCTCTGGTGGTTGAATCGTCCTCTGTGTTTCTCTGTCACTTGCAGTCATGAACAACTGACTTGTTATTTCTTAACTGACTTGAAATTTCTCTTGGTGGAGGATAGGAGTTGGTCATGGTACTTCGATACTGGAATTCCAAAGCTTTTTAATGTGACGTTTAGAAGTGAAGTAGCAACAAGGAGGTTCACTGTGAGGCTGACGGAACACTGGAACTGGCAGCCCAGGATGGCTTGTGGAGTCTCCGTATCTGGAGATGAGACTCAAAACTTGCCTGGATGCGTTCCTGTGTGATCTGGTATAGGTGATCCTGCTCTGACAGGGGGTTGGACTGGGTGATCGGTCCAGGTCCCTTCCAACCCCTCCCATTCTGTGATTCTGTGAGTTGCAGCTGCAAGTACCACAGCAGTTTTGTGCCGTCATTCAGTGCGGCTCATGGCTTTCCTGAAGGAGGAACACAGGTGTTTGTCAGGTATTCTGAAGAGGTTAAAATGCGAAGGGGGTGGTGGAACAAAGCGTCCCAAAACCTCCCACCAAAATACTATGACCGTGAGCAGTTGTAAGGCAGTTCCATTTCACAGTGCTGAGTGAGGATTTAGGAAAGTGATGGTCTTTTCCCCTCAGTTTTGGGGATATTTACGTAGGAGTATCATGTGGTGTTTCTGTTGCAGTTTCTTCTCCAAGCCCTTATAAATGTATCTGAAACCCACTCTGCTTTCCTGGTGTAAAATCTGACTACTTGACTTCCTAGTTATGTATTGTAGCATTTATTTAATTATTCAGCATCCCTGTGGTGGTGGCAAGACCTCTGTGGCTGTGTGGGGATGGAACAGGGGCTGCATTCCTCCTAGCAAGAGTGAGCAAAGGAGAAGAATAGTTGTCGTTTATTTAAAACAGCAGCAACAAAAGGTATTGCATTAGTGGAAACATCCTCCCTGAAGAATCTGAAGGAATTTCTGATTGTAATGCACTTCACAGGAATGCAGGAAAGAAAAACAGTGCTTGCTGTGTGATTTGGCTTGAAGGCCAGCTCCAGGTGGAGACCTCAGGAGTGGTACCTGGAGTGCGGCAGAGAAAACCAGCAAAAGTAGGTGGCTACAACTGCCATGACATAAGGCCCACACCTTGTGACAAAATGGGTTTGGTCTCCTCAGCAGAGAACTGACAAAAACTTGTGAATTTCTGTCCAGTAAGCAAGCCACGGGCAGCAGTCCGAGAGAACCTCAGTCAGGTCAGGGATGGCACAACAGCGCAGGCCCCAAGACAAGCAAATACATTAGATTTCACGTGCCTGTATACCTTGCAAAAATAGCATCTGTGAAAGTGTGTGTGCAAATTTAGAATGTGGTGTGCTGCTGAACTGTTTCTGGGTTATCCTGTATCTGCTGGAATATCAATACAATGTATAACCATGCAATATTGTTTGGTGGAAATAACTGGAAAAACCCCCATAGGATGGCTTGAGTTGGAAGTGAGCTTAAAGATCATCTAGTTCTGACCCCCCTGCCATGTGCAGTGACACCTTCCACCAGACCAGGCTACTCAAAGTCTCGTATACCATGGCCTTGAACACTTCCAGGGATGAGGCATCCACAATTTTCTGGACAACCTGTTCCAGTGTCTCACCACCCTTGTACTAAAGAACTTCCTAATGTGCAATCTAAATCTACCTTGCTCTAGTTTGACCCACTGACTGAACCTTCCCTTTCAGAAAGAAAATTTTTTTGGGGTGTGCTGCAGAAATCAGCAACAAAAGTAAATATTAAGAATTTTAGTCCTTGTTCTAGGTTGCTTTATTCTTCAATTTAAAGATAATTGGGCCATTACAGTTAATAGACCTACAAAATAACTTATGAAGGCAGTTTATTTCTAAAGACGTTAAGCCTATATACTGTGGTGCACTTTACAAAAAAAGATACACCTTCAGTGATACATCAATAATTCACTGGTTTGCATAAGAAGGTATGATCAGATTTCAGGTAAGACATTAACTAAGGACCTGATGGCAGATTCAAGTATAAAGCATGGTACAATATTAAAAATACTACCATGATGTGTTTTTAAAAAAGTTAACTGGGTTTGCCTTCAGTTACACATTCACTGAAAAACTCCTCTTGGTGCCCATGATGTTTGCTTAGTTGTGCCATTAAGTTCTGCAGTGTCAGCATGCTGGTGGCAGATCCCAAAATGGGATCATCTGTGTTTGCAAGTAATCAGTGACACACAATATAAAATGATACAAAAATGCAGAAACCAGCTCTTGTCTGAAAATTATGCCTAGGTACTCAGTTCACACATTTTACTACCAAGGTTTTCAGGATCAGAGCTCACTTTATGGAATGTGCATAGTTATGTGTAATATAACCAGTGAGAACAGGATCTTTGGGTTTAAGGAAGCATTTTTGTATAATTTTAAAGCCGTTGTTGGTTTTTTATATTACTGTATTTTTATCTTACTATATACTCTGCCATATTGAGTAGAGCTGGCTGCTGTGGCCTGCCAGCAAGGGAATAATACATGTCTTTGGGAACGTTGAAATATTTTATTTCAGGTGCAACATTAGTATTAAGTAAATGCTCAGAGATGATGATTCACTTTTTGTAACTTCACTGGGCTTCATAATGAACACAGATAACCCTATAAAATGTATTAAATCTGCTGTTTGTTAATAGCCATATCAAATCTGAAGTGAATCCTGAATCCTTACAACTGAAGCAGGAGGCAGATAAAAGGAGGAATCTGATCAGTGCTAGGAGTATGAAATACATCTTGCAACCATATAGCATCTCAGCACATTTGAAGACAAATGACTGCAGTGGACTAGTTAATTTTTAAAACACTGTAGTATTTGTCTTTTATGCCAGTTCTGAACAGAGGTTTTGTAATAAACTAATTTCAGGTGAGGAGACTGTAGAGACCCTGGAAGAGCTTTTCAGCATTGTAGGCTCTACAAGATGAGGAATCTGATATTAGATCTTGCCATTGTGAGGCACTGAGGGGGAGGTGGAAAGTGTTAGCTGGCTGGGAGAATGAGTGGTGATGGTAACAAAGGTAGTGAGGGATAGTGATTCAGCATATTCCTTTAATAGCCTTCCTTAGAGCACAGCTTGCATGGATGTCTTTATGCTGATTTATTATTGCTCTCTAGCTGTAGGTTTTCCACAGCATCACTTATCAGCCACTTGGATGCCTTAGCCAGTTTACACATATATAAATAAAACAGCAGGTCCTTACTGTTTACTTAAGCTAGAGGTTTTGTGGTTTGTAGAGATGAGAAATGGTTTATGCAGAAGTATCCACAGTATCATTGTTAATTGGTTCACTCTCTAATAGAGGCACAAGAGGGAAGCATTTGGTACCTTGATTTAGTTTAGATTACTGAGAAGTTGAAGTATGACAAAAGCATATTGTTTAAATACAAATATTCTCCTGACTTCCAAAGCAACAAGCTCTCTGACTTTCTAATAAATTCCCTCAGAAACCTATTAGTGTCAGATGACAACAATAGGGTAGTTTGCATTCCTGCTTAAACAGCTCATAATATTGAAGATAAACTTCAAAAAATAACAGCTGCCAAGGGAGCATTAAATCCCACAAGATCCTGAGGGGATGTGTGCTGCAGAGGCATATTTTATTGACAACTTTCAGAAGCTAGAAGTATTTCTAAAAGGCAGTGTGTAATGACTTGGAACTGGCAGGAAAACCCACACATTTAGAAATGTTTCTGTATTAGACATGGGAATGGACTTGAAAACTGAGAATAAAGTGTTAGCTGCTATTGTGACTGTCAGAATCTGGAACAGCTGAAGAATATTGATCATACAGCATCAGAAACTGCAAGCAGTAATCAAGTGCACTCAAAAGTGAAGCTGAGGAATCTGGAAGCAGTCTTTCCGTTAAGAGATGAATCTGTTGTCTCCACACAGTGTTGAAGGATCCCATATTGCTGGAAATCCAGAGCTTTTTATGACATCACAATAGTTCAGGTTTCAAACCATCAGCCATATGAGAATGCAAAACCCAAACTAACCTCCTGGATCCCTGGATGTTAGCTGTTGGACATAGGAAAATTCCTTTTTCTGGGCATTTTTGCTGTTCTGTGGGTGTATCACATTTAGGGCTTTTTCGTTTTAGCCATTCATCCCTAGCAATAAATAATCCTTTTCACACACACCAAAAAAAAAAAAAAAAAATCCACAAAACAAACAAACGAAAAAACTCCTGTAAAATAAGGGCTGAAAAAATGCAGGAGGAGTGATCGAGTGGTTAAATGAACCAGACAACCCTAGGCAAGCATGCCTGGCATTGACATTGTTCCATGCTGGTTTATTCCAGGAAAGAAAATGGAACTTTGGGAAACCTGAAGGTGGGACTTACTGCCAAAAGCAAAGTAAAACCACCGACGGCTGGCTGTAAAAGCAGCTGATGGATCACGATGTGGAAAGGCTGGGTCAGCTCTTTGGGTGATGTTGGTTCTGTGGCTCTGAGTATTCTGTGCTCTTGAGTTTTACTACCTTTCTAATGATGCATTCAGCTTTTTTTTTTTTTTTTTTGTTAACAAATATCTTAAGAAAAGTGTTCAGTGATCCTGGCTGAGGCTTCCATCTGCACAGAAAGCCACTTGTGGTAAATGGTGGAGGGTGTGCATATGTGGGCAGTTACAACTTCAGTTGTTTTTGTGGTCACGCTCATTCTCCTGGCTGTCAGCAGAATGGGCCATCTGCAAGGGAGCACTTTCTTCATCTCACACACATCAGAGCCCCCCACAGATGAGATTCAAGTTCATTTAGGATACTTGATGGGAATTTAAGAAGAGGTACAGATCTTGTTAGTTGCGTACTATTTTTTCAGCTCTGGAAAAGAAACCTATTTACTGAACCAAGACTTTTTGTTTGCTTGCATTTTGCATGTAGCCAAGTAAAGATTTTTTTCCAGAATTTATTCAGAATTTTAGAAATAGAGATAACTAAAGAATACTTTTGCATCAGCAGCTCTTCCATTGGTAGTTGTGAGATGAATTGAGGATTAGAAGTGCAAGTTCTGAGTGGCCACAGCTCTTGTGCTGATGGGGATTCCTTTATTTTAGTGACTAAAGATCATGAAACTACTTTTCAGGTAAAGCTGCCTGTGGTTGTTTGGTGTTTGTATCTCTGCAGGGCCTGGAAGAGTCTTGCTGGTCAAGATGTTGCACATAAAGTAGGTGGCAGTTCCTGATCTGCATTCTTGGTGCTTTATGAGCATTTTTGCTCTCTACAGTTACCTGAAAGAAGGTTGTAATGAGGTGGCTGTTGGTCTGTTTTCCCAAGTGGCAAGTGAGAAGATGAGAGAAAATGAGTTGGGCATTAGGAAAAATTTCTTTGCTGGAGGGGTTATCAAGCCCTGGAACAGGCTGTCCAGGGAAATGATTGACTTATCTCTGAAGGGATTTAAAAGAAGTGTAGACATGGTTCTTAGGGACATGATTTAGCAGTGGACTTGGTAGTATTATTAATGGTTGGACTCAATGATCTTAAAGGTCTTTTACAGCCTATGATTCTGTTTCCTAACACTTGCTAAAATGTAAATATTTCTGCCAGTAACAGGTCTGTTGGAATATGAATGGGGAAAAAAGCCCATCACATGAATAATGCACCAGTGAATTCAGGGCGGTTTCTGGCCGGAGATAGTTGCAGAAACTGAGGAATTTGTATCACTGAAGTAAGTTAGAATGGGACTTTAAAGTTATTGCTGATTACTGTGATCAGTAACTAATGGTGGCTTTCCAGCAGCTTTGGTGGTCAACTCTCAGATGAAGATTTTGACCTAATTAATTTGTTAATGTGAAAACTTTGTTAATAAATTGCAGTTTCTTGCAATATATTGTCATCTCGATTTTAGGACCAGAGGATGAAAATATGAAATAAGCAAAATACTTGTGAAAAAATGTGTAAACTGTATGTGAATTTTTAAAACACTCATATTATTATTACTAAGTTGTCGGGCATGGAAAATAGGATGGCTGCTGATAAGATTTCTAGGTTAATATGCAGGTAGCAACAGCCTTGACAGTTAGATACATCTTATGGCACCCATATTACCATTGACAGGATTTCTGATAATAATGTACCAATATTGCTGTAAATCCCATATAAAGTGGGGTTGTTTCTTCTGCTCTATGGAGAAAAAAGGAGGAGGAAGTGGAAGGATGAACAAAAAGGAAAGAAGAAAGCTTGAAAATGTTCTGTGTAAACTATAGATCACAGATAGCAAATATGCTGTTAATCAATGTAACTGTGCTTCACGGAGGCACACTGCTGGAGAAGGGCAGTGCTGAAGTCAAATGTTTCAGTGGGCTTTGGTGGACAGTTGTCAAATACTTGTTTGCTGGTTTTTGATTTTGAAATTGCATAAATGGAACAAAAGCTACTCTGGGTTTAAAGCAACACGCCTGTGCTTTAACAATCTCTTCTAGCCCATTTTGCTTTTACACGTGTGTGCTTCAGTGGTGGCTATGATCTTTAAAGAGCAGATGTACATTTCATAATGCTTCAAAATGGTGTGCTGTATTTTTAGATTTGCAAACAACAACAACAAAAGTAAAAATAACACACAGGCATCTTGCTGCTATTTTAAGACCTTTCAGTTGACAGATCCACAAGAAAAACCCTCTTTTTGAAGGGTAAGTCAGTTACAGGAGGGATTGCATGCAAAGTAAAGTGTATTTAAGGTTAGCTTCTGAGCTAGTAATGGTTCTAAAATGAGCCTAAATCTTATCAAAATTAACTACAGAAGAGGTCATTACATCATTCAGTCTGATTTCCTGTGTCAGCCCAAATGGATTTTTTTGCTGCCCAAATTTTAACTAGCCTGACTACTTCAGTTCTCAGAAGATGTGTCAAAGGGCAGCAGCAGCCTAAATTATAACAATCTTACTGATTGTTATAATAAGTTATTGTTATAAGATTGTTATAGAAGAGGAGTTGTCCAAGTACATTTTGAGACTGTGAAGGTTGGAAAGGGATGGGGTTTCTTAACCCAAGAGGAGATTTGACAGAGCTGCTGTAACCATCAGACCTTTCCCAAAGGGGTTTCCACTTCAGAAACGTTTGATCAGAAAAAGCCAAACACAAAACAAACCCCATAATTTTCATTGGGTATCTGCATACATGACCAGATGATGCTACTCCATGAAAACCAAGCACGAAGGCCATGACATAAATGACCCCTCACTTTTTCCACTGGCTAGTAGGTTACATATGACCAGCCCCATGAGAGAAAGGCCTCTCTGTGCCTGCAGCTGCACTAGAAAAATTGTGCTTTTGTTGGTAATGTTTATTTACCAACAGAATGTATCCGGGGGCAGGATAGGCTCTGTTGATATAAGCATAGCTCTGCTGGAATCATGTCTTCCACAGCAGGAGTACTTTGGTAGATTTTCTAGTTTTTCTGGCAAAGATTTGTCCTGGGAAGGTGGTCACAGATAACAGTGCCTGCCCTTTACTCATGGGAAGCTGCAATCCTTTTCTGTGTGCAGTTCCAGCATGCTCAGCAGCTCATGCAGTGCCAGGAGTGCTTATCTGACACCATATAAGGTTGTGATCAAGAAGGAAAATGATGAAAACCATTCCACAATAAACTCAAACTGGCAGTTTAAATATGGCACAGAAAAACTTAGATACAGCTTGCCTTTTTTTTTTTTTCCATAAATGTAGCTCCGATAGGATTTACTCCCCAAATGACCCTTTGAGTTAATTAGAAAAAATAGCTCATGTTTCTAGATGTGCTGAACAGTCCTGTCCCAGAATAACAGGCCTATATCATACTTGTACAGATGGAGGAGTTTAGGTTGTTCTTGTACTTCCTAAAAGCAGGAGATGATCACCTTGAGACTACAAGGTTGTGGCATTGTGTAGACTACAAGCGTAGGATGAGTTTGGGAATATGTTGGGGAACTGGATATCATAGTTTATTGAGAAGGAAATGTGGCTACGAAGATGGATTTCTGTCAGTGCTTTAACAAAGTGTGAGACACAGCAAAGTGCTGGAAAAGTGAAAATCAAAAGATTTCCTCAGGTGTCAAGGGGGATGCTACAGGAGAGACACAGGCTTCCCTTTTCCTCAATATATATGTCTTGCAACTCTTCTCTCCTTTTCTAATATTTACAATATGATAGCCCACTGAGTTAGTTTAATGTACTAGTGTAAGTGTGGTCCAACCTGAGTAGCCACTGGTAGCCTACATCTGT